>NC_086287.1:57561962-57877558 GCF_963924245.1 Chroicocephalus ridibundus
TATAACACAACACTGGTCAAACATCCTGTTGCTCTTGACAGAGATTCACACTGAGGAACAAAATGATATGGCCCTTTTAATATATTGACCAAACGGAAGAAAGCAACATCTGCCACAGTGCCATGGAAAGGTTTGCAACACTCATCTATTTCATTTTTATAACAGCAGCATTTTCCCAACTGGAAGGCCATTTAGATTTAATAAGGTAGGATTCAGCTCTTTCAGCCTTGGCATAGGATAGTACGGACCTGAACAGGACCACGAAATACTTTGTCCCCTTTTATGTTTATGTAAATAACGCTATTGTTTCTGATAGCCCATAATGTTTACACTGCCAGGTATGCCCCAGACAGAAAAGATGGAAGGCACAACAGAAACTCCTGTTAAAGTAATAAACAGATTGAGGCAGCAATAGCAAAGCATGAAGGGAATAATCATGCTCGGTAGGACTAAAGACCTATCAGGCAGTGCATCCCATAGAGGAGATGACCATTCCAGTGGGCACAAGTCTTCTTCAAATCAGCAAGGGCCTCCTACCCCATCTCCAGCTCTGAATCAATCCAAAGGGAGACAGAATGACACACAGCAGAACTTTATCAAAAAAGCCATCCAAGACATAGAAGTTATAGAGCCCACCAAAGGAGAAGAAAGAAAGAAAAAAAAAAAGCCTGATGGCACTGAACTAGGAACGAGGGTCTTTCCTAGTAAAGCAAAATGTCAAGATCTATAGCAGGTATTGGGCCTCCTCCAGCACTGGTAAATCTCAAATCTGTGACAGAATAAGACGAAGACTGAGACAATTCCTACCACCGCCAAGACAGCATTTATGAAGAATAAGTTCCTGTGCAGCCTGTGATGCTGTCTTCGGGTGTGAAAAAAGGGAATCTAGAATAACATCAAAAACATCTGTTTTGTGACTTTATCTCTAACAAAAGGAAAGGGTGCCTGAATCACTCCACAACCTCAACTCAAAAAAAAAATTTAAAAGTCTGGTCATTACCAGATGGCTAAGGAAGACGAAGAGTAGGGCAAACAAGCATACATGATACTTCCAGCTAATGCTTTCACAGACTCCAACTGTTTTCAGTATGGGGAGTTCCAGAGCTGGATGTGGTTTCTGCATATTTAGCAATCTTCAAAGGATTTCGCTTCCATAAACTTGTCCAGTCTCTCTTGAACCCATCTCAACTTTTACCATTCAGGAAAAGAAACAGGGAACAAAGGACAATTGCTTATGTGCCTAAGACTGGGACAAAGGTGATGTGGGTTTGACTTCAGATTCTTCCTTTGCTTTATCCGTAGTTTCGGCACTGAGATCCAAATTCACCTCACCTATATAAGCACTGCAGTAACCCTATGCATGGTGGAGACAGAAAACTACTGTGAAAACTGACTGAACCTTGCTGAAGACAAATAAAAGCCAAAACCTGCCGCACGACTCCTGGAGGAAATCCCAGATGTTCTCTCCCATCTCTTTATACTTAGGCTACCTATCAAACAGGCATCCAAACACTCCTCTCCTTTGTCCTCCATGCTAAAATCACTGTGCCAGTGTGCTGTGGGAAGCTGGGATTCAGGGGATACAGAAAAAGTGAGTAGGAAAGCAGAAAACCTCATAAGAACTCTAGGTAAGGGCAAAAAGTGAACTTCCCAATCCAGGTGAACAGCAATGACACATACCTCAGGGCTGAGGACAGACCATATTATGTCAGTCCCAGACACATCTCAGCCCCCCTCCAGTGCACCAGTATGCTCTCCTACACTTCTCTCTCCAGGGAAGAAGGTTCTTCGTAGTACCCTCGACCACTCAGTGTGAGCAACTGGAATTTGAACTGAAGAGACGCAACAACGAGACTGTGTGCTTTATTTCTCCATCAGTAAAAATGTAAAAGTCTTCAGTAACGTTGCCACTGTTTAGCTTGTGTATTTAGACGCATGATCTGCCAAGACTTAAACACAGCTCTAGTTTTGCATGCTGATACAAAGTTCCTGGAAAGGGTGTACTCTGTGTAGGAGAAAGCATGAGTAGTCCTATGTTTCCAACTAATTGAATGCAAGATCTTTACCTTAGACTGTCAGCCCTTTTGGACCAAGTCCATCCTTTGTTTTTATATATGTATTTTGCAAGAAACAATGGATTCCTACTGTCTGTTGGGATTGCTAAAATATTTCAAAAAGAAGATACTGTATCCAAGAGATTCATAGCTGCAAAGTAATAGTGCTGGAAATTCAATCAAGTCATATGAATGGATGCATTCTTCATACAATGGCCATGGTTTCCTTAACTATCCAAAAAAAACCACTTCATAACACAGAGCAAGACTTGGATTTGCCCTTATTTTCATAATAATTTCTTTGCTTAGTGTATGAACTTGAAGTTTTTTCTGATGTATTCATTCTTGAGGACTTCATATATGGATTTAGCATTTTTCCTCATTCAATTCTACTTATTCATATGTGCAGAGTCAAGTTGGAAGAAACCAAGAGGACAATTACTGAACAAATTTTCCTCTGTCACTAGTATTTCCTCTCGTTCTTTTCCTTGTATTGTCCTTCTTGCAGAAGGCCCAAGCTCCCCTTCACACACTTGCCCAGCCTTCCCAGAAGGAGACAAACTTTGCTGTTCACATCAAACATCAGCTTATTGAATTTTCTTCTATTTCTATGGAGATTTCTATATTCAGTCACTTTTCTGCAGAAAACTGGACCTTGGCTCTTTCCCTAGCCACACTGGACACATATTTGCTGACATGTCGTTTCAATTAGACTACCCCAGAGCTGCGCAGAAACAGGAAACCACTCTCAACCTCAAACCAATCCAGACACCGGAAACCAGGGGTAGACAGAAGCGAGCTGCAGCTTCATTAACAACAGTCAGAGCAGCAAAAAGCAGTACTTGCAGAAGGACAACAGACCTTCTGTTGAGATAGGCTGTCCTGAAAGGCATTAGCTAAACCCATTAGTTATCCTTCCCTCTTTGCTGTCTCAGAGCCGTTTCAACGCGCGCAGGTAGCAGCGTCAGTGAGCTAAGAGTACGTCTTCACTGAAGTCACACAGAGTTACAAGGTTCCTGCAACGACAGGACATGCAAACCTCTTCAGGTCCTCCTGGCAGGGTAGCCAGGACATTAGGGAGCTCAGTGTGGAAAAACCATATCCGGCCACTGAGGATTATACAGCTGTGGCCAGGCAGCTGTCTAGTAAACTAGAATGTCTCGTACCTAAGTTAGCTTAAAAGTAGCAGGAAAGCTACATTACGCTGTTTCCTGGTATGTAGATATACTCTGAGAGATGAATGGAAATACTTGGGGGGAAATCTCTACCGTTCTCACATAATCATCTCTAATGGGTTCTTCAATCCAGAAACTAAATTTGGCATGGTAACGTTTCAAGCTACGTTATTTTTCAAAACAGTCAACCTTCAACCTAGGAAACCACCTCACTGAAAATTTTGCCAAAAATCACTACACTGCTAATTCTTTGCTGAACCAGCGTTTTTAGGGGAAAAAAACTTATATATACATGTGTATCTAAATAAATTCTTACTAGTGTTTCTGGTGGACTGCAGATCTGGCAAGACTGTGTTGCAACCTAAAAAGAACAGATGCCGGTGATGATGCCACAAGCAGTAGAGCACGGGAGACAAGTTTTTAAGCATTGCTTAAGAAAAGCGAAAGCTGTGTAATAGGAGTAATGTCATCCTTCCACTTGACAGTCTTCACACCCACTGCAAACAAGTGTGATCTGTCAAGGCATCAGGACTGGCACAGCACAGTGAGTCCCTGTCTCTGGCTTTGGACTTTGGAAGTCTGGTCCCTGGTTGCCTTTCTAGCTACGCTGCTCAGAAAGATAAAAAGCAGCTGTTGTCCTAATCACGAACATCCAGTCAAACAACAAATGGTTTTTCTACTCATAAAGTAATGAATGCTGCTCTTTGCTTGCTCACAGGTGCTCTTTAGCAATATAATGAAACCCTGACACCCAAAGCAGAGGAGGGTGGAGTAATATCCTCTTCTTGACTGGCAGCCATCGGCTCTGTGATACACCCTACACAAGGCATCCCAAAAGGCACAGGTATCTCCCAGAAGCCTCCACCATTCTGCAATAAAGATTACTCTGCTGTTAGCAGCTATGGGGAGCTTTGGCTGCACAGTAGGACCTGGATCCAGGCCTAATTCCACAGTTTGGATCAAGATCCAACAGGTATTAGAGATTAGAGGCCATTCACAAGGACCACATTTTTTCTGAGATATGTAGTCAGACTGGCATCTAGTGGGATTTTGAAATGTGCCTAGGAGCCTAACTGGATGTCTGAAACCCCTCTCCAGCACCGATCAATAGTTTTTGGTGGCTAAAAACTTCCAGGCTGGCACGTGGTTTTGATTTGTAGTCAATCTTCTGCTAGCAGAGCAATTCAAATCCAAATATTCAGTTCTTGTTTCTCTCTTGACTTGTTTTTTTTTTATTTGAAAAAAAAAAAAAAGGCTGTTTTGCTCTTGGACAGAGCTAGGAGTGGCAGCTGAATGTGGTAAACAGGAGACAAATGCATCAGCTAACAGGGGTTTTTTTTAGAAACTTCAAGTAGCACTTGAGAGAAGATTTGGCACAACATGTTTTTATACAAGTACCACGTGTTGGATAGTTTGGTGTGAATATGTTCTCAGCAGACACAGCGAGTGACAATACATGCTTTTACCTCTCATTTCACTGGGAAAGTAGCCCCTCAGATGACACGACAGCACTGATGTTGTTGATCATCTGACATCAGAATGATAATTTCCAGAGACTTTTATTGAGCTGACCTGTGTCAGAGAATGACATTAAATCCTATTGGTTATCCCTGTCTCATTGAAGAGACTTAGCCTGCAGGTGTCTCAGGTCTATTCAGTTTAGGTAAAAAATATCAAGTATTTTGATGATGGTTCATCTTCACATGCAAATCAAACAGGAAAGAGGAAACACGGTCATAACTAGAAGCACAGTGAGAAAAGAACATGGATGTTAGGTACGTATACAGATAATATCCATTTGGAGATTACGTACTTCTTGTAAAGCCTTTATTAATCATCCTTCAATTGCCAAGAGATGGTCTTCATAAGATTCTTATATTTAGAAATAAAAGCAGTTAAATAGATTTCTTTTCACTTTATTTTTATTCACAACATTTTAAGTTGCTTTTGACTAGGAAAAAAGTTTGTTCAATGACATTTTTTTTAACTATCAGTTTGTGTTTGCATCTCTTGATGTGGAATGTTATATTAAATTATTCATTTTTACAGAATGGAAATTAATTATTGTGTATGAAATCCCAAACACATATGGTCACAGTGCTGGTTAGATCTGCCTCCTGCTATGCTTTAGAGATTCAAATTTGGAGGTAGCATGTTATTTTCCATGCCAAGACCACCTATGGTTTTCAAGATATAAGTATCTGAAAATTAGCATTTTCACACTGAGCACTTGTTCCAGCTTTAGTATATGTTGATGACTACCATCTTGTAACTACATGTACTAGAAAGGATGTTAGCAATCTGTAAATGTAATTTAAGTTCTTCTGAAATTCACTGACTGACGGCATTTTCTACATCTACCTTTAGCACTATGTAACATCAATCTCTTCTTTTGAAATCTCTCAGAATGTCTCTTGACTGATAGCAGTGATTGGCATTAATTAATTTCAAGGGTCAGTTGTGAATGATTGGTTTGTCATGGTCAAGGACTGAATTATATACGATCAGGAGAGCGTGCTGAAATGGTCAGTCATTCAGTGAAAATCAAAGAACATAAGTTCAGATGGAAAAGAATTCATGGCTCTGTTTATGAATGCAGCCAAGCCACTTTACATCAGAAATTAAGGGGTTTTGGTCATGAATCCACTCTTAAGGAAACAGTCAAATCTCTAACTGTATTTTTTGCTATAGAATGTATAAAGAAAAAAATTCTATTTCTTGCTGCAAATGTCAAGGAAAGTCCTACTCAACAGATTCAGAAAATCTGTTATTTATTATCTATTTATAAAAGCAAATCACATTAATTCCTTTTATTATATAACAAACTTTTACTTAACTCTTCATTAATTCATCTACCTTCTATGCTATCAAAAATTTAGGAGAGAGATTCCAGACCAGCAACAAAAGATAGTGATCACTGTTGTGTTGGGTTTTTTTACGCTTGCCATTATATTCATTCGACTTTGTATTCTGTTTTGTTTCCCCTGCAGTGTGTAACTAAAAGGGAAGTGAAAAGAAAATAATATGCTCGAGGGAACAATACCTTTTTCCAAAAAAGGAGTCACTCATGACTTTTTCATTAACTTACGTGTTGATAAAGATTAAGGTTGAAAGTATTCTAATCAAACACATCAATGAATGATCATTGCACGCAGCTTTTATAATAGCATAGTAAATATCTAAATTCATAAGTCGGCACCTAAGAGAACATATGGAGTAGCCATATTGGCGAATATCTTTGTAGATAAGTATTTAGAAACCTGCTAGATATTGATGGCCAAAACGGTAACCCAATTTACTCACCCTAACATCTGAATTGATGGTCGTGCAGGCTAACAAGTATTCAGTAACAACATAAATATATTTTTTTAAAATATATTTATACATTTTTCTTATTTCGTGTATCTTATGAGTTTTCCAGACATAGAAAGATACAACCGTTATCAATCTATACAAGCCTTATGTTATCAGTGCTTTCTTTTGAGCCATAGATAACAAATTCAGGAAGATTCTGACATATAAATACCCCTAATCTTTATTTAAATGGGTTGAATTTATTTTTTTAATGACAATTCTAGCCTTCATTGTTGCTGAGAAAACTCTGAATACGTGGTCTAAATGCAATCTGACAGCTAAATCCACATTAGAAGAACATAAAATATATAGTTTTCTAGTACATCCTGTTGACTACGACAGCCCTATGAGTTGGGAACTTTGGGGGATAGTAATGCCACCATTCACTTGCCATAGAAATGAGAATAGTCCAGTGAAGTGCAAAATTTCACAACATTTCACTCTCAAGAAGCCATAAGAATGGGGCCTATGACAGTGAGTGGCACATCAGTGTTCTCGAGAATGTCACGGTACACGTATCTAGCATTGTTTGTAATAAAAAATTGTAAGTATGATAAATGCCAGCTCTTCCCATCTGCTCCTCAAATCTGAGCAGATCCAATTTCTTAAAGGTGTTGAGCTAAAAGTGGACCTTCTGTATTTGTAAACTAAACTGGATGTTAATGGATTTCTTTCTATTAAGTTACAGTTTTAAATTAGATCCTTTTTAGTTTTTAAAACATAGGAACCACTGTTATCATACTAGTGTGATAATACAGGTGCATTTCATAACACAGGTACATGGCTTTCATTAACAACAAAGATGGGACCGGGTGTTATTTATTAATCCGATAGCAGATAAAGTCCCAGCCATGCTAGGTTCTCAAACAGACTAGGATCTGTACAAATATAGTACTTCCAATCTGTGTATGGAAACCATGCCATCAATAATCCCACACATTTAGAATATTCAGTGAATATCAAACTTCTGCAAAAGAATCAAAGATGGACAGGAACGCTAACAAATAAGGAATGAATAAAAGAATCAGGATTTCAAATCATCATGGCCATCAGAGGAAAACCAAGTGAAAAGTTAAAATAAATAAACAGTGTTTTGTCCACAATAAAGTTCATAGCAAAACCATCCCTCCTTTCAAAAGAGTTGGGTTATCATTCACCATATATGAGATCACATCAGGCAATTTTATTCTTGATACCTCTTAAATACAGTTCCAAATAGTTAAAACTGACAGTAAAGTCACCATGTGGTCTAACAAAGCGATCCAATATCGTTTAAAATGTACAGAAAAGCTTCCACTGCCTTCAACGGGGGTCTGAAAGCAAGGAAGATTTAATCAAAACACAGGAATGTTAAAAGCTAGGCTTGCTAAATAGCGAAGGGGTGAGTACTAAGGAGTATGGGAAACCATGGTGATGGACACATTAAAAATACCTGAGACAAACAGAGAGACAGAAATAGGCTGATAGATGAGTAACAAGGTCACGTGGCATCAGTCTACAGGTGATGTGTTTTAGGAGACAGCTGGTGCCTGGAAGCATGCAGGATATTGGAAGGGTGGTTTTTTTTCAGGAAAGTTGGTGTATTTCCAAACATTGGTGGAAAGCAGAAACAGCGAGAGTGGGCCAACCTCCCACAGTTCACATCTGATCCATTGAGAGTAGGATTAAATATGATTGCCATAAACACTCATTTTGTCTATTAACATGTAAACTGATGGCAATATGTATAAACAAAAGTAGCTGTGTGTCAGTCATTTCATCAGGTATTGCAACTTTATTAATTTGGGATGTACACAGGGACAGAAGTTTACCAAGGAGAGTACAATTTCTGCTAGGGTAGGTGTATCTCTGGTCTTTTTTTTTCCTTTCTCAAAAGAAAATAACCCAGCTTTAGAGACTCACAATACTAGTGAAGCAGTTTAATAAAACAGCAAGCTCTGCAGGAAGAATGATCAGGCATTGGGTAGTGATCAAACTAATGATCAGGCAATGTAGGTAAGCGGAGAACTATCAGTACACAGCTGACACGAGAGTTGCAAAGAGCCTACCCATCCACTTTCACCCTATTTATTTAAAAAACTCTAATAGAGACAGTACAGACCAGTGCCACCATATCAGCAAACTTAGGGGGTGACAGCCCATGTTGAAGAGTGAAATAACCTACAATTTGCTCTGTTAGTATTTTGTCAGCCAAATAGAGAGCAGAGTGTGCAGACAGTTTCTAATTCCAATACCAGCAGGTTATGGCTAGCAATCAGTCACGAAAAGACGAGGGCTGAGAGTCTACCTGCATTTACCCAGACTGCTACACTTCCAGGACAGAGGCATATGAACTCGTAACAGAAGTTATTTGCCTGGACTTTTTTTCCTTCACTGTATTCTTATACTGATTGTGCTGTCTTGAATAGAATAGTCTGCTCATTATCAAGTTCACTAAAACAAGGACTTCTCCTAATGTACTGGTGTTGGACCCTTAATTAATTTTTACTATGGTATTTAAATGATTACCGCATCCTTTCAGTGTGCTGTACATCAAAAGTATTTATTTTTTTTTAATCGAGGTTGCTTGACTTTCTTTTTCTGATCAGGAGAGCATTAAAAGTTGGGCAGGAGAAAGCCGTTATTTTAAAACCTTCAATGGCCAAACCATACTATAAACTTAAACCGAGAAATCTCTCTTGCAAGTCTTAAATATCTTCTCTGCATTCTAGAAATGATGCAAAGTATTTACATGGACACTGACTGCATATTCTAACAGATAGCAACAATAACTAAGCTTCATGGGTGCACCCTACGCTGCCAATATGACACAGGAGAGGTTTCATTATTATGGTCCATCAGTGCTACTTCTGGGATTCAACAGAATCATTTGGATATTAAACTGTATTGGATTTACTTGCTGAAAGTTGGTGCTCACATCAGAAATAGATAAAAACCTCTGGCTGTTGAACCAAGAACAGATCATAGTTTTAGCTATCCTGGTTCCCTGCCATCCAAAAAATACCAACATTTTAAAGTTCCATAAGGAGCCAGAAAAATCAGAGAAACAAAGCAAGAGATTAATGGATCATTTTAAGCCTTTAATGAGAATGAGGGTACATCTTGGACACAGGTCATAAAACTGGCTCAAGACTGACAACAATGCATAATGACTGTGCAAAGGAATCCCCATTATCAACCTAATAGTCAGGAAAAGATAGATTAGGATGGCACAGTGTTCACATGTGGCCTCTTGGGGATCATTTCTTAAATGAATTCTTTACACGTAATGCTGTAAAAAGATGATTTGTTGAGACTTGAGGATGATCTCTTTCCCAGATATTTCAGTGGTTTTAGCATGGCTGATGACATATTTCCTCCTTAGGTTGTGTACCCAGAAAAAAAGATGGGAATATATTAAACGGCACAAAAGCATAGTTTAACAAACTGAGCATACTGTATTCTTCAGGCTTCATATACTGCAGGGCAAAAATACACATTGCATTAAAGCTTTGAGAGACACAAAGAGAAGTGCTGAATATAGGTTTTCCCTACCAGGTCTGCTGAACTTATAAGAATCAGAGTCAGAAAATTCATCTGTGACCCCAAGGCTGGAGCCAGTCTTCATTAATCCCAATGGTTGTCATTAATCATATGAAAATCCTCAGTTCATTTTGCCCCAGTTAAAACATGAAGGTTTTATATAGACAACTGATGACACAGGCACTGCAGACAGGGAAGAGCCTATGATGTTAAGTTACAGACTTCGCCGGAGAAAGTTATCCATGTATTAAAAAAAAATGTCTTCCTGTCCGTTCTGGGGTGGTACCTGCCAAAAGAACAGCAAAAGACAGCACCCCATATCTACCTCTCTCACAGCTTTTCATGAAAGGATAAAGAAAACATAATGACATTGACTTTTCACCACCTTTCCTGAAGCAGGATGGCACAGCAGGATTACAAATTGCTTCCCACACCTTCATTGGATTAACAAAGGGAAGAAAAAAAAAAAAGTTGTTTTGTATTCATTCCGTCATGAAAAGGCCAATAATTACCTGGCCCACAGTTGGCACAGAGAATTAAAATATTTAGCAGAAATCAAGCTTATGCAATCATACTGCTTATTTACCATCTGTTTCTCCTCCTCATAATGACTTTGAGTCTAGTGACCAGTTTCTTTGCCTACATCACCCACTGACTTTGAGCCTTCAGTGATTAATTTCTTCCCCGTCTGAGATACTTGTTTCATCCCAGTTCAGGTTAGAAGTCCCAAAATTAATTAGATTTCATAAGTATTCTGTAAATCAGCATCTGAACAAAAGAGAAAGACCATACCAATTCTCCGTGGAGAGAATTCCTCCCGTAGCTTGGCACTAGTTAAAACACATTGCTGTCCTCTGGTCATCTAACGGGTCAAAAAAAGATCAGTAGTGAACCAAGGAAGTGACAGGGATCTTTACGAGATCTAAAGATACTGCTGCAGGAGGTGTTATAGGAAGCCCAAAGGGTATCTGAAGTTTTTGCAGTGGGTAAAACAGGTCGCACTGTGACACAGCATACACATCTTGTAAGAAACCAGAATCCTCTAATTATGCTGCTAGGAGAACATTTGTTTTTCTTTTTTTAAATACTAAGAGCAGCCTTTTATATTCCTAAGTAAGGATGTGGAAAGACCTCCAAAACTTCCCCCCGCCCCCGCCCATGTATACGAGAACATGAAACCCATATGACTTGTCACTTGGCTGAACTGGGATGCATTATACAGGGGACCAGAGTTTGGTGTGGTGTGTATGATTCTCAAAGTCAACTAATGTCAATGGGGCCCCATCTGCTGCCTTCAGCAGACTTTGGATCAGTCTCATTGCATACTGATAAAGATAAAGCAGAAGGGGGCCTTGAATTCTCATTCTGATTTATGCTGAGTAATTGAATACAAATATAAAGACAATATAAATAACTTCAGAAAGGTCACTTGGCTAGTCAGGCTAGGAAATAAATTTAGAAGCCTTAGGTAAATGCTTAGACAACCAGAGAAAACACTTAATTTGATGGCATCAGACAATTGTTTTATCATTATATCTTTTAAGAATACCAGGCATCATTCAAAAATCTACATTTTTTTGCATTCCTGATGTAGTAAACAATCAATAGGGCTTTTCAACTCTTTTCTTATGGCCTGATCCTCCTATTGATCTCCGCTCAAAGTTCCCATTTCAGTGACGTCTCACATATATAAGGACAGACAGACTCAACCTTAATGAGTTTCTGTACCGTATCTCTATGCTATATGCAATATTATATATAGAACTGGGAATAATACCTGGCAGTCATGTGCTGCTGCACAAGAGTGGATGGAGACAACACTCAACTTACTAGTGTGACCCACTCGATACCCTTTGGCAGACACACATGAATCCATCTGTTAGGTAGTCCGAGGAATAGGGTGACAACGTCTGGATGTCATTTCCAGAGGAAAGAAAGAGAGATATATACATGTGCGTTTCCTTTCTGTTTTGACTCAGCTGTTTGTCTTCTAAGAGTCACGAGACAGCCTGGGCAGTTCATTCAGTTCATTCTTGCATACGACTGAAGATGACCTGTTCCCCAGCTGTTATACCCAAATCTTACGTATGTACCAAGGATAATGAAGTCAATTTTGTACTTCCTGACCTGAGATGAAGCAAGCTTTGGGGGAAACCATTCTCAGGGTCCTGAATGGTTTAGGTAAACCACAGGTTGTACGAAACGACACTCAAAGGCAGGAGCATCTGTATTTGCACTGAGGCCATCACATCAGCGGTAAAAGCATCAGACCTCTCCTCCAGAATATGTTGAGGAGAAGTAGTCCCAGAAGCATGAAAATACCAAAGGGTCCTGCTGAGACTAATTTAGCTTACTGAAAAGGTTGTATTGGGATTACAGAGTAGATAGTCAATGTATTGATTAGATTAGTTATATTGATAATATACTATGGAGAAGTTGTAGTCAAGTTACCAAATTCATAGCTGAAAGCAACACAGGAGGACAGTAGTGATCTTAGACTAGAATAACCCAAATTCTCCAGTTGCTGCTCCAGTGCTCCAACTACTTGACAGCACGCACAACTTTGAGTTTACAATGTTAGATTCTCTAAACTGCTTACAACAATGAAACCCAAGCATCTATTCCCTATTACCAGCAGAACTACAGTTTACTGATCCTTTCCCTTAACAAGGAAATATGTTTGAAGTGTAAGTTTCCAGTCTTGCCCACAAATTTAATTTTAATCATATGACAGTACCATTAAGGAAATGTAACTTTCAAGGTTAAAGTTAAGAACATGTTTGTTTACAAGTTTTACTTTTCACTTTGCAATTAATACATACCTACAAAGCCCAATAGCCAAACCATCATTCCTTCTATTTCACCTCCACGGAGAACTTGTTCCTACATGTCTAACTGCATCTGTTCCCTGGCTGATACAATGTATGGAACTACTAATTAATACAAAAACTTCAGTTCAGCCACTGAATACTCTTGAACAATAAAAAATGGAAGAAATGTAAGGAAGAAATGTAGCTTTTCAGTCCCATCAAATTCATTTCACCTTAAACTATGTTCCTGGGCATCTGGCCATTGACCGTGAGGAATTGTGTAGGTCTGTCACATAGTGCATTGTACAAAGGACTGTTGCTTTGCCTAACTGCACTTTCTATGCCACGCAGCACAGAAAGGTCGCAGCACATCCAAGACCAGTGGGAAAAGACAGACAGACATAAGGCATTAGAGAAGTGACCACAGGAATCTCGTATCTTATTTGCCCTGCCCCTTAAGAAATAATATTGTTGGGTTTAGGAAAAGGTATCTAGAACTGCAAAGAAAGGGGAAACAGTACCTGGGGCCAAATGAAAGCACAGAGCTGGTGTTTGAGGATGGACAGGAAATGGAAGGAACCCAAGATACTTAGTCAGGATCCAGCCTTTGGCAGAAAAAAAAATGTTTTATTGTTGCTTTATATTCTTTAATTAAAATGGATTGGGAAAAACAGAAAGAACTCTACAGTTTAAAGAGGTCTTCAGTTCACCTGACTCACAGTATCATTTGTGGCACAGAAATTTGTCACATTTGAAGGCAAAGAAAATGTTGCAGACTTATTTTATACCAATGTATCCCCTTTTAATTGTCTATGACTGATGTGAAAAGAAAAGTATACAGGCTGTGAAGAAAGTGACTGCCACAATATATCGGGCTGCTACTTTTCATCCTATCTACAAACCCAAATAACCCAACTCTCCAAGTCCTCTTAAGACACTGCATTTCACCTGTGTGGAAAGGAAGGTGGGTAGAAAATTACCCAGACCCCTCAGGGAATATAGCCCATTCTGCTTTGACTTGTAAAAATATCCTCGTTAACATAACTGATAATTCATACATTATAGCACTTCAGAAATATGAACGTATTTACCTCCTCAACAGTTCTGTAATACAGGCAGAGCTCTGTATCCCCCCTGCATCAAGTTCAGCATCCCCCTCAGTACGTATATGCAGGATGAGCTTGATCATTTCCCTCCATCTCACAAGTGGGAAAAATAAAGAAGAAGTAAGTGACAGAGCACTGGAAGGAAAGCCGCAGCCAAACTAGGGCAAAACCCCAAGTAATCTTTCCCTTTTCTCCCTTCTTTACAGTGAGCTTCTTTCTGTTCATTCCTGCTTTGCTAGAGCAATATTAAAAGTTTAATTCCATAACTCTGGCTCACACAAGCAGTCCTTTTGCAAGCAGAAGCGTCCCATGAGATTAGTGAAATTAGTGCTGCTATACGATGGAATTTTAAAAAAGGGCCCCAGGTGGAAGTCACTGATGGTGGAAGTTGGTCTAATGCCACTGAAGGAAACTTTTTGTACCACTTTCCTTGTTACCAAAAACCACCCATGAAATTAAGATATAGTTACTTGGAACCCACAACAGCGGGTTGTAGGTTGTGGCTTGTAGATTAGAGGTTCTGCATAATACTACAGTCTCTGTTTTATATTAAATATATTTAAAAAAATTACGCCTTGATCCTTACCTATAGTGGGACAATCACCATTTTCTGCAACATGCAACCAAAATCTTCTGCTCTGTTGTTTGGGGTCATACTGCAACCTGGCCTGGACAGGAAACTTCAGGAACACTTGAGGGTACACATTTCCGTAAAATCGTCCTGTTTCTGTAAATGAAGAGTCCTCGTTTTCTCCCTGATGGATGTGCAGGCATGCCTCACTAGCAATTACTGAGGGTCACAGGCAAACAATTTCTACACCTACTGTACATAATAATTGTCATGAGAAATTATCTTCACAGCCTTCTAAGCTTCCCGTTTGCAAACAATGATCTGTATGATAATAATATCTCTATAGCTTACAATGCATACACATTAGCCTGGTGTATACACAGCACAACTTTCCAATAGAAGTCAGCATTGATCATCAAAAGTTTATTCCGTACTTCATAGCTGGGAATAAAATGCTTGGCATGTTTTTATCAACAAAATAGTCATTTTCAGTGCCTCTGGCTGCATATTATTCCTGACTAAATGGACATGCTACAAACCTCCCACATTCCAGCATATGGCTTTCTTGCATGCTTCAGAAAGAGAAATTAAGCAGCCATAAGCATTAATAGTCTCTATAGCTCTAAATCAAGAAGATTTTGTAGTATTATATCTCATAATATGGTTGCTTTAAGAGACGCCTCTTTAAAAACCAGAATATTTTTACATGCAGAATTAAGTATTATTTTCTCCCCATTTCTCATAATCCTTTAATATGGCAGACGTGCACCTGATCATGCTGTTTCCCATACAGCAGAGCATGTTTGCGGGCTGTTAAGCGCTAATGCACTTCATGTATATGATACCTGTTCTTCCAAGCTGCCTCTTTTCCCCTACGCACGCGGCAAGAACGTTTTTAATGAAAATATTTTTCATTAACGACACTTGCATTGTGTATGCGACCCATAAGGAAAAAAATAAATAAATTCATTTTGCTTTGGATTAGGCTCAGTTTTAAATAACAAGCTGCATTATTAAGCATACCTCCCTCCCCGGGCAGAGGCACGTGCCTGCATATAGACACATACGTAGACACGCACACACAGGGAGCAGAGCAGTGCTTTTTCCTCTGAGTACCCTGCGTCCCCTGTAGCCCTTTAATGCTTAAGGCTAAAATGCTAAAATACTGAAAACAGGTGTACCTTGACCCTCTGAAGATCTGATAAGATCTGACTGGATCAAAGGCCAAGGTCGCTTGAGTCATGAGATTGGCTGAGTGATATTATTTTTGTCATGGTTCCAAACTGTTGAGAGGTAGGACTCTGATTCTGGCACATGAGAATCAAATGATATGATAGTCTAGTTATTAAATATGACAGATAGAAAAAGCTGTATGTTGCGCAGCTACTCTGTGATTAGTACCCTATATTTTACAATGTCACTGCTCCGAATGCTGTAATACTTCCAAGGCTCTTTCAAGAACTAAGGCTTTTGAATTTAAAAAGAAACAATAAAAGAAGATACAGATGAAATCTGGTAACAGCTCTGTACTATTTCACAGCTTATTTTCCCAAACAGCGTTCCACTTCAATAATTCCACTGTAAAACTAGTTCTCTAGCGCCGTTTTTTTCCTTAGGACCATCTTTAAATCTTTTATTTTATTTTATTTTAATCAGATAGATGAATAAACTTCTATGGAGCATTAGAGGAAAGCAAAACAAGAAAAGTTAGCTCTATCTCCTCATTTTCATGTTATGCTTGCACATAGATGCAAAGCATTTTAAATCCAGCTCTACTCCCCTACAGGTAACCTATCCCGAGGATTAGGGAGGAACCCCACCAACAATAAAAATGCCCATCTCACCCACGTATCTCAAACACTATCGTTTTAATGTAATTAAAAGTGGAGCAGTTTGATGTTTAGCATGGCATGTCTATAACTTACACAATCTATCAGCTCGTGCATCTGTAAACTGGATATGCATTTCTCTCCCCCTGACGCTTTGCAAATGTTTTTAAAACGCTTTGAGATCCACTGATGAAAGACATTTTAGTAGCATGCAGTACCACTGACAGGAGTGTCTTGAGTGCCTACTTGCATTTTGAAAACGCAGCCTTTTTTCTTTAGAAGAAGGCCTAAAACCCTAATTAAATCGGAAGATTTTTGCGGGCTGAGGGATTGTACAGTATTAGATAAGTTAGGAACAAACCCATCAAGTAGTCCAGGGGGAAAAAAATAAAATGCAATCAGGTAATCGTACAATCAGCAGATAAAAGCTAAACAGAAACATATTACATAGCCTGTAACTATAATAGGCTAACGCCGCATTATTTCCAAGACATAACTGCTGCATACATTCAGAGAGAAAGCAAAGAACCATGAAACGCTCAGTCAAAATGGGATAGGAAGGGAGAACTTGCATTCAAGACTTGGTATTTTCTATTGTTTCTTCTCAGAGAACAGATGATTGCTTGTTACAGATAATAAAAATGATGATATTAAGACATGTCTGAACGGGCAACAGTTGCTACTGTGCTTAAGACCAGAGCTGGAAGGAATGACTGTTTCTGTTTTGAGTAGAAGTGGGCCCCCTGGTCTCTAAGAATGTGCACATGATGTATAATAGATACCTGTCTGATATAATTAATTATATTTTTCCTAAATTTAACATTGCCTGAAGGGTAAAATCATTTTGCTTGGTGAAATCCCTCATGCCACACAAAGTCTGCGCGCAAGCCAGATTTAATTGCTGTGATAAAACCACAAGAAAGACCAGGTTTGCATTAAATCTATAACCACATCTAGTGAAGAATAGCTTTAATCACCTTTGAAATGGTGACCACAAGATAATTAAAGGGAAAGTGTTCTCATTAGTAATTATCCAGGAATATCAAATCTCAGTTTATCATGAAGTCCAATTTAAAATGGCTTGGCATGGTTTTAATTTTTTCCTCTATTTCTGAGGTTATGAGTCTCCTAGAATTTCTTCTTTGAGGGTGGGAAAAAATTCAAGTTTGCCCTGTGCAATTTCCCAACCCGCTGTCACGCTTCATTTCCTGGGTCAGTGCTAGTCAGAGAGAAGATACCAGGTAACAGCAGTGACTTCTCATTGACACCTTTGCCATTTTCATATTCAGGACAAGCTGAAAACTGAAGTTTTTAATTCTCGCTAAAGCCAGCAATACCGGTGCTGCTACGAGATGATACATCTTCTTGCTCCTATCACTAAATCCTCTTCAGTGTAGTTTCTCTCCTCTTGGGAACAAATACTTGGAGTCTTGTAGATATGCTTCCAGTGAAAAAGAGAAGCAGAGTCGAACTTAAATCTACGCAAAAACTTGCTTGAATTTGTAAATCAGCACTGCACCGGAGTTTTTCAAACAGCATGCAAGACCACCCCTATTCTCCAGAATCAAAGCATTGCACTGATTCCAGGCTTTGACGAGAGTCACCTGTGTTATGAACTGACCCTAATCAAAGACCAGGGCAGAGAGCAAATTCTCCTGCTGTTCACCTTGTTTCCTCTGTCTGACCTGTTTAACAAACCTAAGAGTACACACCACATCTCATTAGGCTCAGCATTTGCTTGCCTGTAAAGAAAATGAATTTGGAAGACTGTATTTAGGAACATCAGATAGCGATAACAGCACAACATGGCATGTGTAGTAGGGTAAACTAGATTCTTTTACAGGAACTTATTTCCCTCTGCATACTTTCTCTGTTTTCCTCCTCCTTTCCTCTTTACACACCTTAGCAAATACGCCAGGAGGGGAGATTCTGGTCTGGTCTGAACTGCTGCCTATGAAATTTCAGACAGCTTGATTTTTGGCTTGGCAAAGTTTGGTGGGGGTCGCTTTCAATATTAGGCTTATAATGAAAGACTTGTTGTAACCTTATCTATGTTATGTGGAAGAGATCAGCATCACTCAATCATTAAAAAAAAAAAAAAAAAAAAGGCAGAAGGCTTCTTTTCTTTCTTTAAATGTAATTTAGTTTTCCTTTCCCCCAAGTCTCGTTGTGGGTTCACTGAGCTATGCTCCCCTTCAGGCAGAAATGGAAACCAGAGGAGTTGCATTCCTTAAGCCCGTTTCTGACAGCGAGTGTGGCTGCATCGAGCTTAGCAGCTAAAGCCTTGCCCATTACTCTGTAGTGCAGCTGTGCAGAACTTGGCTGTTTCGGATCACAGTGCTTTTATAGAGACTTTCCCAAAGATTTCACTTGGTTTGTTGCTGCTGAACTGTATTTTGAGACAGGCAAACACCACAAAAATAAGGGGCGGGGGGGAATGTATCAAAACACTCAGTGAAAAGCCTTGCATTTCATCTGGGTTTGTGTTGAAATTGCATGGCGCTATGAAGTTTGCATGATACAGAGGAATAAGAGAATTATTTGAACCTGGGCCCAGGTTTGCTTTGAAATGTTCATGAACCATAGCAAAACTTTCAACTGATGTAAAGTGAGATTCAAGTTTGTAATGAAACCAGGCCATTTTACGTGGATTCAGTTTTCATAATGCAGGTCTCTTACAGCTGTACTCTCAAAGGAACATATTCCTATCTCAAGATGGGATTTACATACTGTATGTAACTCCTCACATATCCCGGCAAGATTATTACTTTCTTATATAGCCGTAAATCCTAGAGCTTTATGTTATGTCAAGGGAACGGATAATCAGCTCACTAAGGGCCAAATCCTACCCCCTGAACAGGCATGTCAAGGCCCAAGAGGTAAAAGAAACTCTATTCTTTGAGGAGGTAGATTAGCAAGGCACACCCTCTACAGTGGCACAGAAGATGCTCTGTTCACACCTGTGTGCCAGGGTCTCTGCGCAAGGATGCGGTCCAGCCGCGATAGCCGTGTACAGAGCAGCACAGGAATCAGCAGCCCTGCACCAAACGGATCAGGCACTAGTTAGGTCACGTCATTCATGTCCTGACACACGTTATTCTTTTCCCTAGAAGCATTCCTGCAACTTAAATTCAGACAATGTTGGCCAGCACACATGGGCAATGTTAAAACTATAGAGAGGATAAACAGAAAGCGTCAGGTTCTGGACTTAAGTGCTACTCCCTAGCACTAAAAGTAGCGGAGGGGAACTTAAAGCAGAATAAAAAACTATAGCTCTGCACAATATTTAATTTTAAGGAAACCAGAGTGGGGTTTTTTTCAGAATCTGAATATTCTTCACTGCAACTTTCCTAACAGCAACAGCCTGAAGAACCCAATTCCCTGTATACATACCACCAGCACTCCCCACTATCTGCCCGCTTAATTCCCATAATTTAGGATCCCTCCTGCCCTGACGTGCACCTATGTGCAAAGCGTGATGTATTGACACACCAACTAAAAGAGGAACTACAGAATCACAGCATTGCCTAAGGAGCATCACTCTGGAGAACGAAGTCAGCCAGGAAAAATGCCCTGTTTCAAAGGCTGAGAGCAAAGAAGAAACTTCCCTTCTCAGCAGCAGCCCTCACGTAAGGCTGGCTTGTTTGCACTCAGCCTAAGCACTGCCCACATCAGACATGCACCAGAGAGCAGGACATCGCCTTGCTCAGGTCTGATCTCTAACACTGGACCCAGCTTCCTTCCTCTCTCTGTCTCCCTGCCAAGCCAAAGCCCACCCAACACACCCCTTTTATGCTCGGCGTGGAGGGGTGTGTATAGGAAGCAATTAACTCCCCACAGCTGGACTAATTCCTACAGGATGGAGAGACAACTGTGGTCCCTTTTCTAGCCAGCTTAAGGATTAACCTCTTCTCCCCCGGTGTCTCAGGGGTGTTTGGGCACCCTCGCAGACAGGGAGTTAGGGTACAGCTCTGAAGGCGTGTGACAGCTGACTTCCAGCAGCGGTCCCACATCTGAATGACAGAGCGCTATCTGTCTGGAAACAAAATATCAGTAACAGACCAAAAACAGAATTCTGTGTTTCGATTCATTATTATAGATCTGGTTCAAGCAAGTATAATCACGTCCTGTAGAGATTAGCCAAAAGCATAGCAAAGGAAGTCAGAGCCACACAGTAAAATCTTATTTCATTCATGCAAATGATTAATATATAATTGAATGATAATATTACAAATAATAATACATGGCACTTATATAGCACCTGCCATCCGAGGATCTCAGCACTTTGCAAACAGCTACAAAATCTCACACATGCTAACAACATGGCTTATGATCTTTTCAGCCTAACCTTTCAAAACTTTACATGCCATATGAGCGTGTTAAAACCAGGAAATGAATATGCCTGTGACTTCACAGAATTAGACATGCTTTTAGGTCTAAATCTGGTGCAAATATGTGCCCACCCTACGTGAATCTGGCCCCAGAGTGGCTACAGTTAGGATATTATTGGAGTGAGGTATATATGTGTGTGTGTGTGCATACATATTTAATTACTATCTGAGTTTTCATTCATTTAGGGTGTGTCTTGGTTCAAGGAAAGGGAAAGAAGTTGTAGTGCCAGAAGCCATCTTTACCTTACGCTGCCTGAGACAGAAAAAGCGGCAGTACAGCTCTCAAAGTGGAGCTCCTGAGATACCAAAAAAAAAAAAAAAGTTTGGCCAGGTTAGACAGAAGATTCATTAATGTGCCCTTGATGCAGTCTCTACCACAGGTGCTCACATAAAGCCCAGCCAGATGTAAAATCTAGATCAGAAGTTAAATTTCCTCCTGCAGGTATGTTGGCAAAGGCACTTGGTGCAGAGCCCCACACATGTACACCTGATTGGTGACTGTGAGGAGTGGTGGGTGAATGATGAAGGTACATAAAATAAAGATTAACAGATTCAACCCATGTGCTTGGCAGATATATTAAAGTGTGCAGATTGTCATTATGTGCAGGGATTGGAGAATGCAACAGCAGTTCCTGTCAAGAGGCACCAAGAATTAAATGGGCCAGACCTGGTCCCCAGCTTCTCATATGGCCTTAAGAACACGCAGTGACTGAAGAGGGACAGTGGTGCCTTATGCATCTGGCACCAGCTTAGGAACCTGGGAGGCTGGGATCCATCATCTGCAGCATGGCCAGTGATCAACTGTGTCACATCAGATAAATAATTTCTGTCCATATTTCTGCTTTCTTTCCACTTCAGGGTAAACTCTCTCTTCTTTTTAAAATCAAGTAGGATTTTTTAGGTATTAACGTTCCATTAAGAGGCAGTTTCTAATGGTCTAGTGGTCTTTGTGATACAAGGAGACCCAGGTAACATGAGCACAATGGTTTTCCATTAATCTCTTGTTCTTGGCAAAGCCGGTATTATTGACTGGGTATGATACCGGATGAGGCCTCACAAAACTACTGTAATTTTAATATACCTTAATTTCAGTAATATGAAGTACTCCTGAGCACAGTAACCCACGAATTGAAGATTTTTGTCTTCAGATATAGATATCTATCTCAATACAAAGTTCTTTTAAGAATAAGAGGACACATTTTCTCTCCTTCCCACTGTCCTTTCCTTCCTTCCTTCCTTCCTTCCTTCCTTCCTTCCTTCCTTCCTTCCTTCCTTCCTTCCTCCTCAGAACTGTTCTTTCCCATCTTTATTCTATAGACATTTAATCCTGTTCATTCTAAACTCTTGAGTGAAAAATCGATCTAAAGCACCTATTGCTCAAAGTCAGGCCATCCAATCAGGGACCAGAAATAAAACCAGGTGAACAGTCACAAACAAGGAATAACTTAAAGTAAATAATCATAGTGTTCAAATTACAGATAATTCATAGGGTACAGTTTGCTCACAAAAATAATTCAGGAGACAATTACAAATAATGAACTAATTTGGGAAAATCGCAATCAGCTTGTATGCATTACATTTACAGAAGAGCTGAATTTGCTGGATGAATTATTTGTTATGAAGAGTTCAACCAGCTCCACTATTTACTTCATAGACTAGCTAAATCCAAAGAGCACACAGTGGAAACCACTGCAGAATGGAAATATTTACATATTATCTATGTTCGAAGTGCGCAACGAAAGTTGGAGAGAATACACAGCTAAAAAGGCATGCTAATCGCCCTGGAAATCATAATGTAAAATTAGCATGCAATAGATGTTAAATGGCAAGCAAATAAATGCAGACATGTGACCAAACTGGGTCAGAAATTCCAGATCAGTATCGTCCTAACTCACTGATAGCATTCATCTCATGGGTAGGGGAATGCAACGATGCAGTTACTGTTGTTGCAGGGCACAGACCAAAATTTCCAACTCATTTGACTTACACGCACACATAAGCTTCCTAATGTCTATCCCATCTAGATTGACTGATGTTACCAGGTTCATACTAGAATCTGATGGAGTGTGAGGTGTATGGAGCTGATTATGCATAAATCTGTGAGCCCTCTTGAAATTTTGAGCCCAAACTAGCAAAACTGGAATACAATTGCATTTCACGGTAATTCCATTTAGTTTTGGTTCTTCCTGAAGACAAAGCAAGAAATGGAGCAGGACACATGGGCACTGGAAGGAACTCAAATTTAATCCTCTGTTCTGGGCTAATCTCTCCTTGCTACATTTTGGAATCTTTCTTTGCAGGAGCTTGTCCTGTCTCAACTATGGCCTTTCAAAGTACACCTTCTACACAAGAACATTCAGTTCTGACCTAGCTTGGGCCAAGTTTTAGACCAGAGGATATTTATTAGACAGCTTCACGGTTCTAAACACATTTACACTGTTCAACAGCTTTAAATAAGGAATTTCTCATGAACAATATCTTCTCTCAATTTCACAATCCCTATTATAGACTCTATTTATAATCCCTTGTGGAAAAATATTGTGAAGGCAACATTGAAGAAAGGAGCTTAAAATGAACATATGTTATTTTGGTAAAGTTAATAAATTATAGCCTGCCTTGTTCTCCTTTTCTACCCTTGTTTCGCCTGTTTTGGGTCAGACCAGGTCCAAATAAAATCAAATACGGATTTAGGGGTCAGTTTGGGATCAATCCCTTTCTAACAGTGCCATTCTTACCACACCAGAATGTTATGTAGTTTCATTTTTTTTCTCTTTTTGAATGTCAGCCATCGTTTCAGTCTGCATGCTCTGCTGCACAGAACTCAATATGCAAGTTGCAGAAGTGTCCCGGATTTGGCTTTGACCAAAAAAGTGAGTTTCCTAAGCACCCCGTGTCCCCAGCATTTCTAAGCACTCGTATTCCCTGCTACACCATATGGCATGGGAATACTCAGTGGGAGTTGAGGCAGTAGAAAAATCCTGGGTGAGGCTACACGAAGCTACAAACACCATTTGAAAACTGAAGTTGCCTCGCCACTCTGACCAGAAAGTCTCCACAAACCACTAATAAATGTACTCCAGACCACAGTTGGGGAAAGGCTGAGATAGACAAATCATTTAATAACCAGAACATGCTCTTCATTCACAGTGCTTTCTTTAAAGGGGAATGAAAAAAGAGTCACAGTGTTTGACAAAGCATTTCCTTTAGGCAATACAATACTTACTTTTAATTTATAATCCAGTTTACTTGGCCAAAATGACTTTTCCTTCTCATTTTGCTGCTATGTACTTTGCTGGGAGCCAGCTGGTCACCACTTTCTGCCCTAGAGGTAGCTGCTTTTCACTGGTGCTTTATATTGTTGTGAAGTGCTTAGGGATTTACAAGATGGAAGACACTATAAATGTGAGAAATTGTGGAGCTCGTTAAAGTTATTACGAAACTTCCACTTTGTATTAGTCAGATCTTTTCACAGCCACTTTACCACTAAAGTCATCAAAATGTCATCCATCCTTTCAACTAGGAGAGAGGGCTCACTAGATTCATTTAAATGGCATTATCCATCCCAAAATTTGGGTGACTAAGGCCTGCACCCAGTTAATCCCCAGTTTTGCAAAAATAAAACAGGGTCACACTCTGCAAATTTCAAACTATCTGGAATGCGAACTCTTCCTAAATGCAATGTTGGTTAAACACAGACAAATGTAACCACCCCATCTCAAAGAGCTCAGGTCGTTCAGACAAATCCATATCTTAATTATCCCCTGCTTGTCTGTAGTTCTTGCATGTGGCAAATCATGAATGAAAAGGAGATTTGATTTACAGCTCAGGACATCATAGACAAAAACAATCATTACAGCACATGCACGTACACAAAATCTTCATCAGCTTAACTTAGTCCAAATGGTCCGGCAAGGAAACAAAGAATTAACTAATTCATTGTGTGAGCAGCCTGGTCATTAGCAGCTCTACAGAAAGAGACGGCAGCTTAACTAAAACATTATTGTTGAAGTAAAAAAAAAAAAACACCCCACAATTATGACATTCAATTATTCTATTAAGCGAAATTAACTATTCTTCTTGTTCTTTGAAAAGAGCAAGATAAAGCACAGGATCCAAATAATTAGGTCAGCAGCAATGAATTCTGAAGAAAAGCTGTCTAGACTTCTATTTTCGTTTTCAAATTTGAGTGGTTGGGTTTTGTGTGCCTGTGTGATTTTGCTCCTTTGAATTCTCAGGGTGGTCACGTTAATAAGTTTGCCCCGGCAGGTAGAGTGAAGCCTGGATCAAGGTGTGGCATTCTCGCTTTGATGTCGGCTGTCACGCTCGGCTGCCTCTCGATCTCTTTGGCTGCCATCAAGTCTGTTGTCGTGGGAGACCAGGTAAACCAGGGCTGTTCTGCTGTTTGGCACAACTCAAAGGAGAGTCGATTGAGATACGCTGTGAGGTGTTCTGGTCCTCACCAGCTAAATACACAAGGAGAACATAACTCGTAACAAAATTTTAAATAAAAAGGCGTTGACTCTCACTGGGCTTTTAGGAGAGACCATGGTATGTTAGTGCAATAGCAGTTACTGAGGTCTGTTTGTAAAAGGTCCTGCAAAGGGGAACTATACAATGGAAAGGAAACGGTGGACCAAGATAAATAGTGAGTTGGCAAGTATTTAGAGATTTGGAAGCACAAGTCACAAAAAAGTTATAGAGGAAAGGTTGGGGGCGAGGGGGCAGATTAAGGCTTTCTTCAACTGTGAATTTGCTGGACAGGAAACAGTACACATAAGAAGCAGTATTTTCCCACTTTTTTTATTCGTACCAACACTAGTAACTAACAGCAGTTGTCTGCAAAGCAAGATGCAAAACCGAATGAGCAATTTAAAAGGAAGAATCCAATACTAGCTTTTCCTTGAGCACAGGGCGGTCTGTTTCAAAGGGGAGCTCAGTAGGTACAGTCTATTATTTATTAGTGTGACTAATGCAAGGAACTCCCATGGTTCGCACAAGGAAGTTCTTCCCTGCTTACCTCAACATTCTGTAGCATAAAAGCTTTCATGCACGTTGTCCTCAAATGTCAAAAATGTTTTCATGTGAAAAAGAGGGTAGAAAAAAGGTGGACTCACCCCAGAAGCTGAATCATCGCACTGTATTTCTGAGATGATGCTATGATGTAAACTGTAACTGCTCTCAGCAGCACTGAACACCAAAGATTTTAAAAATTAAACATTTTAATAGAAACATGAAAGCTTCTGTTTACCAAAGACTCAATCTGCTGATCTTATTTTCTCGTCTTTACCCAGGCTGGTAAATGGTCTCAAACACATGGAAATTTTGAGTGAGCTGAATGAATATGGGACCTCTGAATTTCGTCTGTTTAATTTTGAACAAAAAATATGAAAATGGAAAACCGGCCACTAGCCTCAACCTTTTCTAAAACTGCATGCCAGAGCAATGCTTATGCATTTCTTCTATTCCTTGAAAGTTGCTTCCTTGAGAAAAATGTCGGGTCAAAAATAGTCTTTCAAGGCCACCTCAAACTGAAGCTAGCACGTTAATACAATGCCAATGACTTCTGAGGATTCATGGAGGACTATGAGCAGCCACATACAATCCAGACAAGCCGCACTACTGCAAGTCATCTTGCTGCATGGCTTTTTTGACAGTATAATGAACAATACCACTGTCATCACAATAAACCTTACAATTTGAAAACAGGGCTGAAAACATTGTAAACACCAGTGAATTTATGAATAACTTCAGAGGCTAAACATGGTAAACCAGGAGCTGGTCCACCACCTAACCTCAAGGTCCTGCTCATGGAGGCTTCCTCTTTTCATGGTTGCCTCACGCTCCTTCTCATGGCACCTACACTTTTACGTTCTTCTGCTCAGTGGCCCATGCAGCCTGGACTGTCATATACTCATTTTACATTTAGTCATTTTGCATTTACTCTTCTACAAACACAGATGATTACCTGGAACTGGCCTCGTGGGAGATCACTCAGCCTGAGAGGGACTGTGCTCTACAACATATGGGAGTGCACCAGTCAGTGCAACCCTGCCAGGGTATAGCTACAACCAGGTTTCCAGACCTTAGAGATGTATGAAACAAGAGACAGTTCATCAGTTTCTCCAGAAACTACAAAGAAGGTATCTGGAGGGAAAAAAGTGTCTCACCAGGAACAGCCTTAAAATGCACTGTTCAAAAGAAAATTATCATTTCAAAGGTGTAGACAATCCATATCTAACATTATGGAGAGAGAATAAGACAGACCATTGACTTAAGAACTGTCTGTCCGGCAGCAGAGGCTTGTAGGAAATGATCCCATGGTTCAGTGTGAGATACAAAGACGTTACAGAGCATCATACATGAGAGCAGCACCAGTTCAGTCATTTGTTATTTGATGCATATTTGGAATAAAACGCCAGAAGCTTTTAGGCAAGTTTCACCCACAAGATCTGTGGAGTTATTGCTGTGGTCAGTTCAGTTCCTGAAGTCCATAAGTAATCTTATTTTTACTTTTTTTTTTTTTTTTTTTACCCTTGTGGACTGTAAGTGTTCATTATTTTATCAATGTTAACAATGGAATATATGAGTAAAACTTCCAGAGGCATCTAAATGACTTAAGGACAATAAATCCCATTGGCTTTGGATTCTAAGTCAATTAGATGCATTTGAAAATTTTACCTTTTATCTGCATGCTTCATTAGTCAGATTTATTAACCAATCATTTAGGAAGGAAAGGGCCAGAGCAAAAGGATCCCCAAAGTGTAAAATTTACAACACTGCTATCTATCCTCACCAATTGCTCAAGTTTAATTCTCTAATTTAATTCATTAATTAAAGAATATGCTAATTGACTGAAAAACTCAGGCAGAGATTTCTCTCTGAGCTCTTTCCCGTTGAGAAAAACGGATCCCAGTTCCTAACAAAATACACATATCAAGCATAAGACCATTGAAATTCTTTTCAGATCTGAGCTCCTGTTTAGCACAGGAGTACTTTTCCCTGTTGGATATACTATTTCACCTGAACTTTCTGAAGAAATGGGATTTTCATAGTTTGCATTTCTCATCAATTCTCTGGCCCATTGCATTCCATTGTCAGCAAGTTCATTCCAAATATTCCATCCCGAGTTACTTTCCACTCATTTAATTTCACTCATTTTACTTGAGCTCTGTGCCCTAGTCCTACCAAAGATAATTCCTCAACCTTTTCACCAAGACTGAACCAAATGGACAAAAAGCCTCAAGGACTTAGAAAAGCATCTCTGCAGAGCAGAGTGTTTGTGTTTCACCGTAATTCCCTTTTTCCATACTGCTGACATCTCTGCAGGTAGCTTTTTTGCCTCTGGGCAATAGGGTCATAGGTTCATAGCACAGCAAAGGGGGAAGGCTGGAGAACTTCCTTTCCTCTTGGCCCAACATGGCATGTGTGCTATGCACTGTATTTCTCCACTGTTCCCATCTGCTACATAAACATTTAATAGCCCACAACTGTGTTGAAAAGCTGATAAATTCTGACACGTTGGCCCATTTTCTCACTTAAGCCTGCAGTACAAAATAGTATATGGCCTTCTCAGCAGGAGAACGCATTCAGGTCCCATCCCTACTTTTTTCAATGTGTTTTCAACGCAAACTCTTTCAGATTCAGAGCTGAATATCTTACAGCAACTATTGACCTCACACTCATGATAAAAAAGAAATCAAAACCCCCAAACAGCTTTGGGATTATTGGCCTGTGAATATTTCTGTCTATTTACAGTAGATCAGAATTAGTAAGAGAGATAGAATGGAGGTTTTATATCATCAATTTAACATTAATTACCTAAATCTCTTTGAGGACATGTAACAAAAAGCCCCCGACATTTGTGTCACAAAGATTATTATAACATATTGCCAAGTCATAGCATTGCTGCACTGGTAGATAGAATTCAAATTCAAATCCAGGCTAAAGATGCTACAGCTGTCACCCTTGCCCAGCAAAGCCCTCTTAGGTTCAAAAGTTAGCCGTCCTCCTGCCTGCCTCCACCAAATCAGCCCCTGATCCCTGGAGATTACTAATCCCGACTTCTCTGCACATAGTTGACAGGAAGAATAAAGCTATTGTGCCTTCCTAATAATTCAGGCTAATCACATATTTATAAAAGAAAATTAGGAAGAAGTGATTAACTCCTTCCAGTTCGGCTATTGATAGTATAGAGTTAATAAAGAGGCAGCTGGAACAGCTTTAAAATGTGTTTAAATTTTAACGCACTGTTATAGAATAATAAATGTTTAAATAACTACGTTTTGGATTAGCCTAGTTGCCCAATATTGCACCACCGTCACCAAGGAAACATGGAACGGCATCTTGACAGAGGCTTTCGTTTCGGACACACATATTCAACCTGGAAGTGCAGCTGTAAGTCATGGCAGGTCCAGTTCAGGTGTCCACCTTTCTGAAGGAAAAGGGTGCAATAACCATCTGAAATACAACATTCACGTATCCAGGATATGACTGGAACCCCTGCCGGTTAGGAAGGATTTCCATCCTTATTTTTGTATTATAATGCTATGCATTTTAGAGTGGTTCTGCACCCAGCGCAACACAAAGCAGAGAGATGGCTACTACTCTTCAGTGCTTGCAGTCCCTGGCAGTTCAGTATTAAAAGAGTACCGGTAAACCTAAAAATGACAAACCAGAAAAGCCTTAAAAAAAGCAGAACGCAACCAGTCGTCCCACCACATCATGGGCTTAGGCAGGAGCTGCTCCCCCATCCCTGTGTTCCTAGTATTTCCTGCGTCTCCCACGGAAGTACTGGCTCACTCCTGACTTTATCGAGTTCCCATTCGAGGGGAGGCTGAGCAGTGCTCGGTGCCATCAATGCGTAACAAAGTCACAGACACACAGCACCTTTCAAGACAAAAATCAGTATATCAGCAACTGGGGGCCATGGCCCATAAGGTCCTCTAGGAACAGAGCAGGAAAGGGTATATTTAGAGAGAGCAATATGCTGGAAGAAAATGAATTACTGAATCCACCCTCATATTGTCCTGTCCCCAGCAGCACGCAATTTAAAACAGTGTTTTCTCTGCAGTAACACTTTTAAAAATAAAGTGATATGCATATTTCTGTTATTGAAACTCTTTACTTTCATCAGGCACCAGACACCATGAATATTGTCAAAAACTACTAACTTTCGGATACTTCTCCATACACTGACAATCTGTTCAGGCATCCAGGAAAGGAATGGTGAAAACTTTACCAATGCTTCGAATATTAACCTTTAAGTTCAGTCAAAAATAGAATCAAAACACAATATTTCGATGGAAATCCAGCTACATTTGAGGCACTTCCTTCCCCTTGACCCAACTCCATTTTTACTTCAGCTTCAAAACTGTTATTTAGGAGGGGGAAAAAGCAGGAAAGACGGACAGCCACAAAGGACAAACAGCAGGATATCAAAGGCCCAAATCCTACTTGGTATTTGTGCTGGTAACATCGGAGAACTGAGACTGCGCACACAAGGAGGGGGACCTATTGGCAAGGGTAGGATGTTTGTATGGGATGAGGGAACTGCAGTTTCAAATCCTTGCTCTGCTTGACTTCGTCTTTCACAATGAATATTTAATAAATCTAAGTTCAAACTGATTCAGAGCAGGGACCTGAACATAATATTCCACATCCAACAAAATTTTCAGAATGTCTCCACTTCACACTTGGATGAGCATAAATGTGTTGGTATCTTAAAAAATGTTCTGAAATTTCTGGTTTTCAGACAGTCTCATTTCAGAATAAGATTAGCAGCACTCTATTTCATTTTTCCCATTTTATCATTGGCCAGACTCACAGTCCACTTTTCCAGTAGCGTTTAAGAGAGGAACAGGAGCTCTGAGACCCTACGCCTGAACCAGGATATGTTTTATCTGAGAAAACAAGTGTATTCCTAATGAATGCTAAAATCAGAGTGAAGAGAAACAGGTACAGCCCTAATGCATTTTAGCCAGCTGAAGTAAACCTCATTTGTTTATCCTGACCCATTAATGGATTTAAAAATGGTTCAGCACTGTATTTACCTCTCGTTCTGACACTCTCTGAAGAATGGATCGTTTCTTTCATTTTTTTTCTTTTTCAGTCATCTCAGAAGTCTGTTTGTGAATGTTTTCCTCCTTGTCTTTTTCGCTCTTCTTTTACACGATTCATGCTGAATGCTTGTCATCCATCCATTGAGTTTTTTGGTCATAGACATTCCCAAAGAAAGCAAAAGAGATTCCAAAATAAAATACAAAACCAGAAGCTTACAATGACCTCTTAGGATGAAAGAGCAGGAGAAGAAAATGAATGCTGAGGAAAAAATGTCTTGTTTACAAACATTTTGTCTTCAATTATTAACTATTTATGGAGGGAAATAGCCGCAGATACATGATTGGCAAATTGGCTTATGTTTAAATAATGTGTCTGAAGTTTGACTGAGCACAAAAGTTCATCTTTAAATAAACAAATGGAACCATAATGCTATCGTCATTAAATATAAACAAGCAGTGGTCATGGTACCCGCCTGCCACACTAAAGTTGTGCAGAAGCATCCACGTTTCCTTAAGCTCTTTCAGTGAACTGTGAAGAGGTCCATACCAAGGAAAGTCACTGACATGTGTTACGGTCACAGTTTTTCCTTTCATTGCATCTCAGTAGCCAAGTCTGCCGGTGAACTGAAGTTGCTGGGAATGGAAATAAAGGTGCATTTCCTAATGTTGCCAGCACAAATAGGCAACTTGAGCTCGCTCTCTCAAAATACTTCAGCTCTTCAGCACTGATTGCAGAATCACATTTAATGTACCTCAGATGCAATACCCTGTTTGAGGTGCAGGCGACAGCGGCAGAAACTGGCCAGTGAGCTGGGAGGCTTTTTTGGCTGATTTGCTGGGTTTGTCTCTGTTTCTGAGCCCATTATTACAGTGCGAACTGCTGGCAACTGTCCGTCTGTCTGGTCCCCATCTCTCATGGTAGCGCAGCTGCACTGCCAAGCATCTCATCCCTGTTTCGCCGTGATGAGAACTGATAGTTTCTCATTCTCACAAGAGGATTTTCTATTTGCTTTTTGTGGAAGTCAGCTTAGAAAGGTAGTGCATCCAAATCTGGGAAGGTGAGAGGGACTTGTTAACTGCAATGAGAAAAATACTCTAGAAAAAGAAATTAATTAATGCCTGTTATCCCAGGACCAGATTTCGCCTGTAACCAAAATGCTATTAGGGAAAGCTGCCGATATTCTCCAAAGGGTAAATACTACTTGCCTCTCAGAAATGTAAGACTTGGGAAAGAAATCCAGACTGCTTCTTCACATGCTCCCTTCCTCCCACCTGTGGCTCTTCTAAATCTTGCACCTATGGCAGATAGGTTTAGCCTTTCTGAAGGGCGCATCTGCAGCTGGTTGCAGCCAGAGAAGTGGCCTGAGAGCCACCGTAGCCCATGGAGAGCTCACTAGAGTAAGACCGTGACCCTGTACCCAGTATTTAAATCAGACATAAAGAAGTTTCCAGAGCACTGGGCTCAGTGTGTCCCTCTTGCCAGTGTCACTGAACAGTAGGTTTGTGTTCTCAATAGGCTGGACCTCTCCAACCATATTTTTATATATAATTTAAAGAATATATATAACAAAGAAGCAGTTTCTTTCTCTGTTCTCCCTTTTTCAATTCATAGTTGTGTGAAATGCATATTTACCACATTAGGAAAATCACATTAAAAAGTATATTTGAAAAAGCAAGAGAAATTCTACCAGAGGTGATGGAAATGAAGAGACATTCTCCACCTGGGCAAGCAAGGTATCACGAGCAAGTAGCCTCTGCCCATCCATGCCCGCTTGGCTAGGCTACCCAAGCTGTCCAACTCACGGTGTGCAACAGGTCTGACCCATCATTCTTTTATACTTCGTGAAGTTATTTCCACAGATATGAACCGGGAGTGAAATGCTACCAACCCAGTATTACCTACCTGCTTATGTCCATGGCAGTCCATTACTTTGTTCTGGGCAATGTTAAATGATCCGAAAAGAGTCAAGAACGTAAGGAATCAGATCTTAAGCGTTTTAAAAACTTATCAAACCACACTGCAAACAACGGAGCGTGCTATGGGAAGCATTTTTAGCTTGGGGAATGCAGATGAGAAAACATAGGGATCGAGCAATTAAAAGCCTTGATTCCCCCCTCCCACCTCCAGCATATGGCAGGAAATTGGACCAGAATCAAGTGATGTCTCTCCTCGGTGGAGTCTGACTTCTGACCTCTAAGACAATGGAGTCACAAGCTATCCTGAGGCTTGATTGAGAAGCCACTTCAACATTTCCATAAGTCATTCTGCCATTGCAGATCTGTCACAATTTTGTCATAAAGTTTGCAGAATTCTGTTGACATTGTGTCATCTCAATAAATGCAAAGGGAAAAAAAATGAGTCGGGGCAGGTGCGAGCACAGATTTCAAGTCTAATGCGTGGGCTGCTGCATGTCTTCTGACATAATCTAGGCTCTCATACTTGATGTTTTTCTGGAGCCGTGGTGAACTCTTCCATCCTTTAAAGCGATCAACCTCATTTGACTAATTTGAGAAGAAAAAAAAAAGAAAGAAAAACACTTCACTTCCCCTCTCAATGCATCCTCGGCCAACTTGGATCTTTAAAAAAAGTAACTTAACGATTTGGGGCCTGGTTGTCATTTACATGAAGGTCGCTTCACACTGATCTGGCTGTGTAAACGGGCCATAAGTTACTTCTACACCCACTTGAAAGACCTCTTACGCTTGCCAGAATGATGTAAAATGGCCTCAATGTAAGTGAGAATTCAGGCTCTTATTTTTAAAGCACTATCCCTTTATGGAGATGCATCAGCCAAGCACATTACATTCCACTCATTATCTTAATAGAAACCTGCAGCTTGCAGAAGGCAAACAAAATGGCCACTGACAGCATTACAGCAACAACACCCAGGACAGGCATGCTCCACAGCAGAAGGTCCCACAGCCTCCAAAATACCTAAATCACTCCCTAACTTTTAACATCTGGCTTGCTCTGTTGGGATAATGAATAAGCAACAAAGTGGAAGAAGCTTCAGAAACTTTGGAACTGGTGAGATTTCACTCCAATATCAATGGATTTGATAGTTTTTTACTTTATCCTTCAGTCATCCATCTGGCTGTATTTGAATAGAGTTTTAATATTCTTTGTTCCATTTGTGAACTGGATGCTTTGTGTTAGGATGAGGTAAGTTAGGAGTAAGATACAAATGGCAAGAATTGAGAAGATAATTTATTTAGGTAGAGTTTGGTGGCTTTCTTGCATTTAAATTCACTCTAAACCTCAAAAAGAGCTCAAAGGAGTTAGAAACAGAGCTCAGTGATAGAAAGAATTGTGTGAAACATGATTTGAGCCCAGTCCAGACTTCAGTTTTGTGGGTCCTGGGAGAGCTAACACATTCAGATCCCCAGGCAGATGCCTCCCAAATCTCCTTCACTAATCCCTTAGAAGCCTTCTGTTATTCTCTCATCTCCATCAGGCTGAAACAAACCTTCTCACCTTTGTGTAGTTCCCAAAGCAGGCAAACCCAAATTGCTCTTAGCTTTTGGAAGGAGATGGGAAAACCAAAATCTTCATTAACTAGTTTTAATCAGTGCCTACCACTCTCACTTCTGCATCATTTCAGTCAATGATATGATATTTAATAAAAATATTCCATTTCACACTACCATACTATGACTTTTAAAACTAAATGTTTCTATAAAAGGATACAGTCAAAAAGCCAATTTGTCCTCACATGCATCTCCACCATTATGCATTTGACCTTTATTGCCCTCATTCTTAATTTAAGGTCTCTTATTTATCTCCCTAACCAGTGGGCTTGTATAAATCAGATCTCATTCCCTTCAAAGTAATTATCAACCGGGGAGCTGTTAATTTCATTTTAGATCTATTTATGTGCAAAACATGAAAAACAAAAGGCCCACATGTTACTGCACCTCCAAGGTGTGAGCGTTAATACCTTGGAGTACATACAGATATTGCTTTAAGACAAGCTGGGGAGCTGCCTGACAACTGGGAATTTTCAAGTGCCAGTTTTGCATCCTGTGGCTCTTGAGGCTCCACATTTCTTCTACATGGCCACAAGCTGAATGGGGCTAGCATGAGGCTCCTGGACAAATTGAGGGAGAAGACACCCCAGGGGCTCTGATAGGAGCTTTCCCAGCCCTGCTCCCCAGTGCTGCAGTGGACTGTAGCAGCTTCAAGATGTGGGCAACTTCCAGCGTCTCCCATCAGCCCTCCTCTCTGAGCCAGGTGGTACTTACCTCATGGCTCTCAGCTTAAAGCTATGGCTTGTTAGACACAGGTAGTAGGGTAGGGAAGTTTAAGGAACTGCGTCCTCAGCCTACCAGAGAACCATTCTTTGTGCAATCTTCTTTACGTAGGTGTAGATTGTCTTGTCCAGAAATGACAATCATGGAAGTCCAGCAGCCAAATAGCAATAACAAGGCATGAATTGTCATAAATGACATCACTAGAGCACACACTGAACATCCCATGTCATCGAAGAAGCATGTTCTACTTGTTTTATGTGCTGAAAATCCAAAGCCAATTGTAATGCCAAGAAGAGTTTTTCTTTAGAACTGCTTTTATATTTGAACAAGAACAGTTGTTGGAGTAAAATTCTCTGCCTACATTTATCAGGACACAAACTGGATTTCTCATCTGGGGTAACAGCTGGGCTTTTAGTTCAAAGGCCTGAAGTGAGTATGCAGTGATTCCACTAACCCTAGAAAAATGTATCTCTCTAAGGAACGTTATCCTTTCTTTCCCTTCTCTGTCGAAAGACTGCAGTTGCAGCAGATACGCTCTTTCATCCCTCAGTGAGTGTTTCCCAAACCGGGCATGTTTTACTTCGACCTCATCCAGGCACCCTCCTGCCCATCATTAGACTTTTCTAGCAAGAACAAACATAAGTTTTGACTGAAAAAGCATCTAAGTTATCCCTAAGACAAGTACTTGAACAACAATGTGTTCTGCTAATAGACATGTCAAATGGCTAAATGGTTGGCACATAGACAATGAAGTTACCTTCTATTGCCCAGCTCCTTCCAGAAGGACAGGTACTTCCATTATTTCTCCTTCTTGGTGTCCCCCTGACTTTCCCTGGAATGATGAAGAAATTCCATGTCCAAATGAAAACGTCAAGTGAGGGAAAAGCAGGCAGGAGATAATCAAGGAGAAAGCATGACAGCAGTAACACAAGAACTGAAGGCATCTGACCAGCGTCTGGGCAGTATGCCTGGGAGAGGTGTAATGAATAGGTCTGGTGCTGCTCTGCGATACAGATTTCATTGCTCTCGTGTATCCCATTAGGCACTGCACAATCGAGTTTGTGCCATGTCTGGAAAGGCCGCTGGAGGCTTCTGTTCTTCTGACCTTCTCTGTTTCGTTTTCCTTTCCACAGACACAAACCAAGAAGGGAACAAAAATTTCAGTGCTGGGAACGCCCATTGTTTATGAAGCAAAGTCAGCACAGACCAGAATTATGAGAAAGACTGCAGAAAGCAAGATGGGGTGGGACACATAGAGCTCGTGTTTCAGAATAGCACCAGTGTCACTCTCTCCTCCTCCTCCCAAGCAGGACCACAAAAATTACTCCAGCTGGCCCTGCTCAGAAGCAGAATTTCTGAAAGCAGCAAGCAGCCCTGCTCACTTTTTGCCTTTAATGCATGGAAACCAAAACTAGACACATTTTTTTAAATGCTGAGTGTGAGTGCAACATCAGCTTCATATCCTCCTTTTGGCTGAGAGGTCCCAAGAACAAGCCTCAGTTCTCTTCTGGGACAGGATACAGAGACAGATATGCTCCTCCAGCTTTTGTTCCAACATCCAGAGGATATTTTCAGAGACATAATTGTCTTCTCTCACCTTCATTTCCTCACCTGTTTTCCAAATCTGGGACTCCAAATCAGCTTATTCCAAGGAAATGGAGGTCTGATTTTACTGACAGTTTTCTCTTGCTCAAATTTACCCGCTGCTGCTATCTCTGTTATTCTATCCATTGCTGTTATTCCATCAGCCACACAAAACAGCCACCCTCCCAAGAACACACCACTCCAGATTCACTTATTCTCATGACTTAATAAGCTCCAGCTCCAAAAGTTGGTTTCCTCATGAGATTTTCTGAATCAAATAAGTGTCCTCCTTCCTGCTAGTACTGGCGTGATTTGTAACTTCACCTGTCATAGTTCAAACTAAGGGGAATCTATCTCTCTGCACAAACAGAAACCTAGCACAAAAAGGCAGATTCCAGCCCTCTGCTACTCATGTAGCTGCTAGGACCACCACCCAGCCAGGAGTTAGCAGCAGACTGCACAAAGCAGCAGGAAATAAAATTAGTGCTGATCATAGCAAATTCCGACGTCAACAAAATGGAATGAACAAGGCATAGCCTCATCATTTCCTAAGTATGTAGTGTAACTACCACTAAGATCTCACTGGAGGACACCACACCCTATTTTGTCCCTTCTTCATGCTTCCTGCCCACTGTTGCTCCATTGCCCCTTTAGGATAGGATAGGATAGGATAGGATAGGATAGGATAGGATAGGATAGGATAGGATAGGATAGGATAGGACAGGACAGGACAGGACAGGACAGGTCTATTAGTCGATTAAGCCCAGTTATTGATGCCACAATGCCTATGAACTTGTCAATCTTTCTCCTGCTAATTAGACAAGTTGTAAAATAACTTCTTTCTTTCATAAAGGTTAGCCATAGGTGGACAAAGGTGAGTTAATTCTAATATTGGCGGCTGAGTTACACATGCTATGCACACACACGCGCGCACAAAAAATCCTCATTATTAAATCACAAAGCAATTAAAAAATTAAAAATTTCATAAGACCCCACATAAAAGAAATACAAGTGTTTAATGATGGATTATAAAGTGAAAGTGAGAAAAAAGTAAAAGCTCAGCTGTCTCAGGGGCTTCCCTTGCAGCCTGTGATACTGATTTCTGTCTTCACCCTCACACAAGCCGCAAGAGCTAATAAATTCCTGGCTCCCCTGCCTGGGAGCCAAGGCCGATTAATATCTGCCTACCTTGTTACCTAATTCATTATGGAATAGCAGTTAATTTGATTTGATATTATTTTAATAAAATTCTGTAATATATTAGATTGTTTCAGGCTATCAAAATAATTTTCCAATTATTACGGTTACTCAAGCAAGTCTTTTTTTCCCTTCATGAGCGGCAGTTGGTCTGACTCAGAATACATTAGCTCCTACAGCTTCATCCTGGCCAGAGGAATACGAAGTATATGCATGATTACACCAGAAATGTTATTGCCAGTAATGCGAGCCTGCAGATCAGGGCACAGAGTCCAGACTGATGTGCAATTACAGGCCCCCGTGACGTCATGACATTGCTGATTACCCTTCATCTACAAATGAATTAATGCATTAATATACATATACGTGGTAACATACACATGTGTGCACGCATGCATGCATGCGAGTAGCTGTTACCTTCTGTATCCTGATACTAGTGTTTGAGGGGCGGCAGCAGCACATGGAGGCAACGTGGGATAGACGCTGCATCTCACAGGAACTTGTGTTCCTTGCTTCTGGCATGGGCAGTCCCAGCCTGGACAGCAGGAGAGGGTGGATGGGTTTTGCAAGCAGCGGGAGTTGCCTTTTTTCGCTGTCATCACTTTCGGCCACTTCAACAAATAGCGACTTACATCCCTGCTTAGAAGTGTCAGGCTGCTCTTTTCTCTTGGTTATAGCAAATGTCTAAGAGCCAGGAAAAAAAGAGAGGACATGGGTGGAACTTGATTGAAATAGGAAAAGGCAGCCTAGACAAAAGAGCAGGTGTGAACACAGCCATTCCATTTGCAGATGCGCTGAATGTCATAACATTTCTGCCTGGGTACATGAGAGCATCTTCGTCATATGCTTCTGGGGTTGAGAGGGTGGCATACCAAACACTGTCATGGCTTGATCCTAGTCCCACTGGACTGACGGGGAAAGAGTTTGCCATCATCTTCACTAAGGGCAGAACTGGGTCTGCTTTAGTAATTTCATATAGTGCGTACAACATAAATACAAATGATCAGCAGCTATCTCTCACCCTTTCTACAATACTTCCTCGAAGGGCTTCTGTTCACATGAACATACAAAATATCTGTACTGCCACGCTGGGAGTCAGGAGAGAGTCCTGAATTTTAAATGCTGGGAGAAGACGTTGTTCGGACCTCAGAAGTAAGAACTGATGGGACCGGTTGCCTCTTTCTCAGATCATTATTCCAGTGAATACCCTGACACCTTCCCTGCACTCCTGAAGCAGTCTCCGACCCTGCTGGGGCCCATCTCATGACAATGTTAAAGTTCATGGAGGATTCCCATTTTGCCATTCTGTTCTACCATTTCCTCGCCTGGATTGAAAAAAGAAGCGCAAGCACCTGAGTTAAAGCTGCTGATCACTTTTAAGTGATGGTTTTCCACCTTATACAGTACATCACAGCTCCTTTTTCATATTCTGCCTCCAAAAGTGGTTATTCCCATTCCATTCAGCTATCTTAGAAGAGTGGTGGCTGACCCATGGGATGTATGTCAAATATGATTTACAACCTTTTTCATGCTTCAGCAGAAATCAGCAGAAGCATAAATGGATCAGCACATACCCTACATATGTGAGGAAATACAACTTCTTTTTGTTTTAGTATTTGTAAATTGCTTTATTATTTCCATAGCTTTGCTATCATTAGGTGCACGAAACAGCACTGTTAATAGCAGGGTGTTGCAACAACACTTATTGTGCAAAGAGTTTATTACGAGTATGCAACCTGCCAAGTGAAAGCACGATCATATCAAATGCAGAGGTTAGGAGAATTTTTCCTTCTGTGCATCAATGTTTCTTAACTTACATTTACATTTGGGTGGGTTTAAATTGTTGAGACAAAAATGATATTGTCTACCAAAGTGGTATCAGCGAAAGATGGGGGGATGGTGCAAATGCCTAAGACTAGGTTATTTGTGTCTCTAATCCTTGACAGTAAGAATGTTTCTAAGTTTTCCTTTTAAAATCATTGCATTTTTCTACAAACTGCATTTTTGCAAGCCCTTATAGGATAAAATATAACAAAATTGTTGGCTTGTCACAAAATTCACATACACAAAAGACTGTTGGAAGCATTCACTTTTTTAAATACACCCACTTCCAAAAGGAAGCTCCCTATACAGCGTTTGATGACTAGAAAGCTTGGCTTAAAATCTGTCTCTCGCTAATTTTTAGTTCTTGAATATGCATGCTTTTTTATTTATTTAATAATTTTAAAAGACGTTTTAAATGTAACTATCACACTTTAAAAACAGGCCAAAAGACTTACAAAGAATCCCGACTTTTTCTTTTGAAAAATATCTCAACGTCATTAATCATAACTGAAGTTTTTCAGTCACTCAGTTTTAGTGATGCTGAAGCGAATTAACTAAAAGGCTTTCATGCGTCTTGATCTTAGATCCCATGCCTGAAACCCTCAGTCATTCAAATCTTCCTTACTCACGTACGTTGTCCTATTGAAGTCAATGTATCTCAGCATGTAAGCAGGGTTTGAAGAGAGGCCTTTGGTGTATAAAAGCTGGAAACAGAGTTGGTTCTCATGATTCTTGCATAGAAACTGGTAGGTTTACATTCTTTTCAACATCTCTAACGCATAATCAGCTAAAATGATTTTAGATCCTAGAAATTGCTACAAGATGGTTATAAATTCTTTGTGTGGACAACTTTTCCATTTAGTGGTAAAACTGGAAGGCCTTATCACTCTTTTATAACTTTCTATATAATTTTTATGAACGCAAACATAAGGCATCAAAGACTGCAGGCTGAAAACTTCTCTGTGATCCAAACCAAGTGGCAAAATTAAGTCCTGAAAAAGTTAAGAATCACATCTGGTTTATGGTCTGCTTAGACGACTTGGCCTGAGAACATAGCACAGGAGTAGATTGATGCAGAATAAGGCTCAAATTTAATAATCAAGCTTGGTTACTGAATACAGCTATAAAGATGGATGAAATGAAAAGTTTGTATTACATGTCTCCACTCATCACGTAACAAAAGAACATAAAATAAGGGGATGCTTTAAGACTAAAAGAATGGTCTGTGCTGAAAAGACATCAGATGTAAACAATATGGGATTAGACTTTATTACGAACAATACCCAAGGAAGTATGTGATGCCCATTGACTGATAATGGGAGAGGGACCTGAGAACCTCAGGCTCAAGCTGCTGCCACTCTGTACATGTGCTTCTCTTTACGCAAGTGACTGAAGGTCACAAAATCCTTTGTTATTTGGCTGCCAATGGAGGGCTCTGCCAGCATATTACCATTGCAGAATCTCTGTTCTCCACCCTTCTTCCCCTCTCCCTTCCCTTCACTCCACCCCTTCCCTCCCTGGGTAGTCATTCTCTTTGCTGGCCAGCAGCGTTGTTTTGGTAACTCTGTATTCTTCTCATCCCCCTCTGATCACAAGTCCCGCAATACAGCCCGTCTTGGATGACACAGTAGAAGAGAACATTTAATTGAAAACTGACGTGCTGTGCTATTATAATAACTATTACTATATACATTGTTTGGCTATTCATCCACATCTTCTGCAAGTCACAGGACTGCAAATCGAAGACACATCGATATCTCTGAGGCCCTCAAATGTTCTCCCAAGTGTAGCTGCAGTTACAGGAGCTGGGATATGGGCCTGGTCGAAGGGAAAATCCTGGAAGTGATATAGCCCCAGGGAAATGTTCTCACAATAACTGATGACAACCCAGACAGAGAAGATTTAATGTGCTTTTGTTCCATGGTTGGGCTTTCTGAATTGCCCCGTGAAAAACTGTGGCCAAACCAAAGATTTATCATTCTAGATATCTATCTTAGGTACGCGCATGACCCCCCACTCCAGTGCCTCAGTCTCTTGCTTTGACGCATTAACCTCCCAGCATCTCCTCGGAACTGCTGGTCCCATCTAACAGTTGAGGAGTTGAGGCACAGCTGGTCAGACTCATGCAAGGCCTACGGGCATCCCAACTTTTCAAACATCTTTTCGTATGAGCTGCTAGGTAAGTCTATCCCAACAATTTCACCTTACTAATATGCTCCTTTGTACTTTAATTGCTATTGTACTTAGTGAAACAAATACATACTCTATAGTTCCGACCGCTCAGAACTAAGTCCTCTGTATCATATGTAATGACTTGGAGAAATGTCTTAGATGATGTTGCACAGTATTCCTGCTAAATAAACACCACCGTATTTCTCTGGGGTTTTTTATGAGCACATGACAGTCATTTTCTTTAAGTAACTTTCCATAATATAATTTGAGGGTACACAGACTGAGTTTCACAGTTTCTGTTTTGGTGGGGTTTTTTTAAGACTGCAAATAAATACCAATGTACAGAAGGAACAAAGCTCTGATGAGGTCAGTCAGTATGGAGAAAACCTCATGCAGTATAGTGACGAATATCTACTTTTTCTATAGAACAACAGATATAATCAGCATCTCGATAAAGAACAAGGTCAAATAAAGGGCAGCTCAGAACACATCCACGTGGAGGGAGGAGCAGATTATGTTAATCAGTGCATGAGTGTTACTAGACTTTTAAAAAACAGAAACATTCTCTAGGTTCAGGGGCATCACCATCTTTAGTCTACAGCTACACAAGCAAGGAAACTTGTCTATAGAAATAAATGGTACATATTCCTTTTCCGTGTACTGGGGCATAAATCAAGGGCGCTAGATGAAAAAGTATATAACTATTATAAAGACAGAATCAGATTTTCTCTCATGTTACATCTTGGATTCCTAAATATAGGTTCTTAAAGAAATAACTAATTATATCTGGTTATCTAAGTATATCACAACTTCAGGTTGAGGCCTCAGATTTCTTAACACGCGCATGAGTATAGAAGGTATACGCTTAACTGGCTTCAGAGAAAACTGTAACAGAAGCTGTTTTAGTGATTTAGAGAGAAAGGACGAATGAGGGTTGGTGGCACTGTCGTAGATTTCAAGACATGAAACAGTGCCTGCTCTGCCTTAGTCTTCCCATGTACCTTTGGATGAGTCACTTATTGTCTAACTTTCCCAGCTGTAACACGGGGGCAATGCCATTTCCCATTTTCACAGAGGTGGTCGGAGGATGGACACGTTGAGATAATGACCTGCTCAGATCCAGCTGAAAGGGGCCTGCAGAACCGGTTGTACACTCAGCAGTTTGCCCTCCTAGTCAGCAGAAAAGGAGAGGCAATGATCCTAGAGGTGAGCAGTTGCACAAGAGACATAAAAGTAAGGTAATTAAAAATCATTGGGTAGAACAGTGATGAAGTTTGAGTAATTGCATTCTCCCTACTTAAAAAAATAACTCCCTGAAGCTTCAATTGGATCTAGGATAATTTTTTTTTTTCATTTGAAGATAGCAGGTGTTGTGCTATCTCACTGTGCATTGATAATGAGTTGCCATGTTTCTCCTTAGCAAAGTGATTCTCTTCAGTATCTAAAACGCTTTGTGACTCTCTGAGGTGAAAGAATATATAGACATAAGATCAGCCATACCTGGAAAGGCCTGATTTCTTAGGAGCATAGAGCAGGGTTTCAGTGATTAAAGCAGGTTTCTGCGGAATGGAACAGCAGGACCTGGTTTCTCATGGATAGTCTCAAGCCCAGCAGTCCAACACACTCATCAGCTGCTGGTGACTGCGCCCACCATTTCCTTGGTGGAATAGACCACGGCACAGGTTTGGCACCACCCAAATCAGTGAATTTGGCTCAAGATGCTTTAAGACTAGGGTAGATTAGCACAGTTGCTTTCACCTTCAGGTCAGTGAGGTCTTTTCCGTAGTTTGTTCTACCAGCCCTGTCCTATGAGGGGTAAACTCTTGAGAGGTGCAATAATAATTGATCTGGCCTTCAAAAATTAGATTTCTTGACAGTGTATTCTAGTCTATAGTTCCTAAACCCACTTACCAGTATGATACCTGAACGACATAAGATAACAAATCTGTCCTGGATTGCTTTGTCAAGTTTGAGCCATTCTGGGAGAAAGTAGGCTGATATATATCTACATGTAAGGAAGCAATTCCCAGAAAATCTGTGTAGGTAAAAGTAGAGCTATAGGAATTTGTGTTGGTTCTTCATTCCCAAGAGTTTATTCTGCAAATGGAATGAAACCCTCACAACACACGAAAAGACATTATCTTCCACATAAGATATTCACGATACTTCAGGTGGCCATTTACCAGTAGAGACTTCAAGAACTGAACAGGCATCAAATAAGGCAGAAAAGAAGTAAAGACGGCACCTCCACTTAAATTCCCCATGTGATCTTTTTTTTAAAAGGGGGTCAAGAGAATGCTAATTGGACTCAAAAGAGAGTGTATAACAAAAACACAAGGGTATTTTGAGAAACAATTTTTAAACACCATAATGCTAGATTGTGAGCTTAGTTATAGCAGAGTAAATCTGAAGTAAATCCATTGACATCAAATCAAACACAGAGTCACTGAAGTCAGTTTCTCCAGATTTAGAGTGCCATGACTGAGATTAGAATTTGGCCCATGCTGTTTAGATAAGGTCAATGTATGTAAAGGAAAATAGAAGCCAAGACAGCAGAGTGCAGAGAAACTGAGTTGATAAATAGGATGGAAGAGTTTACATATAAGGATGGAAGAGTTTACATATAAGGAGAGAATTACTTAGTCTTGGAAGAATAATAAAGATGATTAAGAGGTGACATGACTGAGGTATTTAAACTAGCTGAAGATTATTATAAAATTAAGCTTGATGATCTATTTGACTTTGTTGAAGGGACCAGAACTAGAGGATTTAGGTTTAAGTAAAGTGGGAATATATATAAGAAGAATTTAAGGAAGTACTATTACACAGAGACTGATAAAAAGATGGAGGTACTTCAAATTCAAATGTTAGCGACATGCTGCATTAATATTTAAGCAAATACAGTAAGACTATCTGCAACCTAATACATTTAAGTGGTATCAGTCGGTTTTCTACTTGGAAATAACCAATCATTTTTACAGAGAGCTAATTTTCACTGATTATTTCTTCCCCCAAATATCTAGATCAAATCAAAGATACAGAGCTTAAAGCTGTGCAGGTTTTGGGAGCAATTTCAGTTTTCACTAGGTCCAGGTCTGGTCTTGTGCTTTTCTTTCACTCAGTAAGACTGGCAGACGCCCTCTCAGGCCTTGGGATCTTGATTGCATGCACTGGCAGGGTGGCATGAGGAAGCTTACACTTCTGTTGTCCGCACATAACCTGTTTAGTGGGTAATTAAAGGATTTTAATCTCCAGCACAGTCAATCTGGCACCTTTCAACAATTCAAGATGACAGGAGCAGAAGACAAAAAAGAAAGAGTACTCTTAATTCTCGTTGCAAGAGGCAAAAAAAAATAATTATGTGGAAAAGATAAATAAGTCTTATGAACAGTGTATCATTGTTTTTTTTGTATCTCTGAATCATTGTTGAAGAAAATAAAGCTCAGCCTAATGCCCTACCTCCAAACATCTTTATGTACATAATCTTCTGCCTTCCCCAATACGTACATTTCTGCTCTACCTCTGCTTCTTAAGTACATTTTTCATGAGGGTAAATGATCAGTGAGCCTAATCAGTGCTGTGCATCCCTGAAAACTGAAAGCTAAATCTGGAACAGATCAAATAAGGAAATAATCCAAAGTTTACTTCCATAGTCCCACCTTACATTTTGTCTTCCTCCCTTACTTTGCCAACCCTAGAAGCATTGCAAATGGGATTAATCAAGAGAAAGTTTTAAGTCACTTTAAAGAATGGCAATAGGAGAGGGTGTTAATATTTTATCTTTTTTTCTCTCATATCAGATTATATTATAAGGCTCAGAGGAAGTATTATGTCAGGCATATGTAAAATATCAACCCAGCTCAATTCCTTAAGGATCACCTTTTAACTCAGACTGCAGGGCTCCAATGTTGTTATGTGAATACGCCGCACACCGTGTTGGAAAAGTTTTGTCAAGAGAGCTTCATGAAGGGGTGCTTTTTTGGTCAGAAGCGTGGTATTCGGATGGGAGGTTGAGGTTGAATTTCCCCAGGATCCAAATGCCCTAGACTCCGTCTCTCACCAGCAATTACTCTAACCCTTTAAGCTATCACCACTCCCAAATCAGTTTGAAAAGATGACAGCAAGCCTGTCATTCACAAAGAAGGGAAGGGCAGGGAAGAGCACTGCTCCATGAACCCCAGCCTCACGGAGGGGTGTCGTGTTTTAACCCTATCCGGCAGCTAAGCACCACGCAGCCGCTCACGCAGTCCCCCCTGGTGGAGTGGGGGAGAGAATCTAGAGAGTAAAAGTGAGAAAACTCGTGAGTTGAGATAATGACAGTTTAATAGGTAAGCAAAAGCTGCACACGGAAGCAAAGCAAAACAAGGAATTCATTCACTGCTTCCCATCGGCAGGCCAGTGTTCAGCCATCTCCAGGAAAGCAGGGCTCCATCACACCTAATGGTTACTTGGGAAGATAAAATGCCATAACTCTGAACATCCTCCCTACTTCCTTCTTCCCCCAGTTTTATATGCCAAGCATGATGCCATATGGTATGGAATATCCCTTTGGTCAGATGGGGTCAGCTGTCCCGGCTGTGTCTCCTCCCAGACTCTTGTGCCGCCCCAGCCTCCTCGCTGGTGGGGCAGTGTGAGGAGCAGAAAAGGCCTTGACTACTTACCAACAACTAAAAACACAGCAGTAGCTATGCTAGTAACCTATCACTGCTAGTAAGAAAGTTAACTTTATCCCAGCTGAAATCAGGATAAGGTGGGCAGTAAAACTGAGGAGATAGGTGGGATATCAGATGACCTGCCGCCACTTTTTTCCTTTGTGAACCTATGGTGTTGGCTATTTTCTCTTGCCTCGTTCAGGGCTTCCTCCATCCTATTTTATTTAAGCAATTAACTGAATGTCGGAAGTCAAGTCACTCTGTTTCTTACATAACTGATGAAGAAAGCTGGCTGTCTTCATAGGGAAATTCAGCTTTCAATCAACTGCAAGGTAAATTGCCTTTTACACCTGTACCTGTCTTTCCCCTGACCACGTAGGAAGACTACAGTCACTGCACTTCTAAACTAAAATATCTCAGTTACATTTCTAGTTAGACCCCTTACTATGTACGCGATTGTGAGGTCCAGTCCTGAGGCACCTGAGTCTTTTCACAAGGTGTATAGTGCAGGTTTGTGAATTTGACTCCTGGAACCTGCACACCAAAAGTTAGGTGAAAAATACCTTGCTAAGTACCTTTGTGAATCTTTCCCAAGGTCACAGAAGTTGTTAACTGAACTCGTTCCGCTCATAACTTACGTTATTATGCTAGCCACTGTAACAACTTTCCTTCTTTTTAGTCTTGTTTCCTTGAAGAAAGAAGACTGATGTGATTATGTGGGCAAGCTGGCTAGCTGTCCCCACCCTTGAATAGCTTTTTCCCTGAATAAATCCATTGAGCAATTTCAGTCACATGCAAAACCATAAAAATGCTTGAGTTCCAATGTACTCATGAAAATCAGTAGGTAGAGGAAACCAAAACTGATGCCTCCAGTGAAGAAAAAAGAGACAAAAATAGTTCATCGTCCACTCTGTCTGGCAATGGCCAACTGGCTGATCAACCACAGCTTGTGATATTTTTTGCTCAACTGGGATGAAAAAAAAGGGAAGGGTTGGAGGAGAACCTATTACAGTGTTCCAAGCAAAGGGAAGTTTAGGGGACAAAAGACTTTTACCTTCCCGTCTATTGAAAGACAGACTGAATTTGCTCCATCACTTATGGAAGAACTTATTTTTTCAACATGAATGTAGTAGGTATGATTGCTTCTCCCATCATTTTTTTTTCACTAGCACCTCTTAGGTAAATATAGGAGGAAACTGTAATCACCTAAATAAAAAAAAATACCTTTTTAATAATTTATATTATTATATTTTCATATTATTTTATCTCAGTGGAGATTATTTTGGGGTTTGCACTTGACTACACGGCAGAAAATGTATGTTTCTTTGTGTGCAGCTCCACTTCTGCATACATAAGTTACAAATGGAAAAGTCTGTTTCTTTGTAAACTGCAGTTCGGAAGATGGCAAGAACAGTTCTAGGGGCATACTTAATAGATCAAAAATGCCGTTGTCACTTGAGGCAAAATGCAGAACTAGTACAAACTCATTTTGCCAATTCACACTTGTTTGGTATATTTCAAAAGCATAATTTTCTGCTGGATCAGCTATCATCTGTCTTCCTGCAGCCGTCACTAGGCCAGGATAAACACTATACTGTATGCTCTGATTAATTTGACATAAATACTGTCAAGTTCTCATACCTGAGCCAGGCGTTTCGTATAGAGGATGATCCAGTTGTGCACAGATCTGGTATCAATGAGCACAGAACCAAGGTTTAAACTACAGCTTCCCTCTCTGTGTAAGTAATAAATGGTAGCGAAGTGCAAGCTATTGGTTATCAGCCTCCTCTGATGCTGGACATCCAGTTCATATTCAGTCCAAGTACATGAGCATTTTAGCACTATATCCATACAAATCTCATTTCCCGTTATGCTATCCCAAACATTGCGCTGAGCCTGCTTTACTCCCAGATGATTATACATAATGGGCAATGTCTGGATGGAAGTGTGCTGCAGGGATTGTGAGCAAATGAGCTGTCTCAAACTTACAATGTGGGACTGCTCTACCGTTAACAGAATCTTCTGACATTATTTCAAGCAGTGAGATTATTAAGTGTCATACAGCTAAATAGGAGAGGTCATTCAATGGAAATATCAGCAAACTCAGTCATATAAAAAGCATACTACCAAGTGCTGTATGTGACATTAGACCATCTCTGCCATAAATCTGTGGAAGAAAGATCTGTCTCAAAGTGGCATGTGAAATAATATAATTTTATGTGTGGCATGGTAAAACAATGCCAACTCTGTGCGTAACAGCCTCTTCCTGCAGTGGAAAAGTCTCCATGCTTGGGCCCTTGGCTTGGTGGAAGAAAGAGGGAAGAAGGCATTTTAATAATGCAAATAAAAAGGGAACTGGATAGTTTAAAGGAAATTTGGTAATTAGACAGCTGACAAGACATGGATTTTAAGAATATTTATATCAGACAGCTGATCATGGAGAAAGCCCATCTTTCTAGGTCTTATAAAATGGCTTCAAATTTTGTGTGTCTGTTTATACATATGTATAAATATGTAATGGAAATAATTTTATGGAAGGCAGAAGACACTATAATCCCCAAATACAAAACCTGATACCTAATCTCTTCTCCATGGGCTTCAAAGAGGCAGCTTCAGCCCTTGGTAAAGCCTGATCTCAATTTACAAAATAGGCATTGTGCTTGAGGGAATGGGAACAAAAAATACTCTGAGACGAATTTAACCCAGCTGGATCATTTTGGATAACAACACTAACTAGACAAAGTGGTGTCTCCATCTCAAGGAGAGTGCAGCCCTTTCACTCTGTCCACTCACTGAAGGACCAAGAAAAGCAAAGACCAACACAAAGTGAAATAGGATCTTGTGGACAAAACACTGGATGATAACTCAGATACTGGAATTACTCCTGGCCCTATCGCCAGCCTGATGCGTGAAGCTGTTGCTTCACATTTGACTTTCCCTGCTTACCCACACCCATCTTTTCCCATTCGTTTGTACAGTTTCTAGCACAACAGAGCCTACACACATTGCTGTAATCAAGTAATAACAACAGCGGCTTGGGATAGTCTAAGAGCTGAAATGTGTGCAGGAGGAAAGAAAATGTTGTGCTCTGCGATAGTCTGCCCCACAATGAGACAGTGGCCCAGGGAATGAAACTCGTTAGGCATTTGGAAGGATGGAAAGGAGATAATGCTGTTGTCGAACAGTGTAGAGGCAATTAGGTTAGTAAGATTATTTTTAAAGTATCTGAAACAAAATGGTTAATTCCTGCACACCCAGCCCCACCTGTAAACAACTGTTGGTGTGAGATGTGCTGGTGAATCGAAAGCATTGCATCTTTTAACCCAGTCAGGAGGTTCTACCATTAAAAGGATGTAACAGAGCTGGATCTTATTTGCTAGTATTGCTTTGGAAACTGAGATGAAAGAAAGGATGCCTTTGTGGTGAAGGGAAAGAATTATTCCTACAATGCAGGAAGTTCAGTTCCAGCCTAGTTCGCCGATGCCCGTGTGACCTTGTGCACATTTAAGCTCAGCTTCTCAGCGGAGGTGCCGAAGTTCCCCTATGGAAGGTGCCGAGGCCAGAGGTGTATTACGGGTCCAGAGAGGGCTTAGACTCATGCAGAGAGGCTATCCTTTAAACATCGTGGTCTGAATGACCTGGGGGTTTTCAAACCTCGCCAAATCTTAGTACAGAAACTGAAAGGATGTACCAAGGAATGTTCTCTTCATAGTTGCTTTTTTCCTATGCTTTCCTATGCTTTCATTACTGCCCCTGCCAGAGACAGGATACTTGAAAGGTTGTTCTTCTGCTGAGGAATGGTTGCTCTTCTGTTACAGCTGTTTTGATATAGATGATTCAGCGCAGGTCTCAGATTCAGATCTCTGCAGGTCTCGGTTTCTGCCGTCCACCCTTTGTCTGTCTTGACTAATTTGGCTGTAAGTTTGAATCCCGGCCCCACTGGTTTATGGGAGTTTTGCCATTAGCTTCACTGAGCAAAGATTTTCTCTTACATTCTTTGAGCCCCGGACTGTCTCTTGTTATGTGTGTGCCGTGCCTAGCTCACTGGGGTGCTGAAGTCAGTTGGGACTGCCAGATGCTACTGTAATGCGAATAAACGTTAGTATACATGGAGGAAGACGAGAGATCGTATAGGTTTTCTTTTAACCATTACATAAAAATCCTCTCAAACCTGAAGGACTTCAAGATATTCCATTAAAAACAGCTTTTTTATTCTTTTTTTTTTTTTTTGCAGGATCTCCAGCATTTTTCATGTGCAGACTGAGGGCTAACAGCTCTTCATGGTATTTACAGGAAAAATGCATAGTGCTAAATAATCGCCACATGCCGTGGGAGGAACTTCTGTTTTTAATAAAACCAATCTGGTCTGGATCAATGATAAGGGGGCATAATTTCTTCAAATGGGAAGCCAGCTCTTTGAAAGGAATCTTACAGTCTACATTAATCTCAGATCAGGGTCTGCAGGGTAAGCAGAAATCAGAGGCCTGGCCTTTTTTTATGAATAAAGAGTATTGTCCTTGTCTGAGGGGAAATTCTGTCACAGAGATTTTACTGGGAGAAAGAAGGAAGGTTTCGGTGGACGGGACTGCTGCTCTCCCTTTCTTTAGGTGTATAAACACTCACTCAAGAATGTGTTTACTGGATGGTTAGCTCTTGCATTAGGGCTCCCCTTTTTCAGGGAATGAATCCTCCCGGTTGCAAGGCAGGGAGCAATAACTGAGCAGAATTGCTGCCCACATCATGATTGCCTTTAGCACTGTCAACCCATATATCATATATTATCACCTCTGTTCACTGCTGGCAGCCCCCCTCTCCAGTTTGCTTGTGTGTGGGTGGCTCAATGCAGTTGAGTCAAGCCCCACTGATATCCAGGGGGGGTCGTTTGCACACAGTGGTCCATCTTACTATGAGGACCAAGTAGCCATACTGAGGTCTTGTTATCTTCTCCCCTCTGCTACATCTCTATCTTGCTGCTGTATCGTCTCTCCAGTCTCTCCTCTACTGTTGCTGCAGAAACAGCGTCAGTATTCTCCACCCTGCATTTCTCGCCACGATACAATCAATCTAATTTTACTGTCCATTGTTTCTGTAATTAATGCATTGGTGCGTGACAAATTGCTAAACAGAGGAAAAACAGTGAGTTGTCTTTGGATTGTATGGATCCCAAACATAAACTGGAGGGAGGAGAAGAAAAAGACAGCAGGTGTCCAAGCAAACCAATTGTTGTCATTGAACTCAAGGATGACATTCAGGGGGTAGCCACCAACAGCAGGTCATTTTAAGCCACTGTCCATTCAGGCAGCTACATTTGCTGCAAACAAAGCGGCTTGCAACTGGAAATGCATTTACTTGAAGTTCACATATCCAAATATTACAGGTGAACAAAATCCCATGGATTTTCCCATCCTATAATAAACAATAACAGTAAGGCCATATGTAGTGCCTTAATCATACCCATTTTAAGGTGTTCTATAAACTCTAAGCATCCTTCTTTTACAGCTGAGGAAGAGCAGAGAAGTGATTTACTCAAGGTCACAATGAAAATCAGCAATAAACTGAAGAACAGACCATAGGTCTCGATTTCAGCTCTACATTCATACCAATAGATCTCAGTTGCACCTCTGGGAGGAGGGAAGACAGGACAGGCACTTACCAGCTGATTTCATCTTGTGTAAAATGCATGTGCACAGAAACTTAGACTAGAAAAAAACAATTTTGCTTTAATTACATGACTGCTTTTGGACAGGTTTTTTGCAGCTTTAAATGCATATGCTATGAATGCTTCCTTAGTTATGTATTATTACACGTTTCAAGCAGCAGGTTGTCTAAAAGGATACAAGATTTTTCCAGTTTCTGCTATGGATGTGACCACCAGGAAGGTGAAACTTTCCATGGTGTTGGAAAAACAGGCAAACAAGACATATAACCAACCATAATAATTACTTTTTGGCAAAGTGCTTAGTGGAAAATTTCCCATTGTCATTGTACAAACAATGCACATTCTCCCACGAAACAGTGTCAGAGTGTTTCTCATAAACATATGCACCATTTCCTCTTCAGAAAGGTCAAGTAAAATAGCATCTATCAAGAGGAGCATTTAGAAGCAACCCACCTGTTATTGCCAGCCAACAGCAACTCAGAGAAATGATGCTAGCGTATCGTGGGGAAAGACAACTGGGTCTCTGTCTGCAGTGGATTTTTATGGCATAAGAGAAGAACACACTGGTTGAAATTCACAATCCATTACTTTAAACTAGCTTTGTGAGGCCCATTAAAGTCAGTAAAGATAAATCATTGAGGTTTGGATTAGATGCCTCAATGGGAGTATTGAAAAGATATGTGCTAGTGTATCAATGGAAGAAGTCTTTTGAGGCTTTCTACAAGATCCTTCCACTCAGGGGGCTTCACTTTTGAAACAGGAGTTATTACAATCAGCAGATATCTTTCTAAAAGGTACAGTGCATCTCAGCCAAAGGTTGTGTGTTTGAAGCAGAAATGGCTGGACGAAATCCTTAACGCTGTGTTATGTAGAACAACAGACAATATTGTCATAATGATCCCTTGGACTTTATTAACCACAAATCTATACCACACCTTACAGCCTCTGATCTGTGCATCCCCAATGAGCTAAGTGAGATCTACAGATATGGGAAAGATGATGGTGAAAAGCAAGTTCATTTTCACCCTACAGCATACCATGGTTGGGCAATTTCTAAAGGAGAGAGGAGAAAATCACTAGGAGAAAATGTATGGGTCTGCCAATAATGAGAGATTAGCTACTGAGAACCTGCAAATAATCGCTCCCAGGTAAATAAAACTTTGCTCTTTCAATCAGTTGTGATCTTGGCATAAAAAAAAAAAATTAAAAAATTATTACCAAAGTATCTTTCATGAAAATGAGCCAGATTTCATTCCAACTTTCAGTCGCCCTGTAATATTCTGAACCACCTCTCCAATGTGGCAACCCTAGACATATATATGTATATGTATTTTTATACATATGTGTATAGATCCTTTGAAGAAGGTATCCTTTAGAAATCTGCAGTCAAAGACACCGGATGGTTCAGAGAAGAACTCTGTCAGGGTAGTTACTGAACAAACAGCACTGAAAGGTTTCTGAGTGACTATAATGCATATGACAAATGGAAAGGGCCACTGAAATCTGAAGTCTTACAGAAGAGAAGTTTAATATGCAGGTCATCAGGGAGAGGAGGAAGAATTGGACAACTTGAAGGGCAAATCATGCTAGAATTCTGTGCAAGCCACTGAGCACAAATGACAAATACACCCAGAGACAACACTCATGTGCGCAAATACGCCGTATAATCCCAGACACTGTAGGAAACATGTAAACATTCGAGCTTGCATTTGCATACATTCTGAAAATGCTAGAGGACGTTTTTGCAAGCTATTATTTAATTTATTCACAAGGTCGATTTGGAAACAGTGTTCAAATGTTTTGGAAATACGTCAAGAACATCGTTTTATTTCATGGTATTGTGGTAGCATCTCATTATATTAGTCTAATATGAATGCAGCACAATGAAAAAGCTATTGTGATGGTATTGTACTAGGCTAAATAGATAGAATGTTATTACAGTACTGTAAAAGGAAAGATTTATAGGTTAGCATTTGCATTTATGAGTAAGAACAGCACATGCAGCCACATACTTGGCTATTTGGACTCCCAAGGAAACTAAACCTTTTGTTATATTCAGAGTAATCAGACATTTGAGTAGCGAACGACCCTGCTATTGCTGGAAAAAAGCAGCAGCAAGGGAGAATAGGTGTGTTGACTCTGCTTCTGGAACAGTTTCTTCTGCCACGCTCCCCAGAGGTTTTATCCCCTTTCAACAAGAACATCAGGCTCCCAGACAGAATAGGATCCAATTGCAGATCAAAGCAGCCTTTTTTTTCAGGATGGACAACTAAGGGGCACAATTTTAATTTCTACAGAAATGCAGCCAGTGGGGAAACAAAAATACCTTGTATGAGCTGAGGAATATCTTTGCCTTCTCCAGGATATTTTCCACTGCAATTAGAGGCAGAGGTGATGGAGGAGAGCTGAGGGGATTTCTCTGTTTCCTTGCTAAAAACATTTTGCCAAATAGGAGAGGTTTTCGGGAGGGCATCCCTTCAATGAGAGATCTATGAGGTTTCTATTTAAAGGAGAAAATCCCTGTTCACTTTCAACTCAGGTGAATAAATATGATCTGGAGAGGAAAAAAGTCCTGACAGCCAGATCCTCAGTGTTGTAATCACCATAGTTTCGCTGACTGGAATGAAACTATGCTGATTTGGCAAACTGGAACACCTCTCTTATGAAGAAAAGCTGAGGGATTTGGGTCTCCTCAGTCTGGAAAAAAGATGGCTGAGGGGGGATCTTATCAACACTTACAAATACTTAAAGGGTGGGTGTCAGGAGGATGGGGCCAGGCTCTTTTCGGTGGTGCCCAGCGACAGGACATGAGGTAATGGGCACAAACTTGAGCATTGGAAGTTCCACCTAAACATGAGGAGGAACTTCTTTACTTTGAGGGTGGCAGAGCCCTGGCACAGGCTGCCCAGAGAGGTGGTGGAGTCTCCATCTCTGGAGACATTCAAAACCCTCCTGGACGCGTTCCTGTGCAACCTGCTCTGGGTGATCCTGCTCTGGCAGGGGGTTGGTCTAGATGATCTCCAGAGGGCCCTTCCAACCCTATGGTTCTATGATTCTAAAGGCTTGGTGCAAAGCCTGTGGAAACCAGTGGGGATCATACCATGACTTCTCATACGTTTTGGATTATTCCTAAAAAAGAACATTAAAAAGTGTCTGAAGGAAACAGGTGCTTCATTCTCAGTAAACACTGCTGTAAAGTAAGACGTTAGTTCCCTACTGAAGTAAGATGTTAGGCCCTACTGAAAATCCCAAATAAGATCACAAATGTTGGAAGACTTTCACAAGTTAAGTGAAATCTGGAGAGAGATTTTTACTGTGAAATTTGCAGTTGAGCTGGACCGATCCTGGGTATTTTCAAGAATCACATCCTCATGTTCACTTTGGCAACACATGCATCGATTGGATGTCAGTCTGGAAGAATGGCTTTTCAATCTTACTTTATGGAGCAGATATCTTTGTTTAACGAGGGATACCAGCCTGTGAAGTGCTGGATGCTTTCTGCCAGATGGTGAATGTCTTCATTACTGCGGAAAGTGATCCAAATCCTGCCAAAGTTGGTCAGCAAGGCAGGAGGACAGTGTCTGGAGAAAGCACTCCCCTGCCCTCACAAAAGAGGGGTTGGCAGTCCACGCTGCTCCACACCAACAAGCTCGTAAATACCCTGGCCTGTGTTACTAAAGAAAACATTAAAATCAATTAATAATTTTTTATGAGATTTACAGTTATTTTCCTTCTCCTCCATCTTCCAGTGATGGAAATAACTTGCTTCAGACTTCTCCATACATGCCAGCACACTTCCTTCAGTCATGCCAGCCCAGCTGCACGCCACTCCTGACTCTCTGAGAACAGAGAAGGACCAGCAGACCCATTGCTGTTCAGCCTCAGAAACTGCCCCATGATGCACAAGGCACTAGCACTGTGGTCACGTACTGCCTGGCTTTCTTCCTTCCATGGAGTCCGAGTCCATCCTTATTTGCTGTTGTGGTTTAGGCCGAATAGGCCAATGATGAGACAGATGATCTCCCCCCACCTCTCACTCCAAGGAGAGGAAGAGGAAGAATGAAGAGATTTACGAGTTTAGAAGGAACTAAATTACTTTAATGAAATATTAAAGAAATATTTAAAGAAATATTAATAATAAATTAAAAAAGGAAATAATGAAACAGATACAATATCTACAAAACTGTATCAGGCTCCCAGGATGATGTGTCACTGGGACGTGTCAGGCACTGGGGAAGTCCCAGACTGGACTCAGCAACAGATGTGAACTGGATTCCAGAGCCGGAGTCAGGAACCCACGGATCGGGATCAAAGGCAGATGAACAGACAGAGTCCTCCTCGGACACTGGCTATTGAAGAAAGAGGGATGACCCTTTGATCCCTCAGCTTTTATACTGGGCATGGGGCAGATGGGATGGATTACCCCTGTTGGTCAGTTTGGGGTCACCTGTCCTGTCCGCTCCTCCCTGCAGGTGGGACCCCTCTACGCTTTTCCATTTCCGACCCTCCAGCGGGGAAATAATGAAATTAGCTGACCTTGGTTGTTACAGACACAAGTATAAGCAAGAGCCTCTACATACTATCCCTTGGCTTTAACTGTAAACACAGGTCTTATCACTCTGAGAACTAACAGTTTTCTGCACAATATGCTGTTAATTTCAGGGAGTTAGAGGAGGCCTAGCTGAGAAGTAAAATTACTGAACAGAAAGCTGATTCTGTTTCACCTCAAACCAGGACATTTGCTTACCATCTTACGCGCTACAGAAGCATAGTAAAAAGAATGAGTGGAAATTTTTCAGGAATTTTGGAGAAGGGGGGACCAGCCAAGCTGCTGGCACTCTGTGGTCTGAGGAGCACTGTATCATAAATCTTTCTGCAGAAATTAAATCTCTTAAAATTTTGAACTCATTGGTATCAATGTCAAGACATGTCCTATCACATCGCCAGGGTTTTCTCCCAGCTACCTTAAAAAATTTTATTAAACTTTTTCAGAAATAAAATCTCCTGAGGAATCTGTGATACAAGAATAAAATAATAACTAGATCTAAAAGAGAAAAATTAGAAGGTTTGGCCCATGAAAGCTTTTTTCTAAAAAAAGCAGAAGAGCCAAAGTCTTTAGGATCCTTACTAGAAATTCTATCCAACATATTAAGTAGAGAGCATTCAGATGTTATGAGAAGCAACAATATATCACCAAAACACAGGCAAAAGGCAGACAGGCAGACAGACATTTATTGATTAAAAACGAAAACATAAAGCTTTATACATCTGAGAAAGGCCTTTTCCCTTCTCCAAAAAATATATGCACATAAATAGCAATCTTTGAAATGCTAGATCCTGTGGGATGCATGAGGAGTTCTCTGTTTTTAGCAACGTTATAATATCAATAAGCAAATGAGTTATTGCCAAGAAACAGTTCCTGTTAAGAGTTAGAAGATAACATTACTGAGCTGCCTCTGGTTATAAGAAACTACTGCTCAGAAATATCAGTTAATTCTGATCAATGTCTTTGATTATTTAATACAAATTTAATCACATTCTAACTATTCAGAAGAAGTATTTGGGGTTTTATGATAATAACATATTCCTCCTCGTCTTTATAGGTAAAATCAAACAGAATTAACCTCTGTTTTTGCTACCCACATCTTACTCGTGTAACACCTTGCTGTTGACTACTGAATTACAGACTGTTCCAAGGTTAATGATGAAGTTTAAACCAGTGAACTACCGGGTGTTATTTTTTGCCAGAGAATTCCCATCCATTTGCTGCCGAGAGGTACCAGAGCGAGTTCTGCACAGAAGCCCGGCTGCTTTCAATCGAAACGTATTTGGAAAAGGAGATGATTTTTAGGTACCTCGTGGCAGCAGTTGCCTGTCCCAGTGTCCGGGTACCTGACAGGGTTAACTTTCCGCAGGCTCCAGCAGGGAGACACTTGGCAGTATGGGGGGGAAGCGTTCCAGCTCCGGTCAAACCGTGTTTGTGTATTCCTCTGTCCCTGTTACGGTTGTTGTTTTCGTGTTCCCTTTGCTGTTCTGTTAAACTGCTTTTGTCTCAACCCACGAGTTTTGCCTTTTTCTTGTGATTCTTTCCTGCGTTGGGGAAGCTCCGGAGAGCAGCACGTGGTTCTTTTGTTGCCGCCTGAGGCCGAACCACGATGCCAAGTCACTGTCTTAAAAATGTGGCTGTTAGGTGCCCGTCCCCCTCCCTGTCTTAAAAAACTGACTCCCAGAAGCATAATCCATGCTCTGAATTATAAGAAAGATGTCTATGATCTCCCCCTCAAAAAAAAAATAAAAAAAGCCATCCTCAGTTCAGAAAACAGCAAAAAAATCAGAAATTGCCCTGATTGTTTTTCGGTACCGGCTAGCCCTCTGTGGCTCTTTCCTCAGCACCTCAAATTTTTGGCTCACCTTCTGTATGCGCCAGGCTTTTCTCATGGATCATACAGGGAAACTAAACAGATAATTTTGGTCCTACATATCTCCTGCTAAGGTCAGGTAACTAATTTTTTTTTCTTAGTAGGTGTGCAAACAAAGTATTTATACACAGTCTTACTTTCACAATGTAGAAGTAAGTCCACTGACTTAAAAAAGAACACATATGCTTAAAACTAGGTATCTAGTTAAAGGTCTTGATGATTTGTACCTTTATACCAAAGCAGAAAATAATAATCAGCTTTTCTGTTTCATACTGTCATCTCCCTGATGAATTCAACTTCTAGAAGCTGATCACAAGTGCCACAACATTTTCGTTTGATTCTTCTCAGTGGGTCATGTCTTCAAAGAACAACCATGCCACACATTTGCAAATAGAAATACTTGTTAAAGCCACTGTTCGTCCCAAAGGGATCTCCCTGTATGAGCATACTGCTGGATTTTTGTGTTTTACAGGAACGTAAAATAGGAAGTGGTTTATTGTTCAATACGGACCTTGCGACAGACTTCTAACTGGAAAATTGGAGACCATAAAACATCAAATGATCATATCTTTCAGTCCTACTGTCATGCTTGAAAGGAAATTATTTGGTTCATTAAGTATTCCACAGGTTAAAAAACATTTCACTCTATTTGTATTTATTTGCAGATCTAAAGAGCTACCGAGCTCAACAAACCTCTTCTGGACTATTAAAACCATCCATCACCAATTTTAAGAGTACTCAGGTGGTAGCTTACAAGCAAGTAGCACCCAAAACCAGGACGGGCTTTCAGAGCGCTCAACCTCCAACACATTGAGTTTATTTAGAGGCACAAACAGGAACCAAGTCCTTCTGAAAATCTGTGCTTCATTATGAATTCTGAGTATTATTAAAAATCTGGTGCTCATTGAAGGTGCTGAGTACTTGAAAACTCAGTGCTAGGTTCTCTTGAATTTCTTGTTGGAAAGTTGTTTGTATGCCAGACAAGGTTTTTGAGTTAGAAATGTGTTTTAAAGGAATTTCAAGATACATATGCAGCTACCAGAATACCTTTTAAAAATATGTTTAAACCCATGGCGTAGGAAAAAAAGGGGTGACTTTGTTGTGTGGTGACATCATTACATATCACACACTCAGTGGCATCATACAGTCGGAGAAATAAAAATGTGAGCAAGTTTCTAATAAAGAGCGGAAAACAGAAAATACTTTTAGTCAAATTGTTAATAATTACAGTATTCTGAAAACAGAAGATAAGTTAGAGCTGCTTCACTTGACTTAGGTAGCTGGATTAATAGCTGACATGAAATAAAGTGATAGAATTTGGAGAAGCAAAGACTCAAACTTAGGGGGCCTTACACTTTAAGGCTACCAAAACAAAGGGCCCTTACAAAGTCCAAACAAAGGCAGTTAAAACAACAGGCCTGGGAGAAATTACTTGAACAGGACACAACAGTTCAATCCAGACCATTTGACTTTATTTTTCTGCTCTGGTTGACACCATTGTTCTGCCATTTTGAATAAAAGAAAAAGCAAAAAAAGGATATTATTTTTAGGTCTTAACATACTTGCACTCTCCCCGTACCTCTTCACATGACAAAGAACTATGATGAGATAAACTAGACATTGCCTACGTGAAAGAACTCCAGAAAAGACAGATTTTAATGGGTAAAATATTGTAATAAAGTTTAGACACTCAGGCTTTTGGATATTCATCTTCAAATGTTTAATGCCTCAGTTTTTAAGAGGCATTTGGACAATGCCCTTAATAATACGCTCTAACTTCTGGTCAGCCCTGAAGTGGTCAGACAGTTGGACTAGGTGATTGTTGTACGTCCCTTCCAACTGGAACTATTCTATTCTATTCTGTTCTGTTCTATTCTGTTCTGTTCTGTATTATGGTAATCTATCGGGACTGATGAGGTCAATGGGAAACATAAAAAATGCTTGACTTGCCACAAGGATGCAAAAAAAACAACTCTTTTGGGAGTACACTACTGGGATTCACGGGGAAGAATCTGGCTACACGAAGAAAGTTATATATAAAAATACAGCTAAATCAATGTGTAATATAAGCCAAATATCTTACAAGAGAACAAGAAGAGGGAGTGTTTCACATTTGTTTCTCAGGTAGTCTGCAATGTCCAGCTGCAGCGTAGTCTGTGAAACATCTGGGGCTGATCTGACTGCTCTTCCACCAGATGTGCTAGATAATTTGTCCCTTCTCAGGTGCAGCGGCGTGGACATTGCCTGCATAACGGGCCCGTAATCTTCCATCTCAGGTGCTCATTGTAGGAAGGCTCTGGTTCCTCTTTTGTATGATTTCTGATTGTTTGTTTCCCTCCTCTGCCTTAGGTGTAAGCCAAAAGGACCCAAGCTTTTGAGGGAGATTTCAGCTGAGACCAGCAGTGCCATGGCCACTTCCTCCTGGTGGCACCTGCTTGATGGATGAGAACTCCAGGGACAGTCCTGTCCTGGCCCTGCTGCAGGAAGGTGTCTATGGAAGGTGAGAATAGCTCTGTCTGGAATATCGTAGAATCATAGAATGCTTTGGGTTGGAAGGGACCTTAGAGATCATCTTGTTCCAGCCTCCCCTAAGAGCAGGTCCCCCCCTCTCCCCTCCAAAAGCAGATAATTTCCATCTGCAACATGGCAATGCAAGGTAACAGGGAGGTAAGACAGTTGTGTAAAAATGATCTCTGTTTCATTTCATCCGATTCAGCACAGTGAAAAATTAGTCTTACACCCACCAACGCCCTTAAAGGGATATGCCCTTTTTAATGTGTGAGATGAAGAACAGGGGGAGGATAAGAGATGAAAAAGAAGAACTGTGATAACTGTGGGACCTAGAAGCTATAGTGTGCTCAATTAATTAGAATCTTCACTTGTTTAAAAAAAAAAAATGGTCTCTCTGTGCACATATTTAAAAAACTGGTAATAAAATATCACTACTGTACCACTATGGAGTCTCTTTGAGATGCTCAATGAAATACTTGAATTACAAAGTAACAATTTCTATTGTTAGGAGTTGCTGCTATTCTCTTTTTATTGATGTCATAAAGTAGGTATTTATGAGATGAGGTTATTAAGATCAATAGTATAAATGGAACACCTAATTCTCTCTTTTTCAGGCCAGCACAAAGCATTCCTCCGGTGGAATCCGTGAGAATAAAAGGTGACTGGATACTGTCAGTTAACCCTAATCCAAATGCAAAGAGCTCACCCTATTAACAATGAGTCATTTTTTACATGTTTCTTAGATCTAAAACTGTCTTGTCCCTAAGTAGCCTTTATGAAATGTACAGATTTGAATTCATTGCAGGACTGGATTTGCTACACTTACAACTAACACCAAAACTCTATTTTTGCCTTTTTTAAAATAGGAAAGAGGAGATGGAACACTTTACTTTAAAATCCATTTAGCGGTGTGTTTTTAATAAATACGATCCTTCTTGTGAGAAAAAGTCCTTTCTCAAAGGCCAAAAATCTCAGATTATAGGGCTGACATTCAGGCTTTCCACCTACTGAATTATGAACTGCAAAGAAACTATGGTGTGTACTAGATTAAATCTATATACTAATGAAGAATTGAACCTGTATTTAGACACACACACAGTTTCACTACTCAGCCCGAGTTGCAAAAGACAATGTTTTTGAGGCAAATGCAGTCACCAGACCCTCTTAACTATTTCTAGTGATCTGACTTTTGTTTGCCATTTACCTTTTTCACTTGTAATCAGCAGCATCATCAATCACTGCTAATTTAAGCTCATGATTAAATAATATCAGCTTAGTTTAGTGGTCATCATTAAGGGAAAAGATTTGCCAACAGCTGATCATGTTGTTGTTCCTAATGACTCTGCTCCTAGAACTCCATTCTGCAAGCACTTGCTAACATTAATAAGATTTACACATGGGAGCAAGGGTTTAAAATTTTTTTTAATCACGAGACGCTGCAGAAGATGGTGAGTGCTCTCCATTGTTAAATGAGGAAAAATTTTGAAGAATTTTTCCCAGATTTACATTAAACAAAATACTTAGAAAATTTGGATTGACTTTAGTGACAGAATAAAATAAAAAAAATACTTATAAAATAGTAGCATGTTATCATTCTAGTATTGCTCAGTACCCCACATTAATCATATATTTTGAAAAGATATGGTTCTCACACACATACTGCAAAAACTGCTATAATACTTAAAAACCTCAAAAAGCAAACAAAACGCATTAACATCTTATTTCACATTAAAAAGAGATTCATTACCCTTTGTATTAATCGTTTTATTTGGAGTATTGTGCAATGAGTTATTCGAAACCGTTAGCAAACTGAGACACGAGTTTCCACATAGCTCTTCCCAGTGAAACTGTGGAATGAAAGTCCAATACTTCACACGGTGTTTCTATGTGAGAGAGTAAGAACTTTGTACCCACCCAAGGGGCTGTTAGCAGACACAGAAGATTCGCCATGAAAATTAAGATGTGTAATGTGTTGCATCCCAACACTAACAGTGGTGATTGACTGGCAAAGTCTTTTCCACCCTGGTTATACGTCTCTGATGTATGCCAAAATCATAGACAAGCTATCTATGGGTATTGCACTGTCAGCTATGGCATGTCAGCACGTCTGGTGACAGGGAGGGGTGTACAAAGCAGTGCTGGGGTGGGGGAAGAGATGTGGTGAGACTCAGCTCCACGGAGTGTCCCCAGACACAGCCCTACACACGCGCGGGGCTCCTGCTCAGCTCTCTCCTCTCTCCTGGGGCACGTTCCTCCTGGGTGTGCAACCAGGTGCTGTGAAACCTTCCCAGGGCTAATACAAAGCTAGCGTTTGTGTCGTGCTGAAAAGTATTTGAGAAGGAAAAGACCCCTGCTTCTCTGCCAGGCTGTCTGTTCTCCATACTGTACTCAAAGCCTCTTTACTGTTATGCTGCAAAGTGTGAATCAGAGGGAACAGGGAACAAAACCGTTCTAGACAGCAAATCTGAGTACCAACGTGAAAGCTGCATACTGTGCAATGCCATTATACGACTTCAAATCTTTTGTTCCAGAGAACATTATATACCTATTACATGCTTAAATACAGGCATTGCTATAGCATAATTAAAATGTTTGTGATTACAGAAATAAAAGGAAATAAAAGGAGAAGTTAAAAAGCAACACTGTATTACCGCTACTGCTAAACCTTGGCTGTAGGCACAGAAAGAAAAGCCACCAGCATGAGGCAAAGAGTGTACAGACCTTTGGCTCCATCTGAAAAATCAAACTAATAGGTAGAAGGGCAATTCTCTATTGGTATATAGCTGTAGAAAACTAGTTTCTCTTAGTTCTGGAAGCATGGTTCCTTGAGCGGTGTTTCCGTACCCGAAATGCTCCCGTGGACATGCCACAGGGCGCTGGCTTTAGTGGGAGCTGTGCTATTCTATGGCAGTACTTGGTAACCTGTGCTAGTACTTGCTGTATTTTCTTTTCCTCTATTGAAAAAACTGTACAGTTTGTCAAAAAAAAAAGGTACTGCTACTAAAATACTAAAAGACTTGGGGTTCTCAAATTTATTGATTTTTTTTTTTTTCCAGGAAAGCAGACACTAATTTCCATTTAGCCAGAAAGAAAAAGGATTTTCTACAGGGAAATTTTTAAGCGAGCACTTGCAATAAGCTTTTGTTCATAACTTTCCAGATAAATTGCTGCAAACACCATGCACTTTTATGCTTTGTTTTGTTTAATAATTCTAGAAAAGTCCATAAGAGAGATTGTTGCCACGATTGGGAATCCTTGGTTTAGCTGACAAAGACCTAGCTACAATGACCTAAGGATGTAGAATTAAATGAGGACTTTGTCCTTCTTTTTCAGTCTCATCCCAGAAGATGCTTGGGGTAGATTATCTTCTATAACGTGTTTTGCCACAGTCTCTAGAGACGACCACCTTCTTAAAAGGACAGCATAGTAATCTAATAAAAATCCAATCTATGGAGATCCATTACTGTGCAACTGGGAAAACCAAACCAAACAAGATACTAATGTAAAAACCTCAGTGAATTCCTTGGTGCATTATATGTACTGCAGCATTTACAAATGACCACATGGATTGTGTAATATCATCTGCTGTGGAGAGTTTCTTTTATAGGTCCCCGTGGGCTGAAATGTTTAGACACAACAGAGCCGGGCAGAGGGGCCAGTTGTAGATTTAACTGAGAATTCTTCTGGTTTTATGGGCACGTATGTCAGCCATATCATTGCTTTAAAAATTGCCTTTGTGTTTAATAGGAGGAGAGCTTGACCTGAACGTCGTAACAACACGTGTGTCCCTTTAACTAAGCTCTGCATAGGACTGCAAATTGAAATGTGGAGAGATATTAGCTCTGTGAGTTAAGATGTCATTAGCTGCCCAGGAAGGGTAACTTTGTCAATTGTCATTAACACATTTTTTATGCTGGTACTTTAGAGATCAGAAGTGTTAACCTGGAAATGGCATTCTGATTTAAATCTCTCTAACGTTTGGAAGGATTCGTCATTTTTTTATACTGCATCGCTCTTTGAGGAGAGTCCTTCCTTTGTTCAGCATCTGTAAATTGCCTGTATGTGGATCTCACTTTACAAAGGAGAAAAGGATCCTTTCAATTGTTTCATGAGTTACTCAGATCTGTCATAAAACTGTCACTTTGGATTATTGCTTAAATGTTGGCTGCAGGCTGAAAACAGTATGTCCATGCAGCACTCACCCAGTTCAGGTGGGGTTTATAAAAGGGAAATTGTTGCTCTGCAGGGAGATACCTGTTAACCTTATTAATTTCTGAAACCGGTTACATATTTTGGCACTCGCCTGTGCAGTCTGACACTGACAAAGCTTTTGACAAGACGAAGTAGATACATGATATTTATGTAAGGTTCTCAGAAAGTGCGTGTTCAGAGCAAACTTTATTAACTAGACCCGAGCCCTTTCTGTGTCAACCAGCAGCTCTTCGCAGGAAAGGCCTCAGATCTTCTGCCCTTTGTCCTTTAACAAGATACAAAGCTGTGGTGCAGGTGATAGAGGACTGGAAATTAGCAGTTTCAGCTTTAGATGCATTCTTCTGTTTTGTTATTCAGATGTCCTTTACCAGGTTATGTGGGACTGAAGGTGGGAAACAAGGAGCTCATTTTAAGAGATGTTTAGCAGCTTCAATTCCTATAAACACCTATTCCCAGAGCACTGGAGGATTCACTCAGCACCTTACTGGACTAGGTTCTGTATGACTGCGTGTGTTTTGCTTTATAGTCAAGGAATAACCTCTAATTAATGCCAAACTGAACTTAAGAATATTGTAAATATGTCTACATACATGCATAAATTAGGGGTTTTTTTATTAATATGCTTTAAATTCATATCTAAAGCCTCAGCATATCAGGAAGTTCAGTAAGAAGAACTGCAAAAGACAAAAATTAGGTGGACTAAAGTTTATTCATCTTGTATTCATTATGTAGTCATTATCTTTAAGGGGGATCTGGTTTTGCATTGAAAAATTACTGATTTCTGCTGAAGTCTCTGCATAGATTCCTCATATGGTAGGATTCTGGTACATATTTGGAAGAAAAGAATGAAAACTGTATGAGAGATTTTATCATGACCAAAATCTTCCATCAAGAGAAAAAGTTGGTGTAGCTGCCTGGTTAAGGTGCAAGAAAGAGAATGTGAGCAGGAGAAGTGCCGAAATATAAGATCAGGTGACGGAGGTAGGCAGCTGTTGGCCTGAAGCTGAATTCAGACACCATCTATCTCCAGGGTAGGAGAGTTCAGGAAACTCCAGCTGAACTTTCTGAGCACTGAGATTGTCAGCAACTTCTAGCATTAGACTGCCCAATAAGAAAGTTGTATGTCACTGGCATTCAGTACCAAATACCGTACCGTCTGTCTCACCTTTGCGGTGCTCGAGCAATTACTCCAGTGTCTAGGACACGTTGCATCTACTGCACATGTGGTTCACAGCCAGGTTGTGGATGTGCTATGAATGTAATGATCCATCCCTGCTGCTGACTAATGCTAACATGGAGGGTGCCAAGAAGCAGGAATAAACCAGAAGATGAAACGGTAATAAGGATTTCTGTGATTTTGTTGTGGAAGCAGATTTTGCCAGTGTTTTTAAAATGGTTTAAGGTATACTGTTGCAGGCAGATGATTTCTCCCAATTTCTGTGCAGGAATAAAGTATCCACTGCAACCCAAAACTGTCTTTTGGTAATTTGCTATTCTACAACAGTTCCACCGTGGTTATCCTCCTTACCATATGATCACGTGTTTCCTTTGCAGGCATGGTATATTGCTGCCTCACATCGTGCCTTGGATGCTCCCTTTCTTGGGCAAAGGGGGAAAATATTGCACAGTTTCAGGCTGGTGGCTTGTCTAGGGATTTCTGTGGGGACAGACACGGAAAGACACATCCCCAGCTTAGCCTAACCTCTGAGCCTCCCCCTCTACCTCCAGACTACCCATATTTTCTGTTCTACCTTCCAACCCTACTGTGACACAGCAAGACGCTTGTATTTTTCCCCTGATTGCATACAAGCTTTGCAATATAACTGCTGTATTGCAGGCTGGGATTTCATGTATTGTAATCAAGTATGATCAATTCACTGCAGGTGCTATGGCAGACAGAGGACGACGCAGTCCCCCTTTTGTAAGTGCTCCCAACCTAACCTCTAAACATCGCTACCAATGGGGTGATTGGCAGTGCCTTCTGTACTGCGAGGAGATAATTGTGGTGCTATGGTATAAGCAAGTGAGACTCATTCTGTATTTTTGCTATCATGGAAAAAAAAATATGGTAAGAGCCATGTGGGGTAAAAGACTAGGGTTAGAGCAATACAATTATAGGGTTGTTGTGACAGCATAGGTGTGACTGAGACAACAAGTGCATTTTTCTACCATGTATGTATGCAGGCAAAAGATCCAGAAGACTGTAGACTCTATTTCTAACTCAACTTACTGTGACCACTGAAGACCAGGAGAATTTTCAATGAGGAATTAATGTTATGAAGAGGTTTAATATTATATAGCTCATGGCACACCAAAGATCCTTAGCTCTTAGCTCATGATAATCCGGATAGAATTTAACCTACAAAACTCAAAAGGTGAGTCTGCATTACTTTTAAGCAGAGAAAAAAAATCTATTTTATACTGTCATTCAGGTCCAATCCAAAGCTCTTAAAGTTAACAGGTCTCTTTCCCTCGATTTCAGAAGGCTTTGGATCAGGTCCTGATAGTCACAACTCCAACCTGTGTGATATGTAGAAGTGTCTTTTTTAAGTGCTCCTTGCAATCAGATAAAACTCCTTCCTAAATGGCATCATTCAATATACAGATTGTAGCAGGTAATTGTAATTGTAAATTACCGTAGCAAGCTTAGAATCAACTATTTAAGTACTCACCTGGCAAAACTGCAAAAGCTAACTTTTTTCCTCCTTACTTTCCAGTATATATCTCATTTTTCATGGCTCCTTAACTCAGATATTGCAGTGGGCAATTTGGATTGAAACTTGGCATAGAAGTTGTCAGCCTCCAAGCAAATATTTGTCATTTAAAAATCATGAGGCTGTTGAGTTAAACTTGGCAAACTGTTCTGAAACTGTATATATGGCAACTGTATCTGCAAAGTATTAATGCACAGGGTACGCACACTTTCTGGCAAAACACACTCTCGTGCATATGTGTGCAAACACACAAAATGCACAAATATAATTTCCTTGCACATCAGTCTCGCTGATGATGTGTCTCAGAGATCCGAGTGTGAACATCATTTTGGATGTGCCTTCCATAAAAACAACTGCTTGGTATTTCATATTCAGGGGCATAATGGAGTGTAATCTCTCCAAAGGGGTCTTAATGACTAATATGCACACGGGCACACATTTTGAAAGCACGCACTTCAAAAATATGGAAATAGAAACATAAAAGTTAAATCTATAATTTCACACGTATAAAATTGTAGAATATTAAGCTTTTTACAAATGTTTCAACAACAAGGTGGAAAAGGAAGGAAAGGAAAGAGGTATTTCAAGAGACTCCATAATACCTAACACTTAAGTGCCTAATTATAATTACCAATTTATAGCTTCATCTTGCCGACTGCAGAAGCACAGATATGCCTTCACTGTTGTTGAGGCTGACCAGCAGCTACCAGGACTTCTCAAAAGTTGTAGGACTGAGCTCTTGGAACACACCCTCATGGTGCTTCATGATCAGCAAACGAGAAACCACAATGGACGGGAGAAACTCACAGCCAGGAATTCACTGCCTAAAGTTGAGGAAAGAATTAGGGATGAGAATAATAATGAAAGGTGTCATTCATGCCAAACGAAACACAAAGAGCTTTCAAGCCAGCACACTACCAGAAAGAATGACCTAAAAAGATCATAGGTGTGCTCTCTTCCAGCGCAAAGATATTTTATCAGCTTTCTTCTTCAGCGACTGTAAGTGACTCAATATATTAACTCATATGGCAGACACTACACTACAATAAAAATTAACCAGTTGAATTTGGGGCAGATTGGAAGCTTTAATTTAAAAATGTCCATGCTTGTCAATTCAATTAGATGAGAATTTACTGGCAAGACAAACTAAGTCAGTCTTGCCAAAACATAAGAAAAAGACAGACTCATCAGATAACTGTCTGAGGCAGGTACAACCCACCAGGCTAGGCATTTCCCTCTGCTTTAAAAGTTTCCTCCACTGCATCTGTATGTCAGTATTGTCCCATCCCTAAATTGGGAACAGATTCTGCCGTTGCAAGATCCCTCTTTTGCCATCCTGCTCCTCTTTCCCTCTGTGTCAGTCTAAATTCTTCCTCTTTTATCCTGATGTGACAGGGGGATGCAGTGAGGTGTCCATATCTACCCATCTCTAGCTGTCTTCCCAACTCACATATGACCTAATCACTGTATTTTCCACCAGCCAAAACTAACAGGTATTCCACGGGTGTGGGAGGACAGACCACTGCTACCTGGGGTCTCTCCTAAAGCTCTTACAGTCAAAGCACTGGGTTGGCTCCTTGATTTTGGGGTGGGTTTTTTTTTTTTTTGAAACTTTATGCACTAAAAAAAAATTGGGCTGTGATTATGTGGTATACACCTAATTAAAAATGTACTATAATTGTTGAAGTATTTTACTGAAGTCATTTTCTTTTTCAAGCGACAGGTTTACCAGATGATAAAACTTGTCTTGTGGTTTCTCTGCCTTTGCCAAGAAGCTCAGAGCTAAGTACAGAGGGTGGGGTCAGTCCTGGACATCACACACACCTCTTCCCCCCCCCACCCCCCCGCCATGAATGGCAGCATTTTTCACTAAGCTCTCATGCTCAAGGCTTAAGTCAGGCTTTTTGCCAAACACTCAAGTCCAAGACAAATAGCCTATGTGGGTGTTTTGTGCACAAAGATGACTGAGGTTCGTTTTAGCTAGATGGATAAACCTTTTGAAATCTGGCTTGTTAGAACTGACTATATTATAGATCAGAGTTAGCTGTTTATTGAAAAGCACTGTGAGAGGAATGTAAATTGCCCGTGAATCAGAGTGACCTGGGAGTGAAGCACCGGAGTCTCTTGGTGGATGTATTGTCACCTATTCTCACAAACAATGCAACCATTTATGTACAGTGGATTCATTTTTTTTTTAAATGACCATGTTCCAGTTCTGTCTTCTCAAGTTTTCGCTTGTTCCACAGTAAAAATGACATACAGATGTATGGAATTTGCAAGGAAAAATTCAAAACTCCCTAAATCTCCTGATTTTTAAAAAAATATTTTTATTTAACATAGCTCGGTTCCATAAGGGCTATTTTCTGTTGGTGGCAGGGCTGAAATTTTGTTAACGGTGAAAAACCTAAGTGATTCTAAGCCCCACTTAGACCCTAGTGCTCTGTGGGGCCCAGAATAGCTTTATGTACCAGATGGGGAGGGGGGGGTATTTTTTTTTTTTAATGTCAGCGGCTGAAGCTCTGGTTTATTAAATGCTGTACTGCCCCCAGACCTCCACAGGTTATTACTGAAACACAGAGCATTCCTGACTCATCTTGCATCTACAAGTTCCTTTGCCCTTTCAGGTCTCCTCTAACTTGTTTCTCACCATTTTTCCATTCCAGCAGAAAAAAAAAAAAAGAGTATGTAATCATTAGGAACTGCCCAAAACTTTGGAACCCAGAAAGTACAGTCTGGGATGTCACTTTGTATGATAATTCAGGGGAAGGGAAAGCATCCACAAAATACAGTGTCTCTCGCATCAAAGGCATTTCTCTAGGGTACTGGACTACAGTTGAAGTTTTATCTTCCCTACAGGGAGTCAGTATTGACCCTTTCCTTTCTCTTGCCTGGGAGAATGACTCTGTTTTCATTCTGAAGGTTGTCTCTTACTCAGTTAGCAACAAAACCAAAAGAAGTCGTGTCGTTGAAAGGTACCAAAGCCTACCATAGTCTACAACCATGATGAAAGTACAGCCTGGAGGACAACTCTACCATGTATTTCAGTTGCATTGTGTGGGGACTGTCAGTGTGTCCTCAGCCCTGCCTTCCTCACCAAGATTGCCAGTCAAGTCGTTAGTCAATACATGTTTAACACAAGGCAGTGTCACGGAGGGACACTCAAGTGAGTTGAGTCAGGGTCACAGGCAGAGTTATCAGGTTAGCACACAGTTCCACTAAGCTGATATACCCTGTTCCTCAGCATTTAATTTGATCAGACTTAACCCTGACTGTGGTAACATGGCTACTCCATTGCTGTCATGCAGTAATTCTTCATTGCGCTTATCGTGCAGTGGAGGCATATTTCAAGAGCCAAAGCGACAGGATTCTGGGATGTCAGCCTGCAAAGCCTAGGACATGGGCTGAAAAACACCGTGCAACTTCACATTAGAACTCAAGGAAACCAGAAGATTGTAAAAAGTTCTGTTTACTGATGACCCAGGCTGCATTTCACCCAACAGTGATGAAAATAAAACCTGGCAAAATTTGGTCTTGGTTGATTAATGTGGTGTTGACAGCACCCTAAAGGGTGCTATTAGAAGCATGACAATTACTATGGTGTTTACGGTGCACCTCTATGGGGTTTGCAGAATTACGCATTCTGCACACATCCTAATTACAGAAACATTCAGAAAATGTGTTAACAAAATAAAAAAGCACTTGCAGATAATATTGGTAAGTTTTTGTAAGGTAAATGCAGCTCTAATACATCCTATTGATCAAAGTACATTAAAATTGCACAGACCAAATAATGGAAATAAATCAAACTATGGAATAGCAGCTTATTCCATATGCAACACTCACCCTGTGTTCAGAATAAACTCTGGATCTTATAGGAAAACTAAAATTTGTAATGGTGAGACTTGTTGGGTGATGGTAGAACTAGAGGGAATGGATTAAAACTAGAGATGGGTCGATTCAGATTGGACGTTAGGAAGAAGTTCTTCACCATGAGGGTGGGGAGACACTGGAACAGGTTGCCCAGAGAGGTGGTGGAAACCCCATCCCTGGAAGCTTTTAAGGCCAGGCTGGATGGGGCTATGAGCAACCTGATCTAGTGGGAGGTGTCCCTGCCCATGGCAGGGGGGTTGGAACTAGATGATCTTTAAGGTCCCTTCCAACCCAAACCATTCTATGATTCTATGATTCTATGATCGTAAACATCAATATAAACCATATGCATAAGTGGGTTAAATTAAAGGTGAACAGTCAACTTTAATTCTGGCATTACCTAAATCTGATTGCTTTACTTTGTAGTCATTAAATACTGCTATGATAACAATAATATTGTGTGTTGGTTTAATTTTAATTTTTATAACACTATGTAGAGGCTACTTTTGTCCAGCAGTGACCATCAAAACCATGCTCCCAGAATAGCTAGAGTAACCATTCGGTATTGTATTCGTTGTAAAGTAAATATTTCCAGATAATCCACAGCGACTATATCAAGATACACATCTCATGCTGCAAAACAGACATGAACTTGGCATGTGTTTCCCTTGCCCACCCATGAACAGCAAGTAGTGCAGTGCATGGTTCGTGTCACCCGATGTGCTGTTCCTCTCCTCCCACCGTCAAGGTGGCTTTCAGCCCCGTAAGTACCAGTTGCTAATAGGTCTGTTTCACAACTTTTTCTTCAAAAGCTCCTTTCTGTTACACTCCTGGCATCTGTTTCTTCCCCCTTAGGAGATGCTTAACCTAGGTGCATAACACTGTTTTACAGAGAATCCAAGGCCTGATCCAGCATCCACTGAAGTCATTTTCAATACAGTTCAGCAGGGCTACACAAGCCAAAGTAAAAGGTGTAAAGAAGACAGACATGTCATACTGACAGGTTTGTCTAGAGGCTCTCAGAGGTGCACGAAGAGGCGCAGTGACAGAAGGACCATGGCTATCGGTCGTGTAAATCCGTGTGCCTGTTTGTCATTAGTTTGCATCGCAGCAAGCAGCAGGTTGTTACAGCCTCTGTGGTTTCTCTCCTCTGCGCCATCACTAAGCACATTATTCTCTCCTTGCTCTCAGAGAGAAATCTTACTTGAGCCCAACACCTTTCCAGAGGCACATCTTGCAATACTTTCCCCTGGCATTACTGGACAGTGGATCAGGCTCTTACACAGACGAAAAGCGGCTGAGCCAAGTGAGTTTTACACACAAGCATTGACCCATTTCTGTGTTTCCTGGGACCTGTTTCCCAAATATCAATGTTAAATTGCTTTTGGGCTGTGCAACAGGTCTCCTAGCACTTATAGCTACACGGTGGGAAATGAACCTTTCTTCTTGGATTTGACACCTGATTCAATCAGGTTTCTGTACAACATTTCTTTGTTTATGGTTGTAAAGCTGGAATTGCTACCTCATTGTAAGTCTCGTCATCTGAAGCGGTACAAGATTTAGGGTATGAGCAGGCCAGCCACGAGCAGCTGAGGTACAGCCCTCAGCTGAGACTTGATAACTGCATGTATACGTGCTTCTGGCCTGTTGCAAATAAGAAACAAAACTGGTTGCCTGAAACCAAGCTCACAGTGGATTTAAGCCACTTCCTGGGTAACATGAGCTTGTTTGGTTTTCACATGCATCAGACCTACACAGACATGTCTCAGCAGAGGGGCGGTAAGTTTAAAGGACTGCCTCTGTCAATCGGTGCAAAGCAGCAGTCAGGCCTCTAGTTCGCGAGATATTTGGGAGAGGACTAATTTTGGGGTTTGTATTTAAGAAAACTTGTGCAATGAGTCTTAGTCCATTATTAAAGTTACAAGGTATCAAGTTGATAAGCATAATAAGGCATATAAACATTAGTATTTTGGTGCCGTGGGTATTATTGTAACAAGACCTTTTTACACTGAAGGTTAATTCATTAAGGTCTGAAAAACATTTGGAGGTCCCTGTAAGAAAGGAGTTAAAGAAATGCAAAAGTGTTGCTTTGGTATTGTGTTATTTATCAGCTGTCTGGTTAGCATTTATGCTCAGTCCGCAGGTTTCACATGTAAATCAAATGCAATGAGTCTATGACAACTCACAAGATTTACACAGATGGGACCTGACCAGCCGTCTCTGAAGTCACCGGAGGTGGTCTGGGTTCCCTAATGATTGCAAATGGGAGACACAAACATAAATATAATTTACTTTTATAAAACTTTTAATTAGGTTAATAAAATATCTCTGCATAAAAGCCTATAGCTCGTAAAAACTCAGACCCTGTGCATACCAGAGCTGGTGTGGATCAGGATAATAGACACAAAGAATTGCATTACCATGTTAATACAATAGGGAAGTCTCCTGTCTCTCTTTTGAATAACCTCTCATGCAAATTTCAAATGTTGACCATGACACCAGACCTTCTTAGGGCACTGAGTTGTGCTTCCCTGTGCTTACAATATATTTGATTTCAATACAAAACTGCAGACTCATCAAAACCCCACCTTTCTGCCAGCATTCAATTATTTAAATATTATACAATGTGGGGGGCATTGCCCCTGAATCTTGCATAAAATACTTCAGGCAAGCTCACAAATAATGTAATATGAAGAGGACAAAAATCTAAATGGAAAGAAATTTTAATCAACGGGATCCTTTTTAGCTATTACTTTCCACTTTTCCTCACTCTTGACCAGTTGTTTAAAATGCTGATTTCAAAATACATTTAAGCATCCAACAAACATATATATCCAAATTGTCTCCACAATAATTATTCTGTAATCTTCTTGAAGTCAAATGCAGGTTTATTTGTAATTGGGGTCATTATCTGCCCACATGCTAAATTGTTTGACCACATGCTAAGCATTTGAACTATGCAAAGGTTCATTGTTGTTATCCAATTACAATATGTTTAGTTTTTCAGGCATATAAAGGTGGAATATTTATAAATATACAGGTAGTTCACGGTACTTATGAAATGTTACCAACAAAATAAAAAAATAATACATATATAAGGATATTCCATACGCACATACACATTCATATACATATAAACACTGTTAATAAAGTATTTTTTATTTCATGTGCCATATTCTGGCCTCAGTTCCTAGACATCACAATGCCAAGGAAGTGGTAAAACACATAAATATTGGTTTCAATCACTTCCCCTTCTACTAGACAAAAGTTTGATTTGTCTTGTACAATGGACTTGTGCTAATCATATGGAACAATATTACACTTTTTAGGGAGTAAGCAAAATCAGAATTCTTCCTTTACCTGTTTCTCGAAAAATCCCCCAAAACATAATATTTACAGAAGTATGTCCAGTTTTGTGTTCAAAAGTGTGACATATTGGAACTAACAGCCAACTTCCTTTTTAGAATGTGTATAAGCTGTCATACCCATACACCAGTTTTCTTCTTCAACATCTAAAAAATTAATGACTTTGTGGTTTAACCTCAGCACTATTATCGTCTGTCTCTGTGCAGCCCCAAACAGAATGGCTCTGAAGGACTAAGAGGAGCTGCCATCCAACCTGTGACTGCGTTGCACTCCTGATTGCCACAGCCCAGCATGCCAGGGCAGGGACACTTCTGACATCCGCCGGCTGGAAGGTGTGGAGGTTTGCCATGAGTCACCAAAGGCGGGATGTGCCAGTTCTGCGCGTCCACCCAGATTGCACCTCAGGAGGATGTTTAATGGGTTCAGTGTATTCCTCCCCCAGGCTAAAACACTCCCTGCTACGACAGGCATGAGACACATCCTCCAGGGAGTGGGGTTCCACACCTCCACTGGTCATCTCCAGTTCCCTGTTCCCCGCTGCACCCCGTGCCTGGCCGCAGCCAGGACACCTGGCTCTCTCCCTCTCTACGTCCCAAGGAGGTGCAGCATGTAGGACCCAAAGGCAGCCGTGTTTGAATGAACCACGCTGCCCACTTTCCTTGCGCTGGATGCTGTCCCCTGCAGACTTGCCTCAGGGCTGGTTGAAGAAAAAGGAAAATCTCCCCCAAATTCAGTGGGTTTGAGGTTGGATTCCAGACCCCAGACAAGTTTTGCTTCAGAGGAGTTTGAAGTCTAGAATATAAATCTATGCCTTTGTTGCAGGCCTAAGTGTAATTTGATTCCAATACTCATGAATTAGGACATAAGAAATGTGGAAATATCTGTACATGTTCCCTGCTCAAACAGTGGGTGCCATTAAGAACGCATAATAGTGTTCCGGGCTATTGATTTTACCACAGTATTTCCTTGCTTAGAGTGTTTTCCACTATGAGATATTTGCACCACGCCATGGTAAATGTTATTTTTAACAGACCTTACTACAGTCTTGTTTGAGAAACTATGCGAACAATGTCGAGTTCTCTCACAATGCTGAGTTACTCAGCTAGGCTGTCTGATGTCCTATCTAAAAAAGTAGGTAGGAAGAGCCAAATGGAACATAAAGCTGAAATGAGGTAAAAGGTAGATAGTAAAAATACTAAATAGTGAGCCCCTGTGAAGTAGTTTAGATACTAATGATATTAAGCAGGGTGCTATATTCATAGGTAGAGTTTAGATTTACATTATATTTGCCTGGAAGAGAAAAAGGAACCCAAACCAGACCTCATTTATCTTCCAAAACAAATACAGCTTGTCATATAAGATGTGCTCTTTTTTATGCCACTTACTTTTCAGTTATTCTGTTATTTTGCTAAGAGATTCACTTATTCCACTGTAGGCTAACAGGGGGAAAGAAGGTGGAGGGAGGGAAGGGTGGCAGAAAAGGAATACTTGTAAACCAATAAACAAGCTGAATATGCTTCTGAATTACAACCAACAGAACTAAATGTAGATCAGCTCACCTGTCATAATGAAGTCCAAGTTTCAGTTAAATGAAATTGGTATAATTTTTGTCCTTCGCTTAAGGTGGAGCAAAATTGAAACAACCTGATCTTTGTTGATATGAATTGACACGTCTCCCTTTTTCTGGATCTCAGTGTTTAATTTCATAATTTACAACTAAGACTACCAAACACTGTAATGAAGAGCAGGCAAATAAAATAGTAGTGAAACTTAACTAAGGATGATATATTTAGTGATATTTTCTTATCCTGGATGGATGCATTGAGTGTCCTGTGAAGGTCTGTCCTATGTTTGGCACTAATTTGTGTTTCATTAATGACTTGAAGATGGAATAAAGTGTACTTGTAGTAAATGTAGAGATGATATGCCACTAAATCACACTTCAGGCACTTTGGATTAGACTTCAAAATTAATTGGATGAAATGATGGCCTTAAAAAGTAGGATACAACTTAGTAGGGACAAGGGTAAAGTTCTATACTCACCATGGGTGAGGTATGTCATGTTGTGGCAAAAAAAGTAACCAATATGTATAAAAAGTGTGATCTGAAAGACACCTGGGTAATCTGTTCTCTCCTCTGAGCTGATACAACCACAAATGGAAAATTGTGTCCAGCTATGGCCCCACACTTGAAGTAGGATGTAAAATCATTGAAAGGACTGTGGAACAGGGCAGTGAAAACCAGTGGAGATACAGCAAAGGACATTACAAAGAGAAATAGAATCATCTGTTCTCCACACTATAAGGCAAGAAATAATGAGTCAGAAAAAAAGATATTAACTGTAAATTTTGGAGTATGTTATCTAAAGAGATGATGGAATCTATATCATTAGAAATTCTTAAAAACAGGTTAGATAAAGATGACAAGACCAGTTTAGGTACAGCTCATCCTGCCCTGGGAGACAAGGATAGACCTGGGTTTTTTGGTTCTCTTTTAAACTTATTTCATATAACTGTACGCTAAAATTCCATTGCAGTCATGATAGAAAGAAGAGCTTTAATGGGAGCATTCTCCTGTCTACATGGTTAGTCACAGGAATCTCTTGACAGGACCATTTTCAAGGATACCCCTGACAAATAAGACCCTGTGTCTTTTCTGAAATACAAAATCCCTGTTGAGTTCACCAGAAAACAAAGAACTGGACTATTCAGAAGCCAATATAACTGGAAAAGGAAAAGCCAGACTGATGGAGAAAATTAGCTTCGGGCATACATTTTCACTAAGTCTGCAGAGAGTTGTCTCTGAGAGATTTATCATCCTAAATTACCATTGGATCTACATAGGAAATAAATCTTCAGTTATCCACTTGGAACAGGAAGGGGGGGAAAAAAGTTAGCTCTCCTGTTCCAAGACATATTTTAGCATATTTTTTAACAGATCTCAGTAAAGGTTTTTCTTGTAATGGCAGCAGATACTTTTACTCTTTGTTTTGTTTGGGTTTTTGGGGCGGGGGTAGAGGGCAAAGGCAAAAAATTCCAAACCTAAAATTCAAGGATTTATGAATATTGAACCCTAAATGCCACCGTGATGCTCTACAAGAGCTGTAATTCAGCTATCCTTTCTCTCCCCCAGTTGTTTGTCTTAATATTGCACTTCCTAGTAGGACTACAATTCCTGGAGGGTCTCCTTTCTTCTTCTGTCATCTCAACACACCATAGGAATGACACAGTTACAGGGCACCATTAAAGATGTACTGAAATGAAGGAGCTTGTCTCAAAAATGAAAATGGAACCATGCAATACCTGAAATACAGTTCCCATGAGGTACCACATCCATACTTTAAGTCAAAATATTTTCAGTTTTCAGGCATTAAATTTTTTGTCCTACACTGAAATTATCTGCAAAAAACTGACCCTCTTTAAATGGGTTCGTCAAAAAATCTAATCTTCTCAGTTGCAAACATTTGCTTAAATTAAGTGCATTTAACAGCATTGCAGAGTATGATACATTTGAATCCATTGCAGCGCTGTGGTTTCTTGACATATAAAAGTTACAGGAATAGAGTACGTATTGGACTTTGTCAATAGTCACTATTCCTTCACAGAGTGCATAAAAATAAGCATAAAAATTCTCTACAAAGAATGAATTATCAATTTATTAATAATTTTAATTGGCTTTAAGATTAACTAGTTTTAAAAACGTACGAAGAATCTATCTGAAAACTGCTTGATTTCTGCTCTGTTTAATCTAGAGATCTGGGGAAAGAGACTGTATCAAAGTAGACATCATTGGGGAGTTACCATCTCCTCCTCTTTCCTATGTGCCACAAAGTTAATGGCTGCTTGAATGACTGAGCAGTTCCTATGCCCCTTCCTATGCAGTTTTCTTGTAGCCAGAGAGTTATTATTTAAATATAAAAGGAGACTAGTCCTCACTTCAGTGAGTTCCCAAAGCTACACTGAAGTTCTGTATTGACAGACACTGCTGATTTGGAAGAAAGATGTAGAGTGGTGGAAGAAATTCTAGAACAGGGCAATAAGACTACCTAAGAACCAGAAAGGATTTCTCAAAGCAGAATGGAAATCTTGATCATGTCCAGTGATACTAAACAGAGAGGCCAGCCTGACATACAAGCTTGCTATTGCTGAGGGATTTGACGTTGGTGAAAGAACAGAAGAGGAATACTCTTCAGAGTTCAATCACTGCTCTCACAAGGCACGTTTTGAGGAGACAGCTGGCTCTGCAGGCAAGATTTAAAATATCCTGCATTGAATATACATTTGTAGGAAAAAGAAAAAGAGTAGTATAAAGAAAGGCAAGTAAAAGTTAAGAACAGTGCAGTGGGTTGACCCTTGCTGGACACCAGGTGCCCACCAAAGCCACTCTATTACTCCCCTCCCAGACGGACAAGGGGAGAAAGGATATAACAAGAGGCTCATGGGTCAAAATAAGGACAGGGAGATCACTCAGCCATTACCGTCATGGGCAAAACAGACTCGATTTGGGGAAACTAATTTATTACCAATCAAATCAGAGAAGGACAATGAGAAATAAAGCCAAATTTTAATACACCTTCCCCCCACATCACCCTCCTTCCCGGGCTCAACTTCACTCCCAAGTTCTCTACCTCCTCCCCACAAGCAGTGCAGGGGGACAGGGAATGGGGGTTGTGGTCAGTTCATCACACATTGCCTCTGCCATTCCTTCCTCCTCACACTCTTCCCCTGCTCCAGCATGACATCCCTCCCATGGGAGGTAGTCCTCCACAAACTTCTCCAACCTAAGTCCTTCGCACGGGCTGCAGTTCTTCACTGACTGCTCCAGCGTGGGTCCCTTCCATGAGGTGCAGTCCTTGAGGAACAGACTGCTCCAGTGTGTGTCCCCACAGGGTCACAAGCCCTGCCAGCAAACCTGCTCCAGCGTGGGCTCTCCATGGGGTCACAGAGTCCTTCAGGTATCCACCTGCTCCACTGTGGTATCCTCCACTGGCTGCAGGTGGATAATTGCACCACTGCAGGGGGACAACCTGCCTCCCGATGGTCTTCACCACAGGCTTCAGGGGAATCTCTGCTCCGGCACCTGGAGCACGTTCTCCCCCTCCTTCACTGACCTTGGTGTCTGCAGAGTTTTTGCTCTCACATATTCACACTCTTCTCTTCATTCTCTCTTCTCCCTCTTTGACTGCAGCAACAACAGCACGGATCTGTATTTGATCTTATGCTAATGTCTAAAGGTAGTCAAGAGACCTCTACTACTGATCAACTACTGTAATGGGATCAATTCTGCATTTATTTAGAAGCTCCAGCAAAGGCACTTTTCAGATACTTGCCAACATGGTGACATAAACTATTGCAGAATATCTGGGTTTTAAATCCACCCCTTTCATTTCCAGCTGCAGTTCCATCTGCCACAATTCAAGATGTCTTTAAGACATGCTTCAAAAGGGACCTCGCCAAATGAGATGACACTTTCTTTTCTGTATGATAGTTGGTGGATGGGTCTTGACTTGGAAACTCTTGATCTCAGTTCACAAGAATAATTTCTGTGGGACCTATGGCAGGTCATTCTGAAGGCCAATTCTCAAATTTCTGGTCCTGATTCTTTCACAATCCAAGTCAGGTCACAATGTTTTTTTAGCTTCTTTCTTACCTTTTAAGCTTACCTCCTGTTTCTGGACAAATAAATTGCTAGGATGTCTGTGAGGTCCTTAATGCTCAGGAACTTGGCAATAGTTCAGTTGATAGAGATGTCAGAATCTCACAACTGGGTATGAAATTCAAAGATGTAAAGCTTAGAAAAGCGTTCTAATTATGGTGAAGTCTGCACCACTTGATCTGTGTTTCCCAGTTACAACAACTTTTTAAAATCTCATAAAAATTTAAAGTGAAATTGCCTACCCCATGGGTAGTTTATGTTTTTCAAGGTTAGCAATAAGCTTCTGTTGAACTGCTACAGTGACAGCATCTCTATTAATCAATCCAATAAGCAATTAAAAATTGTCCATGTCTGTAACTTTAGCAGAGAAGCGTCCATTAACTGCCACCAAACAAGAACATAGTCTGTCAACATGCAACTCATCTGCTCTCCTATAGTAACATTCAATGGTGGAGCTGTATTTCATACAGGAAAATCAAAATCAACTTACTAGAATGTTTGAAGCAAAAGTCATGCATAACCCACTAAAGCAAAATGAATATCGGAGTCAGTGGGTTCCCAAAAGAAGAAAGGAAAAAGTAGCTATAAACTCCACAGAAAGTGGAAATACGGGCATTGTTATACAGACCTCTAATCTCTTGTGCAGTGCTATATGTGGAGAGGAAAAAATGCCTTCCTGACCTCTCCAGGTGATCAATTTACACTCTGAAGCCTGAGAGCTGATCTGTATCTATTCCAAATTAACTGGAATAGAAAGAGGCATGAGGCTAAAACATAAAGAAATAACACTGTAGAAAGCAGAAAGTACCTTATTCATCAGTACAAGTCAGGATGTCTTTTGCTAGCAAAGGAGATATCTTCCTTTCATAAATATGCCTGGGCAGATTTTAATATCAAAAGTACCTCAGAACTCTCAGTGAAAATAATCTCTGCAGGTACTGGTCCAAAGCCCACTGAGATCAATAGGAATACCTCCCTCCAGTGCAGTAGACTCTGGATCAGGCCCCTTCCCTATAACAAAGGTTCCCTCCATCACAGGGCTGCAATGTCCCCTCCTTCCTACCCCCTTCCACTACACTCAACTTCTGTTTTGAAGCCAACTGAAAAACAACACACAACCCAGATGAACCTAACTGGAAATGTCCTTTCAGATGGGAAAAGATATGCGAAATCACATCAGCTTTACCCAATGTTAAGATAAGACGTTGTGCGACCTACAATCCGATGCACTGTATTGTATGTGATCATCATGCGGTAAAATTTTATAGCTTTTTTTTTTTCCCCAGGACTACTGAACTTCTGTTATTTCCAAAGTGTTAAAAATACTCCGTTTGCTAATATAAATGATTATAATTGACAGTGCATTGTCAATCTATTGCAAAGCTGATTTAATTAAGAGTGCCAAGGGGCATCATTTGGGGCCAGGTATCTAAGCTGCAAATTTTTTTTTGATCTCAACCTCTCCCTATAGGACCGTCCACACTGGCACCAAAGGCTGGAGGGCAAGAGAACAAAGGGAATTTTATGTGTCTGAATTCAAATTCTTTCCCTTTGAAATGAAGCGTCCAGAATGGGCAATAAAACTGTGAAAATGGATTTCTGGACGCATTTGATGTTAAGCCTTTAGTGTCAAGAGCCAGGTCTTTTTTTCTCTCTCTTTCTTTTAGGGTTTTTTTTTTTCCTTTCCCTGAATGGTCTTGTGGGGAATTTGTCCTATAAATTATTTCTTACAGTTTGTATGCATACAGTATGGCCTTGTCTCATAGTTAGAACTCAAAAGTAGGCTATTTCGTGTGTGTGTTTTAATTAACTTGTGTTTTCAGTAAAATTGCAATGGAAAACATTGTGCTAAAGAGGTTCATTTCATGTGGCTTTTTTTCCTATCAGGCTGTATGTGAAACCTTAATGTTTATTAAGCACTTCTGTGGAAAGAGTAACTTTCGCTCTGGTCTTCTTTTTCGTACCCAGTAGTCATAATCCTTTGTGTCGTCTCTTCCATTTCCATAGTAGAATATTGCAATGCAATAAGAAAAGCAGAGGATTAGGCCCACTTAGAATGATCATGCAGAGGGATCTATTATAATAATGATTACAACCATTTTATCTTTAATAGCTAGCCACTGATGGAAGGGCGGGGGGGGGGGGCCGGGGGGGGGAAGAGAGACAGAGAAATGAAAGGAATCTTGCCATATTGAAATGATTTGTTCCTAAGCTTTGATTGTGTATGAAAATTGATCTTTAAATATTTATTTGTAACAAAAGCAGTTGGCAATACCTTATTAAAGCTGGCTAAATTAATTTAAATTGTTACACCCCACTTAGGGAGTATATTCTTGCCGTCTGAAGAAAAAAAATTGTGTATATGTATGTGTGTGTGCATGCAGTTTAATTACAAAACTTTTTTTTCTTAATAAAACTAGTAGCACTTCACTATCCATTTGTCGGCAGACCATGATTTCATGAAGCAAGATTACAATGATTAGCAATTCTTTTTCTACCCAGGCAAGTCAAGGTGTTGAAAGCAAAATTTAGTTCCGCAGGTATATGGAGACCCTGTTACCAGAAGCCAGACTCCTAGGTTTTCAAACAGAGAATCACAAATGTTTAAAAAGATAGCTTTTGCCCCTATTAAGTAAAGTGAAAAAAAAAAAAATCCCAAGCCCCAAATCCAAAATAAAAATCTTCTCTTTGGCGCATTCATGGATTTCATCATCTCTAGTCCTACATCTCTCCTCTTTCAGCCCCTCCTTTTTTTTTCTGATATCCTTTTCTTGTAGTTTTCTTTCTCCAGGCCTCCCTCAGGCTTCCTGCCATCTATCTAGACTTATTCTCTTTTCCATTGACTCTGGTTCATTCTGATCTTTTCTCTTTTGTTTTACGTACCACGGTTCACTTTTTCCTCCTTTCTCACACATGGTTTTTCCCTGCCTTTTCCGTTTTATTTCTCTGTCCTTGTCTATGTTTCTAATTCCCTATTTTCTGTATTTTTAAGCAAGCTTTTCAGGCTGTGATATATATACCTGTGCAAATACAGAGAAGCAAAATTGCAATCAAAGGAATTCTTCAAGATTTAGGCAGCCTTCGTTTCAATCAGTATCTGATGCCCAGAGATTTCACTAATAAACTAATGTCAGTGTCTAGCATACCAGAATGCTTTAAATGAACATAGTAAAAAGTTGATAAGATAGAAAATTATCTTCTCGAGTATTGCTTTACAGGAACTCTCACTTACCAGGATGTTAATCACAGTACTGATCATCCTTACTGACCTCTGCCAACCTGAACTCCATCAAGAATTTTTTGTGGGGGCCACACCATGACCCTTTAGGAAACACAGTTTATCCCAGCACAAAAAGAAAAGCGCCGATGTGATTTTCAGATTTCAGTGGTGTTTAGTTCTCAAAGGAACGCTTCTATAGGTACCCGTGTAACTCCAGTAATGTCTTAAAAATCATACTTTTGTTTGATTTCAAGACATCATGTTCAAAAAACACAAGGAGCTGTTTGATAGGCTATGAGGAAGGGGATTTTTGAACATTTAGCATCCTGGCTTTACTTACAAAAGATTGTGTTCTGTTACTATGATCAGTACCCTCCCTTTTATTTTCCTTGCATGAATATAACCAATCTCTCACACACTTAATACCAATGGTATGCCTTGTATAAATAAGTCCATCTATTAGATATTGACATATTTCACTCAAGACCTCCTGTAGTTTAGGTCTGGGTGGTTTTTTTATATAAATACAAATTTACATTGCTTCTCTTTGGTCACTACCTCCACCTTCATCTCTGGGTAACAAAAAATTATAGGACTGAGTCACACTTATTCAAATCTCCTACTTCACCCACCAATTCAGTGAAATACATAAATACTACAACTTCAATCAAGTGAACAGGTCCTACAGGTTTAAAGTTAAGTGTCTGCAAAAATGTTTTGTTGAAACACAATTTTTACAAAACAGTGAAAGTTATACTGAGACAAATAAATAGACAGAGGGATCAAAAACTGAAGAAGCTCTAATTTTTATCTGTACATATCGTTTGGTAGATACACACTTGCTAAAATATACTTTGGTACGTTTGCATGTACAACTACACAAACACCAAAGGTCTTCCATTTAATTCAACTGAGTAAGTCAAATACTGTGTTACCTGATTTACGTATAGTATAAAAATCTCAGTTAGACACAAAACTTTGAAAATTTGGAATAGGACTTAGGAATTCTCATCTCCCTTGCTGCTTCTAGGACAGATGTACCAACTGCTATGAACACTCAAATTGATTTAAACATTTTTCAGACACACAAAAAAAGAAACACAGCAAAACCTTTCATGCTAAATATTCCAGTTTCACAGACACTCTGTGAAATAGAAAACAGGAACATGTAAGATATTACACATGGTTGTACCAAAACCACAGCCAGCATTCATGTATTACATCTGTTAGCCAGGCAATGCTCTGTCCTGTCCAAGATGTGGTCAGCTTTTGAATTAAGATTTGCTGAAACAAGTTTCCCAGGATCCACTGCAGCCCTACAGCCTCAGGCTGTGATAATGGGAGATTTTGGAAACTAAATAGGATAGGGCTTGGCCAGTAAGTGGAGAGGAGATTCCAAGGAGAAGCCAAGGCACTGCAAAACATTTGGCTGCTTTTCATTTCATGGTGGTTTGTACCTTCTTGCTGAGATGGACAAGATGTTTCTCTGAGGGCTCTGGCATTGTGTCCATGGTCTGTGGTTCCCCTGTCCTGACCACGGCGGGGCATTTGGAGATTCCTCGTTGCTGGTTTACACTTCAAAGCTTTCTAACCCCACCCGGCCTTGAAGCAAAATGAGAATGGGAAATAAGTGAACAAATATCAAATGATTTAATCCAGGTACATCCTTCACAGCTTCCTGCCCGTCATGCAAAAATTCACTACTCAGCAGCTACCTCGTTCTTGTATAGATTCACCTGCATTGCAGTGACAGGTAAGGTTTTCTCTTAGTGCATCTTAGAAAGCACTAAATTATTATTTTTCACTAAAGGAAGTTTTTCCTTATGAATACTATATGTATGCTTTCTGCTTACAATTGGCTCCAACATGAATTCTCAGAAATAAACATTTTTATTTTGTTCCTCTCATGTATGATAAAGGTCATGTTAAAATTTTTGTTTTGAACTTTGTGAGGCACAGAATAATTTCTGCAACCCCTCTGAACCCCCTTTTTGCTTCCTGCACACACTCAGGCTACACTTTTCACATCACAAGTTCTGCAATATCAGATGTTTAGATATCTTCCTTGGGATTTTACCTTGTTAAGTCAAGACACTATGGGAGAATCCAAGTTTTCATTGTTTTAAAAACCTGAAAATATGTCCCACTTACAGTGCAAAATTCAGAAGCGACAAGGTAAGAAGCTGAAAATAAATCAATACATAAATACAAAAATTGATATTTATTCTTGTTATTTTTAAAATGGGTTTGTGGGTTTGATTTTCCTGGGGTTTATTTTGAGGAAAATTAAGTGAGCACCAGCAGGGAATAAACATCATTTTTAAGCAGCATGTAGCTGATGTGTGTGACCTCTGTTCAGCCACATGATGCAGCCACACAGCTGCTGTAACAAAAATGTAGATTCTAGCAGAAAATGCATTATATTACATATATTCTTTTCTGGTTGTTACCAGCTAGCAACTCACTCAAGCCAAATGCTCTAAGCCCAGAAGCTGAGTTCTTGCTGTCACAGATACGCACCCCTGTGCCGGGCACCGCACACAAAGAGCTCAACGAGAGAAATCTAACACAGTTGAAGTGTTCTGTCTTCCGCTAACACACAGCAAAACCTCTTTATCAGTTTGAAACTTTCTACAGGGCTTTAATCAGAAATGCAAATCTTAAAGCCTGAAAAGATTTCAGACAGGAATGCTCAAAGCCAGAAACACCTTCGCTCAGCCCCGGCTCTTGTATTCACAAGCCAGGCTACGAAGTGACGAGCTGCCTGATAACACGCGAGCTATGAAGAGCCGAGAACCTGCAGAGGTGAGCCCAATCGACAGCGAACCACTCATGCAGAGCCAGCATGAGCACTGAGCTAGCGCTGCCATGCTGCAGCTGGTTTCGGGTACACGAGCAGATGAAGCCTACCCGGATGTGGTCAACACTGTAGTAAGCTACACAGAATATGTTTTTTTCCCCAGAGGCCTTTGCAGCAAACCCACAAGGTTTTTTGGAGGTAACTTCACTGCACAGCTTTCAACTTGCTGGATGAATTGTAATGGTTATTCACTGCTGGTACTGCAACAGTAGCTGTTTCCATCCTGGAGCTCATTTCATTTATTTTCTTTCTTTCATAAATGGCTGAAAGTGGAAAATATAATACCCGATGATTAGTTAGATACCTTTTGGGTATAAAACTTCAAAGAAAAGAGAGTAATGATGAAAACATAATAATCAAAGTTCCCACTTAGATTTATTACTTATTATTACTGTGAATATTTTTCAATTCTTAGAATGCATGCCATAAAGAAAATGCATGTGAAGCTTTCAGTTTTTAGCATTCTATTTATTAACAATAGTTCCATTCAATGTCCATAAACAGCAGATGCAATTTTAGTGAAATCCATAAGCAATAAAGCTACTCATACTCTAATTCAGGTATCTTGACCCATTATTATCAATTCTGGTTCTTGCGATTGTTTAGTTCCATTACAACAGTAAGTGCTAAGTGTTTTCTAAATTAAGATGCATGATAGTCATTCCAGCCATGCTAAGAAAAAACAGTTTTAACCTAGTTATCTAAATGACATCTTACACTAAACACACAAAAAATTGAATACTTTCCTCATAACTCCAGTAAGTTTTCTCAACAGTTTGACAACATGATAATTAAATGAAACATATATTTGATACCTGCACAGAGTTTATTGATTCTTCAAAAACTTCAGGAAGTGCAGCTAAGGTTATTACTTATTCATTGTTCAAAGGTGTGCTAGGAGATCTCACAATTATTAAAAACAAAGTTTCCCTTTTGAACTATGGCCTCATGGCCAAATCCAAAATCCATCATGCCCTCTCACAGGGACTCTGTTCTAGACACCCAGCAAAATCCAGCAGGGCATACATAACTAAATAAACACCGTCACATTGATTGTGATCTTCGTTCTTTCTTTCTCCTTAATTCTGATTAATATTTGTTTACTACCCTCTCTGATTAACTTGTATCAAAATATAGGTATGCATCTAGGGAGAGTCATGTCTGCCTTGCAAAGTCCTGGGTGGTGGACTGTCGTCTGTGATTGGGCACGCACCATACACACCTCTTATTAAAATCAGCTTGGAGCACTTGATGAGACCTATTTCGCATTCAATCATAACATTGCTACACTTTACCTATTTGTGATACGAGCTTGTTGGGCACAAGCAAAACTTCAGTTCGACGGTTCAGCTGCGTTTGAGAGCAAGATTCTCGGAGAACTTCATGATTAATCTGCACTGAAGCTTTTCCTTCCAAAAGTCAAGCCTCCTTTTTAGGGAAGGGAGGAAGGGACTTGAAGTTTGGCTCAGGAGTGGCATTTTTATGGACGGTTTCATAAAGAGCCACACAAAGGATTAAAGGCTAATCATGTCAGAGAACTGATGAGCTTTTGTAAAAATAGACAATATTTGGATTCAAATATTTGTGACAGATATTTACTGCATCACAATGCATTGTCTTTCCAGCCAGAACTTTTTCAGCTGAACGAGTATTCAGACTGGAGTCAATCAATCTAAATTTAGTGATTTCCTTCTGTGAGCCACAGAACACATGTCTGCAAATCTGTAGCTAGATCTAGAGATCCAGTGTGGACCCTTTGAGGTCAACCAATGGTTGAGCAACACCGTATCTCTTCCCTCAGTGGGGCTCGAGAACATCAGTAACTTCTCTCTACTCTGCACAGATGCCAATTTTCATAAAATCTGCAAGAACTTGATATATTTGAGACCTTTGCCTCTCAAATTTGCCTGAGTTTAGCCAACGTGTTCTAAACATACCAATGTACTGATCACGCATACACATACTGTAATCATTATTATTTTCCTTCCTCGGCAAACCAGGCTAAAACTCACAGAAGGTGAGTCTCTAAGACTCTTCCAGACCTCCGGCATTAAGTGCAGCATTGCCTCTTAGTGTATACAACCCCCATTGTTTTGTCCAGGCCAATTCTAAATGACATCATTGATTTGTGAGAAGAGTATCCAGTAATTAGTTGTTTTTTTTAATGGTCATGCCATTTAACATATTAAATGTTGTGCATTACTTAAACAATAGGGTAGAAATATCAATAGTCTGGTGCCACTGTGTATGGCTCCTTTCCATTAGAGTGCATATATGTGTGAGGCTGTGAATGGTGAGTAATAGGGGACTGTTTCTCTGTGATGTATCTGGTGAAGTCAGCTTTAACTTCTTGCAGAGGAGATCTCTGGGGGTAGACAAAAATTACCAGGACTTTATTTATCTTTCTGGGGCTTGATCAGAGGATTATTTTCAGGTTTACTACAAAATTTAACTGGATTTTGGCCTGAGAGATACCTTTAGCTTTATTTCACTGACAACAGCCTCAGTAGCTGTTTTCCTCACTTAGGACTCTCTGTAATGCTAATGACAAGGGTTATTTTGGGTCTCTGTTGCTGCTATTTCCTCTTTTCTTCTTCTTCTTCTTCTTCTTCCAGTGTTGTTGTTTAGCCTGGAGAAAAGATGATGTAAGGGGGAACTAATCCCACTGTGAAGGTTATTGGAAGATAGAGCCAGACTCTCCACAGCAGGGCATAGCAGGATGAACAAGAGTCAACAAAGAGATTGAAACACAACTCCGTCCCTTGAGGTTTTCATGAACCAGCTGGACAAAGTCCTGAGAAGCCCAGTCTGAATTCAATGGCCCTGCTTCCAGCAGGAAATTGCCTAAAATCCAATCTGAATTATTCAATCATATTATGAGTGAACTGTACGCTTTCTGTACAAAGACATACCTGCAGACACTGCCTTTCCATAAGATGTCAATCTGGTGAAAGATCCTTGGCAGTCATTAACAAAACTTGGTTTTAATTGATATTGCTGTAATATAGTTTTGAGTCTGAAAGACTTCAGTTAGATAGTTGTCATGAAATGCAATGTTCTATGTAAAAATAGGGTCGTCTTAGTCTCTCACTGACTTTTGGTCTGCAGATAACTTGATAAATTACAGCGGATAGAAATGGCCCCTGGGGTCCCTAAAGCTGGTGCTAGATTTTCATGGTTCCTTAGGCCATCAGACCTGTAAGTTTTAAATCCTACTATAACTTTATATAAGTGAGAAGGAAATGAACAGTGCACATTTCAACTCCCTAAGATCTCTAGATGGTCATACATTTACTTGAGGAATAGAAATGTTTTATACTGATGGTCATTGGATGCATTTAGACTTCACCTGGCTTTGGGTGATTTCTTTAAAAATATCACATTACTGAGAGAACTTGCCTTCAATGAGGTTTTTGTATTATGGGGAAAAGTTATTTACAACCTTGGTGGGTTCCTCTTTGAAGTCATTTGTCTTGTTGAGAGGGGAAGTGGAGCTGGCCTTTGAAGAGTCTCATTTCATCTTGGATCTCTCCCTTTGAAGTACACTTTACCCCGTGGGCATTCCCTGTGGAAAATCTCTCATTGTTCATGGGTCTCCTAAGAAAATATTCCCCAGAGGCACACTTCCCTGAAGAATAATTTACCTTGGAGATACAAGCAGTGATGTATTTTTCATCCTTGCCAACAGCAGGCAGAGTCTAGTTACACCAACTGTACAAACTATTTTATAGGGAAAATATAGATGATTGCTAGTTTAACATGCAGAGGGCAGTTGCATAACACATGGAGTGTCCAAATCTTGATAAACTCAGCTTCCTTAATGCTGTTGAAAATTATAAAATATTTCAGTAGCAATACTCTGCCTTCAGACAGCCCTAATTTTTTCGAGTCTTTGATGCTGAAATCTTCCCATTCTTATTTTCTACCAGGAAAAATTCTCTGAAAGTCTGAAGAAAATCCTGTCAGCCATTTGCAGGCCTGATGGTGTTCAAAGATGAGTGTGATAAAAACAAAGAAGAGAAGTTACTTTTTCTCTTTAAAGAATTTTCACTATTTTTTTTGTGAACAAACAGAAGAGTAAACCTTTCTTTATGGCTCAGTGCTCATTGAGGTCTAGTACCTCAGTGAGGTTGCAAACTACAAATTGGGAACATAAACACAAACAAACAGCCACACCTATGGTCCATAAAAGCTTTTCAACCATTAAAGCAGCGCTACTTCTATATCCTACCATTGCCTAATTTCAAAGGCATACTAAAGGGTAATTGCTATGCATACAGGATCAGCTCTAGGCATAACCAAACAAGCAACTAACTTGGACAGCAAATTTCCAGAAGGAAAAACAGCCACAGCCCTGCTCCCTATTTTGCCTGGTATAAGCAGATTGGCAGCTGCAGCTGCATCAAGGTGCGGGGTACGCAGGTGATGGGGGCAAGTGGGAGCCTTCCCAGAGGCAGAAATCATTGCCCCAAGCCTTCTTATCCCCCAGCAGCAGGGAGAGCAGTGATTCTGACCTTGTGTGACTCCTCTTGGTGCCTCATTTCTCTCTTTCTTCTTCATTGCAGGAGTGACCTATTTTTGGTCACGTCCCACAACTTACTCTGAAGGGGTGCAGCTCTGGAAGCCTACAACCAGCTCACTACACTACATATATACTTAAGCACTGACTTAATTTAGTCTTTGCTAGCAACAAGCCTACCATTTCACAGAGCGCCTGGGTCACTCAGGAAATCTATGGTAGATTCAGGATTGTTGCAAAAGTATCAGATTAAATTCTCACATTTCATTCTGAATGCAAAGAGGAAGACTCAGTGGACTGCAGTGGATATTATAGCATGCACGGTTTGTAGTTTGTTTATATATATATAAACATACACTTATAAAACTTCAATTACCTCTGAAAATAGAGGATTCTGACAGGAGATAAGAGCTCAGATGACTTGAGTGCTTCCTTTTAAAATTATGTAACTGATTTGGGTAAAGATAGTATGATATTTCCCATTGCACTATATTTAAGTATTAATGGATTTTTCCTATGAAATCTCTATCTCTCTTCTGCAAGGCAACCTTTGGCCATCTTACTTGCTTGATATTATGGTCCTTTCCATAGCAACAGATTGTGATGTCATGCATGGACAGATTATGAGGTCAAAAAGTGCCCAAAATGGAGTTGGAGGAAGAAGTAGGAAAGATTCTGAAACTGCATAAACACTTTTCAGAGCAAGTATTCAAAAGAAGTGGAAAACATGCTTAGAGTAAATGCAGTAATTATTTAACTTAACTTGTCAAAGACGCTTTGTGGTTGGGTCAACCTTTAGTAGTAGTAGTAGTAGTAGTAGTAGTAGTAGTAGTAGTAGTATAAATAATAATAATAACAACAACAATAGGAAACATTTGCAATGGCCATAGCATCATCAAACAACGAAGTGCTTTACATCTGTTACATACATAATCTTAATTCCATTTTATCATAGCCTATGTAGAAACATTAAAAAAAGTTTACTTTATCAAAAACGACAGTTGAATTAATGTAAGCAATAAGTATACACATGGAAAACATAGGTGTGGATTTGACTTTTTGCTCTCAAAAGTTTACAGGCATTCAGACCTAAGGTTTCAGTTCAGCTTTGTTTGGAGAACGGTTTTGTTCACACATGGGTTAAAACAATTCCATTAATATCTTCATATGCAGGGTTTTTACTCTAGTCCACCAGCACATCAAATGCTTGTTGGACGCTGTCTGTAGAAGTTCTCAACAAATACATTTCTCCTGCAGGCTGGGATTTTCCATACATGTCTTTTCTCTTACCATTTGAAAAAATTTAATAAGTTACAAGGAATTGTTGCTTTTAAGATTCCCCATAGTTGGTCTGCTTTCTCCAGCAATACCCTCCTCTGAAATCCACTTGCTGATAAAGGCAGCCTGGCTCAAGGTATACATGATAATTTACAGAGAACACGCTTGTTTTTGCAAAATCTGTGTAAGACACACCAAATATATGTAGGGAGAAACTGAGTGCCATAGTACTTTTTCAGCAACCACACAGGTTTCTTTGAAGCCACTTCGTATGTCTCTATGCAACACTGAAACCTGAAGGTTGCAGATACCTTTCCTTACATCAAATTAGTCCTCTATAAAATCAGGATAATCCCACATTCTGATGAGGTGCTAGAATAAAAATGTCATAGACTGAGCAGGTAGATAAAATGATAGTCAGAGTTCTCCATTGTTGTTTATTGGAAGTATAAAATTCTACCTGGAAATCCTGCTTAAAATTATACCTGTCTTTCTTTTTATGCAAGCATCAAATACATCAAAGTACCAGAAAGACACACATCAGTAAATCAGATTAAAAATGGTGAAATCAAGGCACGGGTTATTTTTTTCTACTTTTTCCAGGAAACTGTTGGCAGCAATGAAAAGAGAATCCTCCAAGTTTACAACAAAGACCTTTCCCAGTGAATCAGATTGTGTCCTACCTGTTTACAGTAGGAGATATATGAACACCTTAAGTGTTGAATGGCATTAATGGAAGTATTGAGTGTGAAAAGACTGTGGAATTGCACTCTACAGCTTAGTTTGTGATTGATGGTTCAACTCTGAACAAAACACAGGGCATCAGCAAGATTATGCTAAAGTAGACCTGGGGGTTACCAAGTCTCTTGGAGTCCATCTTGAGTTATGCTTTCTCCCTCATGACTGAGATAAACCAGCTGAAAAACAGGGAGCTCTAGTCAATCCTCTGCTCAATCTCCATCTCTTCCAGACATACTCTGCTCTGTTTCACACATTCACGTCTATGTGCTCGGTCTCACCTCCACAACAATGTACAGAGACGAAAAAAACACCTTCTCTGCCTTATTTCTTTGTGTGGACATGCTGTCCCAATGGTTAATATGGCCTTGATTTTGTCAAATTCCTTTAACATACTGAGCAACATTTAAGAAGAGGATTCCCTTCCTAAACACAATTTCAGTATATTATGGGCCCTCTCAAATTTAGCCTAGAAATAGGAGAATAGAGAGACCTATTCAATGAACAGCAACATGCCATAACAGAGCACAAATTTAATTCTAGAAGTAATTTCTGTAGGATGTTGTGAGGTCCAGAAGGATAAAAATGTCCAGAAAGGATGACGCAATCGTGGATTTTTAAACACAAATCTAGTCACAATCTCCAGTTCAAGAAGTAGCTTAATTAGTGGTTGCATGAACTTCGGAAGGTAGACTGGGAGAAAAATCACTCTATAGTTACCTGTTTTCTTACATTTTTCCCCTCGATACATACTATTGACTCCTCTTGGAGAGAGAATACTGTGCTAGATGGAGCTCTGTTCTGCCTGAGGATGTAAATTCTTGTGTTTACCCTGGCTGTAGAAAATGCTGAAAAGCCTGAAATCAAAGGGGTAGTACTACGGCTTGATTGTGCTCTCATAATAAAGTCCATCCTTGTTAAATAAAGAGATCACCAAGTTCCAATGAATTCAAATTTAAACTGGGTCTATAAACATAACATTGTTTACATCTTTCATTTATGATGATATTTCAGCTAAAGTTGTTCTAAAATTGCTCTGCTTTTGCGCCGTGTCATAAAATGGAAGCATATATTACATTAAGCACTAAGGAGCTGTATCTCATTTAAAACACATAACCACATAATTTCATAGATATATATCTATATATAGATATATATCTATGAACAATGAAATTGCCCCAAAATTAAAACCCTCCTGGCAGTGTATTTGTAAACACAATCAGCCCATAATCCAATAAAGAAGCTCTGCTTTGAATTAATGTGAATTGCTTCTCTATTCTGCCTTTACAAATACAACTTTTCATCTGAACTTCCTCACACCCTCTCTTTGTTTCACTAAAAATAATTGTAGTGATTTTCTTCCTCACTTGTAAACACCAGAGGAAACATTTGAAAAGTAGAATAAAATGGAGTTGAAAAAAAAAAAAACAACAAAATAAAAGAAGCAGATATAATTCCTTTTATACCTGCAAATAGAAAAAGCAAATCTAATTTCTCAGAACTTCTGGCATGGAACACTTTGCATTTTAAAAAGAAACCATCACTTCAATCATTTTTTATGATTCTGATAATGAAAATGAAAGCTAGATTGTTAAATGGGAAGTGCAATAATTTTATATACACATAAAAAAGAAACCATTTCTTTAATTTTAATAATTTAAAACAAAATTTTCCAAATGACAACCTTTTAGTTATAATTCATTAACCTTCTGTGCAACAATATTTGGTATAAAAGCAAATCCTAAGATATACAGATACAAATGAAATATCCAGAGGTTAATCCTTGAACAAGACAGTAATTCAAAGGGAGGTGCTTGGCTTGTAATATTTACTGAACAGAGTTAAAAAAGGAAAGAAAGAAGATCTTATTCTCAATAGAAAGTACACAGTACTTGGAAGGTAAATTGAAGACTGATATACCTGAAATATTCTACTACAAGGTTTTCTTTCCATTTAGTATGTGCTTTTCTTCAAGCTTTCAGAAATTTAGTGATACTGAAAGCAATTTGGGGAAACTACAAAAAAATTTATTTATTTGTTAGGATTTTTATTTTTATATCAGGAAGCTAAAGAAATATTTTCTAATAAATTCTTAGTCGGCTATTAAACTTTGTCTGCTAGACATGATAACTATATAGACCAGATGGTACCAATTCCAGCTTCCTGACTGATGCTAGTACAATTTTTATTTATTTTCTTAACAGAATGTTATTTATCTGCTCTTCTTAAGCTGGCGGGTTCAGAAATAAGAGTTTGCTTAAGTGGATACAGGATCAGTGCTCCCTCAAGCTGCAAGGAAATTGTATCAAGAATACTTGTTCTCCCATCTCATACTTTGCAAAGGGAAATACAGATTCTTTTCAGTGCTCCTTGCTCCTTGCCACCTCGGTGGCACCTTGCACTTTCTGGTCCCCTAGAAGTCAGTGGCCAGGTCCCACTGATTTTGGTAGGGCTGTGATACTGTGGTACCAACCCTGAAAACCCATTTAAGACTTCAAAGAATGAGGACAGGAGGACGTGTGAGGACTGGAGTTGCATGCTCTACTGGCTCCTCTCCATTCTTTTTCCATCCTGCTGCAGAGGAAGTCTTAGACAAATAAGACAGGAAGGCAATAGTCGAGGTGTTGGACAAACAGGCAAATGGCAAAAGCTGTGGGAAGTGAGGACTCAAAGACTGCAAGTACAAAACCCCCTAGAATCTAGGAGAGTCTCGTGTCTCTGTCCTCCTAAGCGGCTCTGAACATGGGACTACCACAGCTCTTCCCCAGATACGCAGTGCTTACACAGGGGTGGCAGGATCTGCTGACAAGGGCTACTAAGTGAATTGCACATCTTTAGCGCTGTGTAAAAAAAAAAAAAACACATTGTTGATCACAGCAGAAACCTGAAGCATATCCGCTGTCGTCGAGGAAGTCTCTAATTTTGGAAAGTGGTTTCCTAAATCAATGGCAGTCCACTGGGCCAATGCAAGAAGAACCAAAACACTGGTTACCCTCAGGGCAGGCTGCAGGGCCGAAGGCTTTACGTGAGCTTGGCTGCGTAGTTTGTGCCCACAGAGGGATACATGGGAGCAGACGGGGCGAACGGGCACGGACTGCAGACAGTCAGTGCCCACAATCTACCCCTTGGCCGCAAGCTTAACCCCTCCCAGACAGACCGTGCGGCAGTCCTGCAGACTGCCCATGTCCCGCCAGACCACCAAGGAGCCATTTTGCATCCCGCCAGCCTAGGCCTGCCTCGCGCTCATGGCAGGCTGGCCAGAGGCTGTCCCAGGCTCCCCTGCCCCAGCGCCGGGAAAAGCAGGACCTCGTGGAAGATCCCCCTTCCCTGGTCTCCTGCTTCCCCCTCCAGACCCACTGGCCCTCCCTTCTCCCCCAGTGGCTTCAGATCAGAGACGGACTGTTTCTTTAAATCCTCCGGCTTAGATTGGTTGCAGGCCTCTGGGAGTCTGTGGCCAAAACTAAAGCCAGGGACAATTCCTGAACAAGTAAGCTCACAATGCCCTGTTTATTTATACAGCACAAATGATTGAAATCATTATGCCCCAGACTAGCGGGACCTATTTATAAACAGCATCTTAAGATGAGCAATATAGCAGGACTCTCCACCGCTTCACAACAAGCGCCAGCCCCATCCCCCCATCCCCACTATAAAGCTCTGAGGCCCTTCTGACTTGCCACATGAAAGATGCATTCCTCGCCTGTTAAATTAAAATCTAATCATATTCTGCAGTAAACAAGGCACAAAGAACACTCTCGAAATTACGGGATGAAAACCAGCAACACTAAGGGCCAAACTCCCCCCTCAGATCTATCCTACAGCTCTTTGACAAGTGCAATCAGTTAAACGTTTGAGCGCTTGACAACAGCCACCCCACCAGACGTTTGATCTGCCTGGTATTCCACCCTCTTCCATAAATTATGGATCCTCAGATCTGCATGTCCTCCATGTTTGTGATGGCTGGTCTCCAACAGAGAGGAGGCTTGGGAAGAAGTGGATATTTCACTCAAAACACTTAAATTATTCCTATGTTTCTGCCTATACAAAGCAGATCTGGAACTACTTAAGTGGGCATCAGTTGTGTTTGAGAGCCTTGGAAGGAATAACTTTTGCTTTTCATCCTCCTCAGACATTCATCCAACCTAAACAAAATGTGAGATCTAAACAGCAACCTCACACTTCAGTGCCATCTAGACGTTTGACTCACAGCAGCACCCTTTGACTCTCAAAATGCCCACACTATGGCCTAGCAACCCACGCACAAGGGGACGGGAGCACGGTTGGAGTTGTGAGATGGTGGTGAACCCCATGAGGAGCTGGCTTTTCAACCTGTCTCACACCACCCTTGGGTCAACATGGACATCAGGTCCCTTACAGCTCCTAAGAATCAAAAGCATTGGATGATTATTTGGGCTGTATATTTTTTATAATCTTACCAATTTACTTAACTATGGTAATCACGAGTCGTTGATATGATTAGAATTTAAGAATTAATAAGGCTTAGCACCTCCACGGTGCTTTGCATTTTTCTCTTCGGAGTAGAGAACAAGCATTAACTAATTGCTCTTCAGAAAAACACTTTTATTATCACAATTTTATGAGGTGAAAACTAGGAGGTTAAGTAACTTGCCTGAAGTCATTCAATAAGTTGCACTGGGATTAAAATTTAGGAGTTGCTGGCTGCCAGCCCTACTTTTCGACAACTGGCCCACTCTGCCTCTTATTATAAGAATTTAATTTTCTTGGCAGAGAATGCATCTTTCATGTGGTGAGCCATGTATTGCCATTCTAATGGAGTTGAATGAAGGTGAGAAGGCCAGCAGATCTCATTGTGAACTGATGAAGAGTCACATCATGGTGATTCTGTTTTAAAAATCTTGATCTACTAGAAGATCATTTCTACTCTTTAAAAAAACAGCCTTGTTTCAAAATATGGATGCTCATAGGCAAGCATCTAAATTTCTATTGAGCCATGTAGAGAAAGAAACTGAAATCTAAAGAAACTGTGACAATTAGGTCCCTCTGGTATTTTGAGATCTATTTCCTACATATTTCATCAAAACTCAGGGAACATTTTGACATGTAAACACCAGAACGTATATATTCTTCACCCAGCTTCCTGCTCTTGGTTTGAGTTCTTGCCTATGTTCTTTCCTGTGATCTTCTTTTGAAACTACTCTTTTCCTTTAGTGCAGACTTCTAAAAAGCTGAAGATCCAACACAGACAAGGGTGCAGGCATGTGTATGTGTGTGTGTGCATGATGGCAGCAACTACATAGATAGAAATACATTTTCATGTATCCATTTTTCACAAGCCAATCAAATATGTTAATAAGAGAAGTTCTGCAAGTACTGAAAATCAGTGAATCAGTGGTGACCATATGGAGGTGACAACAGCAACAAATCTCTGTGTATGTGTCTCTGTGTGTACACATGTGAGAGAAAGAGAGATCACGTTTTGGACAACCACGTATCCACGTATATCCATCCTTTCTGTGTTAGAGCCTCCAGTGAAAAGTAGCCTCATGAAGAATTCATACACAGCCAGATGAGCTTTGTCGACATTGCATTCCAACTCCAAGGTGGAACTGTGCAGGTGTATCATAAATTCACCACTAAATAAAGATGCTTTCTTTTCTTTTCCTGTGGAATAACTGTCAAAATATAGAAAGAAGTGTCAAAGGGACAGTAACAACCATTATGAGAATGTCTAGAGATCTGAAGAAAGAACAGAATCTGTGTCTGAACACAGACTGGTTCCTGCAACAGAAAATGAACACAGTAGTTGCACACAGATCCAAGAAAAGAAAGATCATTGCCATTAGTGGAAGAAAAACCTTGATGATACAAGACACTTTAAAAATAGTGAGGAAAAAGAATGAGAACTTGATAATGTGAATGAAATCGCATGCCAGAGGTTTAAGTTGGCAAGACTGAGGAAAGCAGTCATTACTGAAAATGTACTCTGACATGTAAAAATCACTGCTAAAATCACCTAACAAAAAAAAAAGCACAAACAGCAATATATTTTAATTATTTTTGTGTACAGCAGATACACACACATTTGTCAAAAGCACAGTAAAAGTGATTTGTTTAAGCTTGAGAAAGGTTTACTGACACCTCACTTCATTTAACCTGTTTGTTTTCTTTAAACATGAGTTGTTTGATTTATTCAAGTCTTTGTTATTGTGGCCCAGCACTGCAGTAGTTACATAGACAGCACAAAATTCTTTGTCCACTCCCCTACATCTCTTCTACTTTATGTTCACAAGTATGGATATGAAACCTATGTCTGAACCACTTTGTTAGCAATGGGCAGGTTGGCTTCTCTTGGGAATGCATGCCATTTTCAACAGATTGGTAGTTGATGCAGAGGAAATAGTGGAAATATATCCATAATGCCCATTCAGCCTAGGCCTGAGATGCCTCTCAGTCCACGTAACTCAAATTACGGCTGATAGCATTGAAAGATTTAGTAATATTCAGCAGATTCCCCAGTGATCCAAGTGACCCTGCGCTAAAAATATTTTCATAGGCTGTGACTGGGATAGGGTTTTGCTGAAAGCTAGGATTGGTTCCCTCCACACTCAAAAGGCTCCTGAAAATCAGCAATGTTCCCTCAAGTCGTGAAGCTAAGAGCAACCTGGACTCTGCTGGTGGCATTCTTACAGGAGAGCATTTCTTATCAAGACAGTAGCCATTGTCACTGTCAGTATATCACAGTATGGAGGGAGAGAAGCAGTGATCTTCAAGCTCTTTGAACCACTCTCTCCCTTTTTTTTCTTCCCACCCTTTTTTTTTTCTTTTTTTGAAAAACAGAATTACTTCTCTTCTGTTACCCAACTGCTGATCTTTGAGTTCCCAGAGTGGGCTGGACACTTCTTTCCTCTTATTTTCTACTCCACCTCCTGCAATATTTTTGTCCCCTGGACAGGATGAAGCATGATTCTGAATGGAGAGATCATGCAAGTTCAAGGCTGGTGATTTCACGATGCAATTTCTCAAATTCCCCGTAGCAAAAACACTTCCCTTCTGTGACCCTTCGCCTGGGAGCCACGCTGCCTCTGCTTGGTCTTGTGAGCAGGTGTTACTCCTGTCGCCTGTAAAGATGGGGAAGAGTCTAATCCCTGTGGGTTTGTAGCATCTGGTTCCACCTCTGGCCCTTTTCCAGTGTTTCCATGTCCCCAAACCTATTCCTGTGGCAGAAAATCCTGATGGTAGTCCCAGTTCTTCATGTATACCATATTCCCTTATGTGCTTGACACAAATGAGAAGACGAGCTGGTGCGCTTACCACAGGAATCTTGAATTCAGCTGACACAAGGTGAAATGAGGTCGGTAGGCACCCTGACTTAAACACAAGTTCAGGCTTCCTACAGGGCCCATATGGAGGAGTGGAGCCAGAAGTGGGATAGTATTGACACAGCATCTCCTTTTTCTCCGTATTGGATGCTAAGACAGTTAGTACTCCTGACTTGCCATTTTTGCCAGTAAATTTGAAGCCAAACTATGCTTTCAGCTATACATGTAAATCATTGTGGGGTTATATGCATGAAAACAAGAGCAAAACTTAGACCACAGATTTTCCAGGGAAAAACAAGTGCTGCATTTCAGGCAATTAGGAGCAGTAAAGTAAACATTTAGTCACCATTGACTCATGAGCCGAAAAACACAGTAGTCAATTACAGCTTTCGGCAGCAATAATTAATATGGTGTTGATGAAAACTGTGTTTTTCACTCAACATACAAAGCTATTCCAGGTAATTAAATGTAACCTCATCTATATGTAATTTGTCTTTAATCTGCACATGATACAGTATTTCAACCTCATATCCTGTATTCTGGAGGGAAAATAATATAGGAACATTACCTAAAGCATATACCAAATAACCCTAACATGATTTGTTTACATTTAAAACTATATCACACTTTATGATTAAATATTTGACTACGAAAAGGTTTGTAATTTAATCATTTGCACGATCTTTCTTACATTACTCTTTATGTATGATTTATGGAGATAAAGTAAAATCAATTTTAACTTATTTATACCACATAGATTTTTTTTTTTTTGTATGTTTCAACATCCTGGGGCTTTTCCAGAGGCATTAAATAGAAAGAGAGTAAATACTTACAGAAAAGATCACTCTTGCCATTTCTGATGAAGGACTTGGGGTATTGTGAAGCTTCTGGATACAGAAAGTGGCATTAAGTGTAGTCTTTAGTATATTGTATTGACCTGATTTTCCAAACTGCAGATTATCTACATTTCTCACCAAAGCTAATGGAACTTGAAATGCACCTCTGAAAATTAATGTATATCACTGCCCTCTATGTCACTGTTTATAAACCCGAGTAATTTGAAGTCCATATTTCCAGCTTCGCTGCCCAACTATTTCCAGCTATAGTCATATAGCAGGAAAAATGGGAAGAGGAATTATCTTTTATCTCAAGAAGCTTCAATTCACTTATTTTTAGATTTGCAAGAGTTTCTTTGCATGCTGGGCTTTGAGGTGTTCCTCCCCAGACTGGTTGCCAGTTGAAGCATCAGTTTCATGTGATTGATACCAAAGTGTACTCTTACTAGACAAGTTTAAATCTGCAGTGTCCTTACTACATGGCTAATACACCTGATACTTTTACATCTTAGCTGCAGATTAGTTATCCCTATTAGGTTTGTAAAATAACCCTCCAGAAAAGATAAACTTTTATACAATATGAGATTAAGAAGGGTTGCTATTACCTTTAGCAAACACTATGTACTTTCTATTGTTCCTGAAACAATAACTTTGCCATTTTTGTTAGCACAAGGACATCTTGTTCCATAACACTGTTATAGCTTTACAGCTTCTAAATAAAATGGACTGCTATTGTACGACAAAACAACAAGTTAGTGGGCCTTTAGTTATGTTAACCTTTCTGATAACTAGTTTAGCTTAATTCAGAAAAGGCAGCTAATTAGTAACTATTAGCATTATCAATTCTCCCAAATTAAATATGAAAACATGACTAAAATTCCCAACCAATACCTTTTTCTGCTAGTGACATACCAAAATATTCTGCATTGGTGACTATCGCTTTTGTTGACCTAAACATTTACTATGAGCTGGATTTTCAGAGGCAGTTACAATGTTTATGAGGAAAATTCAGGAAAGATGTGTGGTCCATTCACGTGGATTTTTGGTCTATGAAATGCATTTAATGTAAAATAATTGTAAGACTCTGATACCAAGGAAATTCCCTGACTTCGGCACCAAACAAACTTTATCTCTGAGTATGAGCAAGAAAACTCTTTAACACTTGTAGAGGGGGCACAAGCCAAAACAAATGACACAATCAACCAATAAATGAAAAGCACAACACAGTGCCCTACACGGGCATAATAAGTAAGCTATTTGTGTTATTTATTTGAAGGAACAAAGGGGCTTTTCCAGAAACCATCTGTACATTGTTAAAGAGGAGTGAACTACCTATAGCCTTCAAAGCAAAACAGTGCTGTTAAAATAAACTTGGGGGTTGGAAGGAATTAGGTTACTGAATGTGGGCCTGAGTTAGAAGACTTGAACACTTCTCTGGATTTTGTTTCACTGGTTACACAAAACCCAGGTACACAGGGATGCAGGGTTTCAGCAGGGAGACATTGCCACAACTGTCAGATCTGAAGCCAGGCTCGCCGATACCCAGATCTAGTGTTGTGCTTTGAAGTTGTCTTCTGAAGCACCATAACAACAAGAGGGGGAAAAGAACTTAATGTCCTCTGGCTAGAATGTAGAATTACAGATGGTGGGCTAGATTGCATGCTCAAAAACTGTTAGCTAAGACCCTAAAATTATTAATTTAAAATAATAAAGTGCACATTGGAGTCTCTGGAGTCACCTTTGGTTTTGAACTGCTGGGGTACTTGGGCACACATTCAAGCTTTTTGCCACAACCACAGGGACTGGAAACTTCTGCTCTCTTTTAAATGAAAGATGAGATTCTCACATGGTCACTTCATTTCAAGAATGGAGGCTTTAAAGAAAGCACCAGTTAGGGCAAGTTTCATGATAAAATGGTAAAAATTGGCAACACTATAGGTCTTTTCAAAATTCATGAACCTCAAAAGAAGCCAGGCAAAATCCTCTTGGTTTCAGGTTTCACAGAAGTTTGCAGCTCAGCTCCAGTTTGTCCTAAAGTTCACTAAAGTTCAGCCTTTCAAGTCATTCTGATTCGATTTATGGGTTTTCTCCCAAACCGTATAAAACTTGGGGTATTACATGGATTTGACATGAGCCAGGTGGAACTCAGTAGGTCTGATGGTGTCTTGATTTGAGATTTTTTTTTAAGTCTGTTTAAATACAAAACAGAAAGCAAAATTCCACCTTCCCCTGAAGCCAGAGAAAAGTTTCATATGATCCTCTGTGAGACAAATTCGCTTCCTGCAGAGTTCTTGGGACTCACAGAAGTCCACCTCCGAGTAACTGTGCAGTGAGGCTAGTCTATAGGGTCCTAGCACAATGCCTACAGGGAAAGACAGGAATCCTGGAAGCACAGCAAAGGGAAGGGTGTGGATGTGCCTTGCTGCAGAGAGAGTATTTACCCCTCTTAAGGATGCAGAGCACCGAAGTCGGTCCTCACCACAAGATTTACTAGAGCCTGAGGCTCCATTTTCTAAAAGATATGGTAGACTAGTGCACCTTTTCACAGAGTACATTTACAATGTACGCTCCTTGGTGCTGAGAAGCGCTTTCTTTCTTTCCATCACAGCTAATAGAGGCAGGGGAAATAGAGTATAATTCTGGAATAATTTTCTAGATTTCAAACAATTTTGCATTCATTATTCGGATAAAAGTTGAACCTCCCAAACTCCTCCTGAACTGACAATTCCAAAAAGTTCAGGTCAAGTCAGCTAAAAACCACGACTCCAATAATATCAAAGTAGTCAGTGTACATTTTAACCATCAGCTACAAAACCATTGCCAATCTGATTTAGAAAAGTTTTATAGGATTTTTTTATTAATATATAAAAAGTCACATATTTTAAAACTGTGTTTTGTGAAGTGATTCATGAAAACATTTGTCTATAACAGTCTGTGAAGCTACTCATGATACAGTTGCTGCCATCACTTTTCTTGTCTAGAGTTTTAATGGCCAGAAGTCATATTTGAAATAAGCTCTTTTTTCTTTTATTTTACCTTTAATTTTTATGGTGAAATTCTTACTCTAGGTAAGAGAGCATGGCCAGTTGTCATCCATTATGACAGAATTTTGAGTAATGAGACTGGGTTAAAGTGAAAATTGCACTATTTTAACATCTTTGTTTTTCCAGTGTGCAAACTCAATTGATATTAAGTGAAGCTGTGAAGGATGTATTAAATTATTATCAATATTTACCGGTTTAAAAAGAAAGTAAAAGATATGTATCTTTCGTGTTTATCTACATCATTCTTATATGGTTATTAAACTTCCTCCAAAGTATTATTTTAATAATCTTTAATTAACACACAATAAATATCCTATTAAATTGAACTCTTTAGTTTGGGAAAGTAATTATTCATTTGAGACACTTAATTTGAAGGGTTACCACAGATCCTTATCTCTGTAAGTTAGATTGCAATACTTCTTGTTAGGAAATTTATAGGAAGTTCATTTCAGGGTGAAAATCATGCTTGGGCATTTCAAAGGCACTTAAAGCCTAAATTTAATCCAAGTAATATTTGGCCCCTCTACTAGGTTTGTAATTTGTGCAAACAGTTGCCCTATGCTCCCTTGTACAATAAGTGGAGAGATCTCATTTTCTATGTTGATTATACGGTCAATTTGGGATAACGGTGCTTCCAAATTCTGTCCCTGGATAAATGCCTTAATTTAGGAGCAACAAATACAGACCTCAGATGCCAAGCATACATCTTTCACAAAACCTTAGTTTTCTCTGAAATTCCAGCCTTCATCCAGATTTCAAGGCAGGGAGGAAACAATAAAAGCATGAATTCATTAGTTTTTTCCTATGAAGGATATATGCAGTCTTTGTAATCCACCATTACTTTAAATCATAAATCTGAAGCTCAGGAAGTGTGTCCAGTCTCTATGGAGTTACTTGTCAATCTGGCCACTGAAGACTTCAAGGTCCATTTTGGAGTGGGATAGGAGAAATTTCCGTATGGTCGAGCCTCCACTACTGAAAGCTGATAATAAAAATTACCTCTTCTTCTTTCATACGTTCTCTACTAAACTATATTCTATGGAGTGGTTGTTCAGGCACTGCATATTATTTATGTCTTCCTGTGTATGCATCCATCCATCCACCCATTTCCTTTTAATTTATCTCTACATATTAGTGCAAAAGGAGCCATTCTGAGCCGTCTGTGGCCAACAGTTTGGTTAGCAAATGGGTGCTTATTGCAGGTTAATGCATTTATGAATCAGTTGTTCTGATAACAAGCAAAACCATGTAACTGAGTGAAATACTGTGGTTGTAAAGTCATAGTAACCTTACATGCATGAGTCCTGGATTTTTGGCCTCTTCCTCTTTTAGCTTAGCTCTCCCTTGAGCATTTATTCATTTGTTTGCCCTTGCCAAAAAAATTATTCACCTAAACACAGCCCCCTCGTGATGTCAATGGAAGTCTGAGCAACCTACGGCAGAGAATGTTCAAAGCTTATATTGCCACAAAACAATGTTGTCTTCTGGTTTGTTTTATTTTCTTGGATATCCTGTTCTATGAGAAAAGTAATCCTGTAACTAAGACTGACTTGTGATTTTTCACAGTATAACAGAGTATAACAAAAATGCCCCTATTTCACCTTTTAATGATTAAATCTCTCCAGTGCCCTGAGCCTTGGACATGCAGGCGCACAAGTAATTTTATGCACATGAGCAATCCCACTGAACTCCCTGGGTCTACATACATGTAGCATTGCACATATTCACATCAGCAAGATCAAGAACTGGTTTTGTCGAGAACATCTGTAGCAAAGGAATCTTCCTGCAAATAAACAGTGTCTACATTAGCAAATCTCATAGCTTTGCTTCAGTGCTCAGTCACCCACAAAAGTCACTTACTGCCTGGCATAGCACTTGCTTTGAGCAATATTCCTTAAGTAATTTGCTTTAAATTCTTTAAACACTATGATAGCATAGTTTACTGAAGCTTTCAGAAAATTAAAAAAAAAAAAAGGTTATAACCACTTATTGTAGGTAGTTACAAGTCATTGCAAATGGTGTATTTGAAAATCAGAGTTAACAACTTGCCAATTGATATTTCATTCTGCATTGCTTAGTGGTCAGGATAATGGCTTCCTATCTTCATGCAATTTTTTTCACCTGATAATGTTGAATTTTTGAGCAACAGTGTGAGCACAAGAACAGTTTGTGTAAGTAAATGAACCATGTCAGCAACCGTAATTCAGTCAGCATTGAAAACATGATCAAAATGTGTTAAATTATTTGTGATAGTTTCTCTCTGCAAGAAGGCAAATCTATTTGAACAAAAAAAATTAACTAGAATATGAAACTGCAATAATAAAAATGTCATGTCCCTTTAAATAGTATATGAGTGCTCAGATATTCTACATCTTAAGGGGTATTTCATTCTAAAGGAACTAAGAAAAGTAATTTGTGGCTAAATGTATAGTGTTTCAAAAGGATTGCTCTACAGGTAGATTAAACAAAGAAGCCCAGGCCAAAAAAATCCATCTATATAACCATTCTCAAATAGGCAATACATTTTATACAACATAAAACATAAGCTGCAGTGATATATGACAGCTAAAAACTCTTGTATTGATTCCCAAAAATATTGACTTAATTTTATCAAAATGTATTTATTCATCACTGCTGCATCAATGATCTTCTGTATTTTATATGTAAATAATCTATTCTATTCCCTTGATCATGTTAATCTTACTAATGACAAATTACCATTCTCCACGTACAGTTCCTAGATTTACAAATTATCACTCCTGCTTTCAGGGGACTGAGAATCAGCCACGCTTGCTAATGCCTCCATGGATCGCCTGACACATAGCAGATTTTTATATTCCCTTTTAAAGCATTCAGCTCGCAAGAAATAATTTATAAATCTGGCTATCACTCGCACTTATCCTCTTACTGCTTGAGGGGGAAAAAGAACAAGATCAAATTGGGAGGATTATTAACAATTTAAGAACTTTATTTGCTTCAATTAACTCTTTGCAGGAAGAACTGAATGCTAAAGCCCATTGGTTTTAGGAAAGGAAGGTGAAGTATCCTGTCTACTCAGTTATGGTGGAGAACTTGGAAAAGCAAAAAATATTATCTATGAATATTCTTTATTTTCCAGCTTTAAAAAACAGAACGTTTATGAATTTTAAATGTACATTTAAACCTAAGAGCTCCTTTCATCAAACAGATCATGACTTGTGTTAAGGTATTAAAATTGTGAAAAATCAAGCAAGCTAAAAATGCAGACTTTGGGACTGTTTCTGTCTTGCTCCGCACCTGTACGTACTGGAGACAAAATGCTACCATACTCACTGGGACTCCTCCACCCTCCACTCGCTATTTCCTTTGTAGCTGTAAAAATGACGATGGCACAATGGAGAAAAAGATCCTCAAATTTCACCCTTCCTTTAGATTCACCAGTCTGAGTGTAATCCCTGACCACAACCTTCTCCTTGCCGTGCAGAGACAAATGCTTATAATAGTCACAGAGCAGTTTGATACCTTTTATTGCAGGAAGCTCCTTGGCTCTTTCAGTGCAAAGGAATGAACAGCACTGACTGTAATTACTGAACAACTGCTGGAAAGGAAAGGCAGTCAGCCGTTCCTTCACTGTGAAAATATTTTGGGAGTCACTTTGAAGATTCCAGCCCCTCCTTGGGGCCATGGAGAGCAGTAGGAGGACCCGCAATGTAAGATGGGATTCTGTTGCCAAAGACTGGTGCCTAAATAGCAGCTAAGATGGCTCAGAGTTTCCCTGCTGGCTTCCAGCTGCCACTTCAGAAGGAAAATGTCCCATGAAGATGTCTTAGATACCCAAGGCATCTGAAATGCTAACACGTACCTAGATTCAAGTGACTGAATACCTCCCACTGAACCCAAGAAGTTCCCATCACAGCCAGTGAAAGTTTGTATTTCAATGATAACAGATAACACTAATTGTAATCAATATCAGTAATCAGTATCTTCTGGCAGCATAACATCTGTGTGATAAATGCTTAGAGATATAAATATCTCTATAATATCTCTGGACGTGATGGAGCATGTCCAGAGAAGGGCCATGAGGATGATCAGAGGGCTGGAGTGCCTCTCCTATGAGGACAGACGGAGAAAGTTGGGGTTGTTCAGCCTGGAGAAAAGAAGGCTCTGGGGAGACCTTATAGCAGCCTGCCAGTATCTTAAGGGGGTCTACAAGAAAGCTGGTGAGGGACTTTTTAGGATGTCGGGTAATAGTAGGACTAGAGGGAATGAATTAAAACTAGAGATGGGTCGATTCAGATTGGACGTTAGGAAGAAGTTCTTCACCATGAGGGTGGGGAGACACTGGAATAGGTTGCCCAGAGACGTGGTGGAAACCCCATCCCTGGAAGCTTTTAAGGCCAGGCTGGATGGGGCTCTGAGCAACCTGATCTAGTGGGAGGTGTCCCTGCCCATGGCAGGGGGGTTGGAACTAGATGATTTTTAAGGTCCCTTCCAACCCTAACAATTCTATGATTCTATGATTCTATGGTTCTAATAACATTAACAAAGCAGAGGGCTCATGACATCTACTACAACCTGATTTAGTGTGTACAACCGCTGCCAAAGTCTCCATTCCTCTGCTCAGCCCCCCAGAGAGGGCTGGTGTAAATAGGTTCATAATGCCCCTCCCCACACCTTGAAATAAAAAGGGAATTCCCCTGAGATCCATGGGAGGCAAAACTCAGGAGCATGCTGGGGTCACGGTACATCTTATTTACACGGTAAGGTTTCACATGGTGCATCTGTGTTACTGATGCCCTCCACTCCCAAGACCTTTCCATAGGGGCAACAGAGACACAGCTGATAAATCATCATGCTGCAGGGAAGAAATGTCTGTGAAGGTTTCCTTTAGCTTTGCTTCTGCCTGACCATTCCCCGTACATAACCATAGTACAGACCATATATGTGACAGGATTTTACTCATTAGGAAGCCTTTTCTGCCTACAGAACAACTTTAAGTAACCTAATGGGACCTGTAATTAGCCAAATACAATATTTTTTCACAGAGTCCAAAATCCCATTTCTACTTCATTAAATTGAGGTTCATTTCGAGCAGTCCATGTGTCAATAAGTATTTACGATCCTCTTGAAGCACAACTTATTGGCCTGTACAGTACAGCCATTTCCATTTGTCACATTGATATGTATTTAGGGACTATCTAAAATAGAGACTGGATCGATTATAATGGTTGGTCATGTAAATTCTCCTTAGTTCAATGTTCATTGCCACAATAGACTTTCAGAAGCACTGCAGTCTATCATGCATCTAATCTATAGAAACCTATTTCTGATATTCATTCATTATGAGGTTATCGTATATATTGGGGGTGAGCAGAAAGGCTGGAAATGGATGGCATTTCGACATGAATTTTTTGAACTCAGATGATTATTACATCCTTATATGCAAAATTCCTCCTTCTCCAGGCTTCATGCAAGATTAAGCCCTCTTCTTTCTCTATGCAAGAGTTATGATTGTTAAAGAGAAGTAAAAAAAGTAGCCTTGTTTTTGGACAATAGTATTTCCTTTCCCTCCCAAGTTCTTTAAAGACTCCATCTCTCTGTGCAAGGCATCTTATTACAAATATTATTACTTGCATTCCCTTTAGGAATGTCAGGATAGAAAGGGACTCTGCTACCTACCACTTCTTACAGAATGGTTGAAAATGCTGCACCTTGCCTTGCACCGAAACTCCCAGCTCTTGCTATTGCTGTAGCTATTTTCAAAATAGTTAGCTCCTGCAACTATGAAGTTATGGGCCAAATTTTAGTTACAAATAAGTGAATCCAACAAAATACCCGCTCCACTCTATGGTACAGTTTGAACTGGTCTGGATTCCACTGCACTTGAATTGTGGTATTATTTTCCATATAGTTGGAGCACTAACTCTGTAGCAGAACCAATTCTTTACATGCTTACCACAAAAAAAAAAAAATTTAAAAAAAAATAAATCAAAGTGTAACTTCAGGGTAATTGCAGCAGGTAAGTCCAAAGTGGTTAGTGCAGTTAACTTCATGTTAATTTTAGTTAGAATCTAAGGGTTGCTGCCTACAAACACCCATTCATAGCTTTAGTCACATGAGTCATTCAGTGACAGCCAATGAAAATATTTGGTGAGTAAACTTCCATACACATTTCTAGGCTCCAGACCTAACAGGGTACTAATAAGCAATTCACATGTGTAGTTTACTTCCTCATATGCATTAATGTTAATTACAAGTAACCAGAATTATAAAGACAATGTAATTACATTCTAATTATAGCATAACCACAGCCACTGTATTATAAGTGTAACCCAATTTTTTGAAAAAAATTTTCACTCCCTATAGACATATCTTTTTAGCACACACTTTTATGCCTATTTTTTTGTATCGCACCTTTCAACAACACACATCTGAGCACTCAAACAAGCTTTTGACCCAACTTTCATTGGACAGCAGAGCAAGCTAAGTATTATCTAACTATACTTTAAATTAAGAGATACTCACATTGCCTTTATTCTTCATAAAACTGGGGAAACATAGAGGAATTACAGAGGCAAAGTAGCTTCCCTTTCACTGCATACACAACACTCAAATCTTAACTCATCAAATCACAGTGTTAGTCCAGTAGCTGTCTATGCTGAGAATATGAAGAACTGCTAGAAGGTTTGAGAGTTGAGTAAGTAAACATGATAATAGATACATGGAATATATAATAGATAGGTAATAGATATACATTCTAGATACTCCCTTTCTGGAGTCACATTGGTATGACAGCCACCAAAGCTGGTTTTTTCCTGGTCAGCCTAATGGGTCATGGTTGGCTTGCTCTGTCAGGAAGAAAAAAGGTGTCAGGAAGAAAAAAGGTACCAGCAAGAAAGTAACAGTAAAAATTGAGTCAACGTGTCCCATCTCTGAGCAGAAAGGGAAGGGAGAAATGGAAAAATCAGTGCTGTTTTAGCTGAGTCCTTTTTCACACACAACAGCTGATAGTGAGGGAACTGGTTATCCTTTTAGGAAAGACAACCCAAGATAATAAGGCAACCACTTCCATCTGCAGAAGGGCATGTCTAGTTATGGGAAAAAGAGCATGAGGAAGAGCCAAGACAGTGTCCAAGGTTTCACTGCATTAAACTGGGAAATAATGCCCCCGAGGAAACACCTGAAAGTCCGAGGGGTTTGCTGACACAGATGCAGTCCTTTGTTTCCCTTGGGGATGAAAGGAGAGTAAAAGAAACAGAACAAGATTGCAAAGCACGCTGGTTTGGAGAAGCCCTCTGTGCTCAGCTGTATGTTTCCTGGCTGGAAGGAGGAAATGTTGCAGAATGGTGATTCTTCCTCATTGGCAAAGGGCACCATTGCTAAACAGAAGAAACGAAATAAATCATAAGACAAAGCCAAACAAACCAAATAGACTTACTTCTAGTCTTAGAAGAACATGAATCCTTTCTCCAGGGTATGTGTGTCATCCTACACACCTGTGTTACATAGCCTGGCTAGTTGCATCATGCCCTGCAAAGAAGATGACACCGCCAAGTGGAAGTGGTTCATTCCCTGTTTGCCATAGAAGGAGCCTTCTCAGCCTTTTCTGCAGAAGCTGCCCACGCCAGCACAGACCTACTTGGAGCTCAGTGTTATTTTCCACTGGGTACAAAAGCAGCAGCTAAACAAGCCCAGTTCAAATCTTGGATTGAAAGTTTCTTTGAGACTCCGAGTCTTACCTGTGTTCTAGTCTCCCTCACAGAGAAGTAAGAACAAAAACATCTCTGAAATATCAAAGCCAGCTGTCTGGAAGAGACAGAAAACTCAGACAACTTCACCAAAGATATGTTTACTGTCTTGTGAAGATATTATTCTGATGAAGTCAAGTAAGTTTAAATAAAAAAAGAGGGGAGGAGGAAGAACTTGCAAAGGCACATGGGAGCCTGTCAGGCCCAGAAAACCTGCTGATCACAAACTGAGGACAACAGCAGGAAGGTGGGAGAGGAGTTCTCCACCACGGATGGTAGACCTAAAGTACTAACCTACAAGTCTGAGACAAGGCAAGCAGATTGAAGGTAATTCTATTTCAGGGCTGTTAGAAGCTGAGGATAGAGTCCCAAAGCCATTGCACTAATTTGGTATGTCTGTTTGTCCTTGTTAGAGACAGCTTAACTATGCCTTTTTATCAGATGAGGCTGTAACTCACCATACAGATACCCTTCATATGGTTGCAGAATCAACAACATTTAACAATTCATTCTTTAACGTATCCTCCAGGACCACCTTATTTAGTAAGTTTAAAGGTGAGGACATAGGGCAGTACACTTCTGAAGATGCTGGTTCTATTCTACCTTTGTAGATACAGCAAGAGTCTTCCCTAATTATCAATAGGCGAGAAGAGGACTTTGAAAGCTCAGTATTACCCATGAACCATAGCCTAGATCGGCAAAGTAAGGCACAAACACAGAGAGTAATCCATATGCTTAATGCCAGCTGCCAGAGCTGCTGTTCTTTATGACCGGCATTAGTGTGATGACAGGTCCTTGAAGGAGAATATAGCCCATTTCACAGTGATATATTCACGGGATACCACATCATCATAGAATCATAGAATCATAGGGTTGGAAGGGACCTCTGGAGATCATCCATGTATGTTTAAGTTTCACTGCTGGGGAAGCCTTTAGATGTTTAAATTCAAGAGGGGAAAAAGACTTCGGGGAAGAAACCACCCATCATTCAGTATTTTTTCCCCTGAACAATAGAGTAAATTAAATGAATGTGTGAAATAATAATAAGCAAATCATTACATTTGACCCAGACAAAATCAAAAGGGCAAAATAAAATGCATATAGTATAATGAAGCATCACAAAACACTATATGCTTTAAGAATGAGTTGTTCAGCATAAACACAGGAAACATTACTGAAAAATAAAAAGAACTGGGAAGAAACTTATAAAATATTAGTGGTCAGCAGTAGTTGCTCTGCAAATTCATCATTTTGACCTCAATACAAAAAAATAGCATGTGTATATTTTGCAAATGGGAAAAGACTGAAATTAGATTGTTTCTAATGCTGGAAGACTTAGCTATGCAGCCCAGATCTGCCATCCTATATGACAAAGCATGTGTAAATGGAGACACATCTCAGGTGTGTCTAATATCAAATAGAACAACCAGTAACATCACTAAAAGTTTTACATTAATAAGGTAGCTGACTAACCTTCTCCTGTTGTCTAATGCAATTGTAATAATCCTACCAAGTATTGTTTTATAATAAAAAAGGTTATGTTCATTTTCCAGCAATCTTATTAAAAATGTATCTGATACTTACAAGAACACAGATGCAGAGACACAGAGAAACTAAATTACTTATTCTGTGCACTTAGCAATAAGGAACATTTCCAAACAAGTGTAGTTTGGAAAGCACGTGCCCATTTTACCTGGGGAGAAGAGTCAGCTTGGGAAACCTGAATAATGAGCCACAGTGAAACTGTCACACCAACTATCTGGAGATGGTGTCCTCCTAAAGCCGTGAGCGTACAACTAACCAGTATCCTGCTTACACTCACCTGATTATATCCCATGCACGTGGAGAAATATCATTGCTGGTCTCAATGACCTCTTGTCCAAAGTAAATGTTTCCTTTCTGGATAGCAGGACACCTCCTGATGTGAGCAGCCCGCCCTCAAACCCAGTGCTGGAGTGCAGTGCCAGGCAGCTGCAGCCCCCAGCCAGCCCCAGCCACACTCCTTTTAGGTTTGGGAATCCACATTTCCCAAAGCTCAACTTGAAGAGGAATCATTTGCGTGCACATGCCTGCTTCTATTTTTCTTTAGGAAAGAAATTAAAAAGAGGGGAGAAGAGGTTTCTGCATGACATTTCTGTCCATCTGTTCTCACTGAACAGCCTCTTTTGTGCTGTAGGATCTGAGAACGTGGTCAGAGCTACTCTTCATGCTGGAGATAGGAGCTATTATACCCTTAGCCAGACGTTTCAAGCCCTCAGCTACACATTTTCAAGCATGATCACAAATTTATACCCGGCTCATTTTTAAAGACCTTCATAGTAGGGGTGTGGGGTGGGTGTTAAACATCAATGCCTTGAGCTGTTTTTTTACAAGCTTGTAAACAAGGCCTGGTCCCTCAGCATTTTAAAGGCCTACCAAAGCAGCCCTTATTTTAAAGGAAGTCTGTGGTGTGATGCACCTGCACCCATTTCTAACTCCTAGAGGGAAAGTGCAAGCAGTAGAGTGGTTAGTCCAAAAAATAAGAATCAAATATAGAACTTAAAGAAAAAAAAAGAAAAAAAAAAAGAAGACACACCTCCCCCCCAAAAAAAACCCAAACAAACAAATAAACAAACAAAAACCAAACAAAAAACCCACCAAAGGTTTCATCCAAACTGGGAGCAAGCAGTTCAGGAAGCAAACAAGACAGCAGCTAGCATGTTATCAGAGCAATGAAATCAGCAACAAAGATCAAAATGGTGTCTCAGCATACTAATGTTGACAATGTCTATGAGTCCCAGTGCTCAAAAAGACCACAGCAGTAATCTTGGTGCAACACATCCAATCAGCAGCAGTTTACTTGCAGAGTGCAACAGGAAACCCTCACATTTATCAGCTCTGCTCCCTCATCAGTATATGTCACTGCACTCCATAGAAGCTAGCACTGTGTTAATTTATCAGCAAATCGAAAGCAGAATAAAAATGCAACTTCTATCTTCTTCTGAGTCATTTATTTCCTTCAGGGCTTTATTTTTCACCCTACATGATCAAATGCAAGAGTTTGTAGCCTGAAATTCTGGAAAGCAAATGAAGGAAAAGGTAATCCCAGATTAAACTCATGTTTGATACAAGCGTATAAACCCTGTTTCTACAATCAATCCAGTAGAGCAGATACTTGGACCTGCAGAGTCCTGTTAACCACCTGAAGGTCTGCTCCCCACAGTCAGACTGGAGGAACTTTCCAGCATCTCCCTGGAACATGGGCTCTAAATTACTTTTTATTCTTACGATGAAGGTTATGTCCAGAGCAGGCAGGCTTGTTACTCCCCTCTGAAGTTCTCACTTGCAGAAGCTGACTGAAACGCAGTAAAGGTGTGAAATAGCACATGTGAAATGTAATCCAAAACCGGCGAGAGTTCGGCTCTGGATTTGCAAAGAAGGGAACCTGGTGTCTTCATGGATTCATTGCCTGTACCCCAGCTCTCAGTCTGTTTTATTTACTGGTTCATTGGCTCTGGCCTTCGGCTGGTGCATATCAGCATATCTCCACAAAAGTGGAAGCCATACACGTTCTGATAAAGTTTGTTCAACGAAATGGTTAAAGTTTAAACATAAAGATATTTAATCAGATAGGTTTTGAAGCTGAGACAGAAAAGATAAACTACTTCAACAAAATCAAGAGAATTATTATGCTCTCTGTGAGGGGATTTTCAACGTAGGATATCAAAGCAGGGAAGGAAGAGGCATTACTTCGTGCAGTTTCACCGGTATATGTCAGCGTGTAGCAGTGGTTTATTACCACACAAACAATATTACAAGAGAGCTCAGAGTCGTGCACAGAAAAGCATCTAGCTGAAACCAAAGGAGGTGTCACTGTGTAACGTACACGCACTGTATAAATAGCACACCGTTTACAAGCAGAGCTGAACAGGTCTGCAAGTTCTGTAACGAACACAAGTGGTCAGGGTGCTGGTGTGCATCGCAGATGAAAAACAACTGCCCTGGAGCCAATGTCCTTAACACTATGGTGGGTTCGAGTTAACACAAAGGGAAAGGTGTCACCTGCAAAGTCAGAAGCACCTGCCTCTGCGGCAGTGCATCAGGGTGTTCGCTGGAAATCTTTCCTTCAAGAGAAGAGTGACCTGACCTTGCTTATGGGTCGTATCCAAATGAAAGCGCAGGCTAAGATGGCAAGTTCAGAACAAAAAGTGAAAGGAGAAGGAAGACAAGCACGACTTCTTTTTATTTATTGAAAAGCCAGAAATTAAAATTGTTCTTTGTGCTATCGTTATGTAATACTTAAGTTAAAAGAAGCAATGGTTTTCCCTCTAGTTGCTCACCCCCTTGCAAAGCCAAATAAAATATACATACATATATAATAGTGTTTTAAAACGTTTGTATAGAAGTCCGCTTCATAGACTAACATTCTAGAACATTTTTTAGATCTCTTCTTGAAGCCAAGGAAGAAATCTGCCAAGTCAGTTCCTTGTATCTCAGAGAACCATTGCAAGCTCTGGCTGGAGAACATGTGAAATGTGACAGGCCAACATTTGCTCTGTTTGAGCATAATGTACGTGAAGCCAGACCTGCGCAGGAAACAAAGATCAGAGCTCTGTTCTGCATCCTTTTTACCTAGGGGTCCTGAAAAAAAGAAAGAAGAAAAAACAAAAAGACAACTGTCAAGAGCAAATCATCAAAAAGCAGATATAAATCAAACTGCTGAGCTCAAATCATGCCTAAATAGTTTGCCTATGGTGATAACATCAGAAAGATAAAGAATGAACGGTTAACTTCATTCAATCCCAGTTAAAAATGTGGCTGTGGTAGGACAGTAACTACACAAGAAACAAAAGGCCCTTGTGATAAAGTTATGCTGCTAAATAGAGACCATTGAGTCAATTAATGTTTACTTAAGTACTTGCCATCTAAAGAAGGAGCAGAGAAAACCATCAGCATAACCAAAAGCTTGTGCCACCAATTTGCATCCAGTTCCAAGTGCGCATTTTATTTATTTCAATCAGGATCAATCAGGAAAGAAAATAATCAATGAAGTCGCAGTCATGAGTGGTATTTGGCCATCTGGGGGCCCCAGTATCTCTCGGCCTGCATCGGAGGCAAGGGAAAGAAATTTTTTTTCAAGAGCACGGAGGAGCTCCATATGGTTGAGATCAAAGGTGTTGCTGGGTGCATGGTTCTGCTTTATTGCCAGGCACTGCTGTTAATTAGAAAACAAGATCAGAGGCAGTATTAAAATCCAATTAAATTGATATGAACAGATTGCCAAGTGATGTTCACTAATGTATAATTGAGCACCATGCAAATTTCGGTGGCTGCCTTTTGTTTTTTCTCCCCTCACTCTGGAATGAATGATGAAGCTATGAAGTTTTTCCTCATTGTAAAGATAAACAAGTTAATGCACTGATCTAGGGGGTATTGCTTCAGTGATTGATGAAAATGAGAGTGGAATATTAACGTGTGACTTTTGGGGGGCTTCTTTTATAATCTTATTTTGTTCTTCATTCTTTTATTATTGTTGTTGTTGTTATTCTTGTTATGATGGTATCCAAGTACATGCGCAGATCCTTCATCATTCCATCATTTCAGATACAGAGAAAGTTCTTTTGTAGCTGGAGATTTGATTCAAACAATTACAAAACCATGAATATTTCAAGTGACAGGCCTACTACTGGTGGAAATTAACTTTTTCCAAGAACTATATGGACTTTATACCGTATATCTTTGTTTAGAATCCGCAGCTTCTATTAAATTTAATTACTTCCCTGTGCAGCCTTATATTGAGGGCGACTTCAAAACGAGGGCAGCAGCTATTAAATTTAATTACTTTCCCCTGCGGCTTGCATAGTAAAGGTGCATGGTTAAGGTGCAGCTACTAAATGAGGGTAGCTTCTAAACAAAGATATACAATATTTATACCATATATATTTCTCCTTCCCTATCTATCTGTCTTTAATATATACGCTTTGCGTGTGTGTGAGTGTGTACATAATGCAGGTACATAGCTACGTGAAATTATTAAATGCAAAACTCTAACATTTAAGCTAAAATCTATAATGCTTAAACTGCATCTCTGCTTCTTTCTCTCTTTGGATGGCTCACATGGTTCCATTCACAATGCACATAGAGTTCAATGTTACCAGCCTTAATAAAGAACAAAATTCCAGGACGTAAAATTCATTAAAATGTTGCAGAAATTCTGAAGTCTTTTGGAAATAATGCATTTTTGTGTAGAACCTACCATAAGGAATAACTGTAAGCCCACAGATAAATGATAACTGTCATCCTTGCAAACCTAATGTATTAGTATCATTGTGTTTTATCTAATCTATCATTTGCTAACTGTGAAGATGCATTGATGTAAAAGCTGGTTTTAAAAACGGGATCAAAGTTAACGCGTAAAAGACCAATAAATCAAACAAGGCAATGTGTGACACGGTGTTCATGAGATATTTGTGGAGCTTTCAGAAATTGTTTAAATTCTCTTAGAAGGAGAACACATTTAATGAAATAATGTTAGTTGTGCCCATGAGCTGATCAACAGAACTGCTGTTGCATTTGTGCTTGCAAAGAGGTCTGAACTGGTGTTTGTCTTACCTGTACTTGTCCGCGCAGGGAGAGCCATGCAAGAAACCTTATGGGTGTAGGGGAGGGTGGGCAGCACCAAATAGTTCAGGGTTTCACCCCTTCAGTCCATTTTGGATAAACACCATGGAACATTAAGCTGTCAATACAATCTCACCACATTGGGTCCCATACCACTTTCAATTAATTCCAACGTACTCCCCGCCTACGTAAGACAGAGAGCAGTAGTAGGAATTTGTGTAGCATCTCTGTTTTACAAGTTGACAAAAATCCTTTGCAAAACTGACATAAAACTTTGGAAACTCCATTACAGTGTAAACAAATGAAGAAGCTATGATGTATGAGTGCAGTTCCAAAATCATTTTAAAGAACCTGATGCTACCCTAGCATTAGTGGAACAGAAAAGGGTACTAGGAATTTCAGGAATGTTTAGTGTTCTGCCCAAACATTTTAAAAAGTAGATTTATGGAAACGGGGAAGTTATATAGCTCACTACTTATTCCTGAGCAAAAATGGGATTTTACATCAAAAATTGGAATGATGAACAGACTAAAATACATCTCGTTAAAATTCTGCATGCAAACAGAGGTGTTATAAATGTTTTTATAGAAGCTTTTAAAAACTGAAATGGCCTTAAAAAAAAATTGAGGGAAGATTTTCTGTTTCTTTTGGAGTACAGAAGGAGTATGAAATGGAGCAATGAAAGGCATTTTCGTCAGTTCGGTATTAGTATTTTAGGGGACTGGGGATTTCTCTTTCTCCTTCCCTTCCCACTTTGTTTATCACTTTTTTCTGTTTTTCTTTCTTCAGATGAAGATTGTGGAGAGGAAAAAAAGGAAAAAGGGTTGCAGGGAGGAATAAGCCATTGCTATGAAAAATGTTTTTAAAATCTGTCATGTTTTTCCAGCAAAAATACAATACCAATTGCACAAAAAATTACTAAAGGAGCAAATAAATAAGAAAACCTTTAGATGCATACTTAACACCTTTCTATTTCTGCTTTATTGTTTCAGAAACCTCCAGTAGAAACCACCTTGACATCTCATTGAAAAATATTGCTTTAACATTTCCTTGCCTGACAGAGAGTTTTGGTTAAGGTGCTAATCAACCATGCTAGAGGATCCATAACTCATTCCTTGCCAAATGCCTAAGTTCAGTAGGAGGACTTTATTGATCAATGAATTTTGCAAATTACCATCAAGAGAGATGAACCCAGGTCCTGAACCAGCACACATTATGTGCTTCCTCTTTATAGGTTATGAAATATGACACAATGTAAAGAAAGCAAGAGTTTTGTCTAAGGGCACTTTTCCTCTCTTCTATCCCTGGGGAAATACCTGTTTAGTTATTTATTGTCTGTTTATACAGCTTTTTGGGTCCTTGGATCCTCACTGTGATGTCAAAGGATTACTGTAATACAGAGAGAAGAAGGGAAAAATAATGAAGAGGAGAAGAAGTAATTAGAGGAGGAAAGACAATGAAACATGTTACTCAAGAAAAGTGATCATCAATTTACCCACAGTTATATTAATGTGGTGTCTGGGACACCAGATTTCCTTGCAAGACCTCCAGAAGGAGACGACAGCTATTACAGATGTGTGATGCTCTTGCAACAAGTCTATGTTACTGGTTGTAATTTACCCATAGTGGTGCTGTGGTCACAGAGGTTAACCCAGTTAACTCATTTCAAATTAGCTGAGTCTTTCTGCATAGCATGGCACTGAGCAATGAAGACCATCCTGGAAGAGCATTTCTGCATGTGAAAACACATACAAATGCGGACCTTTTGAAGGAGACCACTGAATTTTATAATGATGAGGGAAACGTGAGCTAGAGAGATCACACATCTATCTGAGGTAAAGTAAAGGTAAAATTTGCAATGAAAACGTCCGTAATTCTTTGTAATAGCTAACATTTAGAAAACAGGATTTGTCACATCACCATAATATATAATTCCAAGCCCTGTGAAATAAATGCCTGTATGTTGACTTCAGCATGCTCTGAATGTTCTTCCATTTCCAAACAGTAGCAATATTTGTTTTCTGACTGTGTGAGGTACTGGCATTGATCTCACTTTTTTTCTTCTCACAAAGTAGAGCAACTAGATTCAGGGTAACACTTTGTTCTGCTGTATGTCCCCCATCTCTAGGGCCAAATGTAGAGAATATGTTTAAAAGACTCCACAGTGGAAATTAAGTTGATTTCTTCATAACTAGTCGACATGGCAATTGGTGCAGGTACAATGGACAAGCTCTTTTTCACTTTCTTAGTGCAAGTGTTTCCCTTTGAACTTTATGCTTCATTATCACCCAAGCTTTACGTATTGGATGACAAGGATAATTTAATACTACTCTGGCAGTAGCTTTAGTGTGAAGTTTGCCTTTAACAGAAAGCTAACTGCTGATCTTCAGACACAAAGCCCAGGAATCTATCAGCAGAGTTCAAAATTAGCTGAGAACTTACGGCCCGAGGCCACCCTGGTAACTAATGGCAATTTTACAATCATTAGTTTTTGCCTGATGGGCCAGTAGTAAGTGGGACCATGATCATGACCCAAATCTAAGAAAAAGGCCTCCAGGCCCAGCTTTTTGTCAGATTATGGCTTTACTTACCTAAGCTGGTTTTATCTTATTACAGTGTGTAAGCTGTGGTAAGCTTGATACAGACAGGATGGAAGAAAAGAAATCGACCTAACCTTAGCAGGGTATTAATCACAAGCAAAAGGTTAGGAGAAAGGATCTGGGGTATAAATCAGCACCATCCCTTCTGGTCACTACTTGATGAAGTACAGATTTGAATCCAATTTTGCCTTATCATATTCATTTGGAAATTGGTAAACACAGTAAATAAGACAAAAGATTTCTATTTTGAAAATAAGTTTCCCAGCTGAACACTTTGGTTTATATACTTTCCTAATAGTGTGGGTTTAAGATGTTTACAGAGAAAACAAACTCCTCTAAATAAAAAATAGTTCCAGTCCTTACTTCTGGGATGATTTTTAATTTTTCAACTAATGACTACATAATGTGCAAACTTCTGGGGGTAAAAAAATTACACCTTGCTTTCATTTGCCAACTCCTTCTCAATTACAAGAAACAACGATAGAATTTCTGAGTTGAGGCAGTGGAAAAATTTCAATCCTGAATAATTTCAATGAAAGGAAACCCAGTATTTTTGTTGTATGTTATAAGGTGTTGCGGGATAGAAACGAATTTCCCAACCATCTCTAATTTTCAGAAATTAACACAACAGAGCATGAGCTCTTGGATAACAGTTTCTGCTCTGCGTAAAAAGGAAAATCATCAGGTTTTAGAGATGTTCAGGGCTTGTTTTCAGAGAGCCTTAGACTGTTGCAGCCTCCCTTATTCATGTTTCTGCTGAGCCCAATAATCTCTGTTTGACAAACACTTTTCTTTGAAAGTCCCAGGATCTGGGAGGAGGGACAGGGTCACTATTAGAAATAGTGAAGGTGGGGGAGAAACTGAGTCCCGGACGATGCATGTAAGTAAGAGGATAATAGACAAAGAGAAGGGTGATGGCACTGCGTAGGAAATACTACCTAAGCCCAAATGATTCTATGATCTGTAGTTGTCTCCCAGATGCAATAAGAACAACAACTTTGGTAAGAAGACAAAACTGTTTCATTAGTATATCTAGACAAATAGAAAAATAATTCTGATCATCATGAGGCAATAGAAATGTTATTGTGTACCTTTTATGTGAGATTGTACTATTTTGGTTTAAATATGGTTGTAATGACAGACGGTTAAAAAGATTTCTGACTTGGCAAACCCCAATGGTATTGTTCATCTGAACTTTGTCCACGTTTGGGTGCTACATATTGTTCAAAACTGTGAAACAAGAGCCACCTCCAACAGAATGGCCCCACCATAAATGCCTCCACCAAGCCAATTGTCAGGAAGCAACAGGCAATGGACATTGGGGCAGCAAGTGTGACCCAAAGTCCTTCTCTTGCCACAGTGACACCTGATAGCAGCACATTCTTGTGAAGGAAAACAATAAGGGCTGGAGACATGCCTTCTCCAGGAGGTGGACTGGTGATCACAGAACACCAGAGAGCTATTACCACATCAGCCACATGGAAACAACACATGGGCTGCTGAAGTTAAGGCAACTCTGGCCCAGTAGTTGAAACTTTCCTACTAGAAGTAGGAAACAGGTCAACGAAGTCACTGATTCGTTAAAATTATCACCTCTTAGAAGTCCTGGTGCTGTAACATCCGTTCCTAGACTTTGGTTTATTCTCCCAGAACTTGTTTGGGTCTAAAAACCAGTGAACATTTATTTTTGTCACTCACAGAGGAGCTAGGACTGTGAACCCACACAGGAGTGGGTTTATTGAGAAAGAAGTTGCCATTCAAAAGTTGAACTGTGGTTCAACTATTTTGAAGAAACATAAGCAGATAACACAGTGCTTTTCTTCATAGTGAATATGCTTGATGGCTATTGCAATGAAACCAAAGATTTATCTAAATGATCATACACTTTCTGGTATCTGTGGGATGAAGTGATGAAAGAACAAGGATGTTAGGTGAGAGAGGTGGAAAGTGTTCCGGTACATTTTTTCAAACTAATTCTGCGGCATGAATGAGAACTACTCAGCTGGACTAGAACATTTTCAAGCAATAAATGAGCACAGTGACTAATGCTGAAATCATAGTGAGGCACCTCTTACTTACACAACCTACCCACACGTTTAGTTGGGTTCAGAAACACCAGCCTGATCTTAGTGGCCTGATCTTAGATCCGCTCACCTACTCCCAGCCTTGAAAGGCAGGGCGAATTTGGTAGCTGCTGACTAAATAAACCACGTGGGTGTATGTCTTTCAGACACAGATGGTATTAGTCCTCCTAAACTAATGAGAGCTTGGCAGTCACGAGGGGGACAGGAACCGGGGGAGGGGTGGCTAACCCCAAATGGGAAGGCAGCACTCAGCAGTGGATTCCAGGGGAAAGAAACCCAGTTACCAAAGACAGACTTTTTGCAATTTTTGCTTGCTAATGGGATTAAGTAATTTGGGTTGTTTAAAAAAAAATTACTGAATCAACACTTCTTTTTGCAAATGACACAGCTCTTTTAAAGAGAAAGGCATGGTCTGCTGGTGTTCGCAATCTCCTCTAGTTTTGCTAAAAGGTAAAAGTCAAGAAGAAGATGACAGAACATAGTTTTCACTAGCATCAGCTACCAATTTGACTGTTACGTAGAAGTTGATAGTTGCACCAACCAGCCTTCCCGACATCCCAGTAGTCCATTTTCCTGGACACTTTCTGTCATTTCGTACCTGGGAGGATGGATTTGAGTTTATGAAATCCATCTATCTCGTAATGAACCCGCACTGATTTCTTGGATGTCTGAGGAGGATAGAGGTTCAAATCCCATTCGTTCTCAGTAGAGTTTAGGTTTCTTTGAAGACTCCAGACTCATTCCCTTGTAAAAGCAGACCTGGAGGTATGAGTCAACAGCCATTGATGGCAGCAGAGAGATTCTCATCAATTTCATTGGAGGCTTGCCCAGACTCTAATTAACCAATTAAATGGTATTCCTAACAAGGGTACAAAAAAAACCCCCAACTTAGCTGCTTCAGAAATACCTAGAAAATGAAAATGAACAAATTACCCCGGGAAGAGTGGTGGTAATCAGTGATAGGGAAATCTTCTTTGAAGAAGCTGGAAAGTTTTTTTCAAACATTATTTTTAGCAACCACCCTAGAAATTATTTACTTTTTTTTACATAATTTTGAATTCTGCTCTTGTATTGTTTATCCCTCCAGTTATCTGCTTTCGAATATGAATGAATCTACTGATTGAAAATTAAATATAAATATCCATGTGCTTTATATATTTAGTAACAAACACATACACACATATGTAGAGTGTATTTGCATTGTTGCCTGGGAACAAAATGCCTATTTTTAGTTAATATCAGGTGATTTTAATTTACAAGAACTACCTCGCCTCTCAGCATTTTAAAGAGCATACACAGAGGCACTTGCATGATTCTAACATTTGATGTATCATTAAATATGCCTTCTCACATTTGGCACATAAACCCTGATAAAGTTTCACCTTTTAACGAAATAAATGACTCAATTAACAAGATGAAAAACAGCAGTGTGGTGGCAGACCCTCTTGGTGGCAAAAAAAAAGGATAAAAAAGAATTATCTCAGCAGGGTGTTAATACAAGGAGCGCCACAACACACAGCAGGCACCTGGTTTGACTGACAGCCACCCAGCAAAGCTGACAGATTTGTCAGCTTGCTGACCGCTGGCTTGAGTCTCTCACACCACCCTAGGAATAAATTGTTGCTCGGGAATGGCTGGGCAAGCACATACTTGTCTCTGTTAATCTAATTGAATTTTTTTAAGTTGTTTTTATTTTTATCTGCTCCTGTGTGGAAATGTTCGTTCCTGGAGCAGCAAATTTTGGCACCCTAGATGACTAACTTCTTCATAGTGCTGCTGTCTTTTGAAGGAAGGCACAGATACAGATACCTGGCCAAATTCATCTCTCAGCTCTCAGGGCTTGAATGGATATAACTGAGGTACAGTTTGACCTGCCATGAAGGTATATTGCGTTTTGTAATGGGACTGGAAGTTAGGACATCCGTATTCAGGGCCCTGTTTCTCCATAAAGTCCCAGCTGAGAGAGAGCACTGTTCATGCATGATATATTCTGTATGACCAGAAATCAAGCAGAAAGGAAAGTTGGAAAATTGTTATCCCTTTCCTTGAAGTGGACATTAGCCTTCACGTGAACATCTGCTGTGCTGCTATTCAATGGGGAATTAAGAGAGCGATACGGATGCATATGGAGAAAACTGGGACTTTCACTCAAAGACAGTTCAGTACTGTCAGGTATGGAGGAGTCTGCCAATCAACTAAACGTCTGGCTAAGCAAAGTTGGCCTTATTTAAAGAAGAGATGATCAGAAACTGCACAAAATCAATCCATTGGATATCACAGTTTCTGAGGTTAGTAGATATAAAACCACAACCTCTTATATAACCAGGCATGTGCCCACATGCACAACATCTTTATAACTGTATGCTGTGTCTCTCTATGCGTTGTATACCATTAAGCACCCAGAATACATCTAATCAGTCTAGATCTAGGAACTACCATTTACAAAGTTTTTTTAAAGTATGACATACGAAACTAAATATGTTCTGGGTTGACGCAATGCTGATCTCCCAAACACTACCAAAAAAGGCCAGGTTGCTTCTAATAAATCTTTTGAGATATTATATAGAAGACTTAATGTTGGATCTGCTCTGAGGCACTGAATTCTGACTCAAGGAAGATGCAACTAAAATAACTTGGTGATAGTTTTTACTTGTCTAAGACAGTTTTGCTTGTATCTGTGCATCAAAGAAGCATTAAAACTCCAGTGCTCAAAAGCCTCATTTAATTTCAAATGACAACGCTCCTACTCACATGACAAAACCCCGAGATTAGCTCTTCAGTTCCTGTGAAGGAAGAATATCTATTTTCAAGCTGAGCATTTCATATTACCTTGGTACCAAAATATATTTGTAATATTCCCCAAGAATGGACAAGTCTAGCGCTCATTTAACTCGAGGCAAATAGTGTCATGCTATTCGCTCAGCTACAGGACTCCATACTGATTTTCATCTTGCCTCTCTGTTGTGATTTTAAAGAAAATGTCTTTTTACCTTTCCTCTGCTTACTGCGGTGAAGTTCTGCTTTCTCTAACAGAACCATCCTCGTGAAATCAATAGGATTGTTTGTTGAATCAGATGATATTAAAACGGAGTATACACATATGAGTCTGACCTTCAGCTAAAAACTTTCATGATAGTTAGAGAGGTGATTATTTCTAATATAGATTAGGATTTGTACTGCAAACTGTCAAGAAATGTCAGGATAAATAAAGGTATGCATTATTTTCCTGACTATTCAATAAACTCTGGGAAAAAGAAAAGTAAGTGTCTTTTATATCCTTTTATATTTATATATAAATGGGTTTGTATTTGCTTAACATTCTCATGTAACTGACACCTTTTTTGGAATAGATTCATCAACAAAACATGTGAATAGAGTGTCTGGGAATATTTCCTTAATTTCCATACAGTACCACTTCAAAAGTTATATAGTGACCGTGGAAGGAATGAAACTTGATAGGTCTTTCTCAGGACCATTTGACAGTAGTACTGAAAATAAACCTGAAATATGTGAAATATGGACAAAAACTGTCTAGTACTAGAAATTGCTAGCTTCCAGCATTTATCTAGAAAATCATTCAGCTCTAGACTTTTTGAATATCTCTTAACATGCTTCAGGTTGGGTGATATTGAGAGGAATAACCATTTTGCTTTACTACAGTCATCTTCTTTTTCCCCTTTTTTATTTTAATTTCTTTTTATGATTGCCATCTTCAGAGAGAGAAAGAGGGATAAAAATGGACATTTTTTTAAAGAGATTGCAGTTCTCTTGCAGGAGAACAGAGCAGTATAAGTCAAGTTCTAACTACTGAAAAATCAGAATTTTAAATTGATCTTCATGTGACTTTTGTGATTTTGAATAGACAGATATGTTAGCTTTCCCTGATTATCTGTGCAAGCCTTTTTTTCCCTTTTTAATAGCTCTGAACAAAGTCTTGGGGTAAAGGGAGCAGTACATCAATAGGCCTGTCCAGGAACTCATTCAGTACCTTTCAGCTGGGGATAGTTGCTCTTTAACCACAAAAGCAGAATATGTTATTACACAGGACGTGCAGGCACACCACAAGTTCATGCAGCACAGAAATCTTTTTCAAGCAAGGGAAGGGACCTTAAAGATCATCTTGTTCCAACCCCCCTGCCATGGGCAGGGACACCTCCCACTAGAACAGGCTGCTCAAGGCCCCATCCAGCATGGTCTTGAACACCTCCAGGGATGGGGCATCCACAGCTTCTCTGGGCAACCTGTGCCAGTCTCTCACCACCCTCAGAGTGAAGAATTTCTTCCTGATATCTAACCTAAATCTGCCCTCTTCCAGTTTTATGCCATTACCCTTCATCCTATCACCACATGCGCTCTCCAAATATATTGTAGGCCACCTGGAAGCCTGCTCTAAGGTCTCCCCGGAGCCTTCTCTTCTTCAGGCTGAATAACCCCAACTGTCCCAGCCTGTCTTCATAGGAGAGGTGCTCCAGCCCTCTGATTGATCATCTTTGTGGCCCTCCTCTGGACTTGCTCCAACAGGTCTATATCCTTCTTATGTTGAGGGCTCTGGAGCTGGACACAGTACTCCAGGTGAGGTCTCACCAGAGCGGAGTAGAAGGGCAGAATGTGGTTTTATATACATTTTCATATACACGCTCAAGTAAATTAAGAAAAAATATGTAAGTTATTCTGAGATATTCAGTATCCCTATCCAGAAAGGTTTTACTCCATACTGAAAAGAAGATGTGTGTAACAACATAAGTGGCATGAAGTCTTGGCTCCACAGAAGTCAATGGAAAAACTCTTACTGACTTTATTAACGGGCAGCATGCCTTGCACCCGTGCAACTCAGAATACTCCTAAGTAAAAGTTCATCAATGTCTAGCTCACCTGTCCAAATATGAACACAAATAATAGGACCAATTCACCACTGAGTCACTGCTATTATAGTTACACATGGAATAGTTTTACATGAAGCTAATTACTCTCTTCACAAAATATGAATTATTTCAAAACAAAAGATGCTATGATCAGTCTCTGTCTGCCTTTGTGCTTCTGTCTGTAACAGAATTCATATCTCTGTAGATGACTCGCTAGCAAGTACAATTTCATTCATGTAAATTGAGTTGTGCCTGATTTCTTCAGGAGGGAATAAAAAAGGCAACAGAAATATCTTTCATATATGTTCTTACTCAGTTTGATAGAGTCCTAAAAAGGCAGTTTGGCATTTTGACATATTGCAATATATTTTATTTTCAGGAACGCCATCCTGATGATCCATGTGGGATATGGAACCAAGAGCAAGGGATACATGCGGATCACCATGAATAGAGAAGGCAGATCAGACTTGCAATGTCCACTGAATAAAACTTGCAGTGACCTTTACGCAACAAATGCACAAAAGGAAAAACAAAACACAAAACTTTTCCAAAACTTCGTGATCCGCTTGCAGAAAGTCAGCCTACACAAAACTGGTAAATTCAATGTGAAAACTGCTATCATTGGTTTGCCAGGCTGTGCTGGTATTAACAGAAGTGTTAACTATCTTATGATATAACTCAAAATTCTCTGATTTTTGTTCTGTAGAAATTTCATTGAAAACTTTGCATATAAGAAATGCAGTGCTCATCCGTCTTTATAAGAATCAGACCCACATTCAGGAATCACACATTGTTTTTCAATTTTGTATGCAAGAAAAAAGAAACATGAAACAGAATTCAGTGCATGGATGAATAAACCCGTAATTTATTAGATCGTTTTTGCTCTGATCAGGGGAATAGCTCAAAGAAAAGAGGTCAGAAGGACTAGTACTGTTAATATGCAATTGATGAAATCCTCAAACACATATTGATCCACTTTTTATTACATTTTTAAACCCTTGACTGTGAATATTTCCCAATAAGACAATAACTATAGCAAATATAATTTGCTGTTCTTAATCACAGTAGATGTTCTTTTCCCTCTAAAGATCATCACACAGAAGATGTTTACATCCAATACACAATGTGAATTTGCCATAGAATGTATTTCATACACTGCCCTCTTTTTCACATTCATTTCTTCGAGCATATAATCTCTGTGTTTGACGCTATCTGTGCTAACATATTTTAGTCACACATGGAAACCCCAAACAAACTTTCCTGACAATATAAATTGTTGCCACAAAATAGCATAATAATGCATTAGACCTCTACCCCCTAAAAAACCTTCACTGCCTTATTCATTACTTAAATAAAAAGAAAAAGCCAAGTTAACTGTCAGGAGGTTTTTTTCTCAGAGCTGTAGAATTTCACAAGGAATTCAGTCTACAGGGAAAATTGGGGATAGCTGGTCGCCCAGACAGGCCTGCCCGGGGAAAGTCTTTCTACCGCTTGTGTTTGACACAGCTTGAGGCGAAGCAGGTTGTATAGGCCTTGACCCAGCAAGGTCATCATTTTGTGAGCAATTCTGAGGCCTGACATCTGCTGCCTGGCTTTGAGTAAAAACCAGACCCCCTTAGCCAAAACACAGGCCTGCGTAAAATAATCCCTCAGCAAGGATCCTAGACTTCAGTGAAAAGGCTAAATGGCCCTCTTTTTGTCTGGGTGTCCAGGCTTTTTAGTCCTTCCTCGTCACGTAGCAGAGAGTGCAGAACAAAACCATTCCCAGAATGCAGATAAAGGCCATATTCTCACAACTCCACACCATAACTTCTTCACCTCATGCAAGACTCACATTTGCGCTCCAAGTGCATGGCTTTGCAAACAAAAAGGCACGGACATGCAGTAGCTCAAAGAAGGACATGCTCTTCCTCTAAAAATTTATTCAAAATGGTGCCTTTTGCTTCACAGGTTTTGAAAAAAAATCCGCTGTTCCAAATAAAGCACATAATATATACGTGCTATTTAGAAGTTATTAAGACTACGTACAAGAAGTGGGAGACCTGATTCTCAGGGTTTCTGTTTCTTCACGTGGGACAGGAACTCAGAAGAAACTGGTGACCCACATAGAGGTGGCTTTACGCCTTGGCTGCCGCTTAATTTTGAATTATATTGAAAGTCTTTCAGTCATTCTGGCATCAGAAAGAGACTGACAGAGGGAGGGCATCTGAGAGTAACCTGAGAATAACGGAATCTCCACAAAGCAAAAGTGGTGCAAGGGCTGCCACCGACAGGACCCAGGGAGTCCACCTAGAGGACAGGTTATGGCAGTTAGTGTCTTTTTCTCAGACCCAAGTTAAAGCATTACTGAAGTAAATCTAATCTCATAAGCAAAGATCGGGAAGCCCCTGGGTTTTTCTTCAACACAACTAAACTTTGTTTTCCCCTCACCTGCACAAATCAGATCCGTCTAGCCCCAGTTACAAGCAAAAACTAACTCCAAAGCAAAGAAATTCTGAAAAATGCATTTATTTTACAGTGCAAAACACACCGGCTGGGTAATCCTCTTTAAATATCCTGTGGCAGCTACAATACTGCATGGCTGCTATGATGCCTTGCTGTACCCCAGTAGCAATAGTTGTCTGTGCCATAATCTCCCCTCCACCCACTCCTCTTCATCCATGTCAACACAAGATGGGAGATGGAATGAGGACCAAGGTAAATGTGTCCTACTGCTGCCTCTCTGTCTCTGCTGGTGCTCATAGCTCAGTTCCCCAAGAAAGGGTCAGAAGAGTCTCCAGCCAGCCTGAGGCACCCTTATGCACCTCTTCCCAGGGAACTGCTGTCCTTCTGAAACCTCAGGGTCTACCAGCAAACTTACCAGTCACATTCATAAAGCACTCACCTGCCATGGCTGGCTTTTAAATGTGGCAGGTCTTTACCAAAGGAGTTGGCTGGATAGGAACAACAAGCATGGCAGGAGATCATGAGCTGCTGTGAATCTATTTTGTGGTGGGGAATTATTTAAGGTAAAATATCAACATGAGATCAAAAGATCAAAATCAATCATGAATAAATTTGGACAAAAATTAGGTGAATTTCTAAATCTCCAAATGCATACAGCTCCACACCAGTCTTCCAGACAAAAATTATATTGTTTCAGACTGACATTGATTAACTTATGGAAAGGATTTTGTAACTAGATGAGAGGAAACCTGAAGATAAAAAATTAAAGCTCATTATGTGAATTCTTGGATTAGATGATGTCATAGTACATCCATAGGAGTTGCACTGCATTCACAATATAGTATTAATCCCAAATTTCAGTGTCCCTGGCAGTTGCCTTGGGTCTGTTGGATGCTGAATGTTGAGGTATTTCATTGATCACACTGGGGGATCACACACTGGTGGTGTAACAGAATCGAGGCCATTGCAGACACCCAGGTACCAGCAATGCTCCAGGGTTATCCCACTCCCTTCCGTATAAAATTATAGTTGTGAATGTTGGTCTTTATTAAAGGCCTTAAATTTATTATGGGATATTGACAAGCACTTGGTTGACCAAGGTGTGAGGTGTGAGGACCAAGTATGGACCCTTCTGAACTAGACTCCTACGAGTTGCAGTTACAGGAACTGAACACACAATATCCCAGGCTATTCCCCCCTGTCTTATGTCTATAAGAAATTGGAAATATGGGATGCAATACAGGCAACTTGGAGCTGGGATAGTTTGAATCAAAGAAAGGGGAGAGTTAAATCCCTGAGTTAATGGAAGACTCAAAAAAAAAACTGTCAGAGAAAGCTGACCATCATTACCAAAGGACGCTAAGAAAATTCAATATAAAGGAAACAGTATACTTATGAACACTACTTACTTCCACTATTACGCTGCCATGACTGCCATGACTACATTCCTGAAGCTTTTCAACTGAATGCAGTCCTCACCAGTCCAATAGCATAAGTACTAGAATCAGAAGTAGGCTTTCAGCTACAAAAACTCAAATAATAAAATTTTACATGTCAAAAATACACTCCAGGGAGGTTCTTTCCTTGGCTTCTGCTAATTCTGGGCTCTCAGTGGAGCTTGCTTGAGGAAAGACCAAGGGGCAAATTAGAAGAGGTGTATGTCACAAAAGAGCCTGTCACAGAAACAGCGATGTATTGGTCTAGAGAGGAATGAGCACATTAAGAGTAAAAAGAGAGAGAACAAGGAAAGAAGAACAGAGAGCACCTGTAGGATGATGGAAACCTTTACAAAATCAGAATTTCTTTAGCTGGCCTGTTATTCAGAGCAAGGGATAGCTGAGTTCAGAAAGTAATGCTTAATGTCATAAATTCCTTGGTTTTACTTAGATACTTTAAGACTAGTCAAATAAGCTTATCAGAACAGCTAGGGCCAAAGATTTCTTGAGAGGCAATACAATTTCTCCTAGGCAATATTCCATACCATATTTCTAACCTGGAACACCCTGTACGCACACAGCTATTCACCTTCCAACACATCATGGTCTGTCCTCTTCTCCCCGGCAGAAAAATCCAACCTGCCCTCAGATTTTACTAGCACAGGATGCACAGCTTGGATCCTCCCTACTGCCAAATCAGACCCAAACAAGGATCTCAATATTTGTATTCTGTCAGTATAAGTACTGTCATTTTTATTGAGAAGTGTAAAATCTTTAGCCAATGTCTGTTGGTCTTGGGTAAAGGCTCAGGGGAATCAGACAAATGAGATAGAAATTGATAACCAGGGTTCCTTGGGAGAAACCATGACAACCCTAATGGAAGTTGGTCTGTAAATACATTGACCACATTGGTGAGTAGTATATTGGGCTGTGGAATTGTTTTTGAACTGCCTTTATGTGGGGTTTATCTCCTCAAGAAAATCTGCATTTCAAGGAAATCATTCAATGGTTCCTATAAACAAGCACCTGCATGTAAGTAAAGATAACATCCGTATGAACCCCTGCTGTCACAAAAAGGCTGTCATCCAATGTGTGCATTCAGCACTGTAGGTAGGTATCCTGCACTCCTTTACTTAAAGTTCTAATGTAGTGGGGGGTTCTGCACTTCATGCACATGGGGTGATATGCAGAAGCACAATCTCTCTGTATCTGTACAACAAACTTTGAAAATGGCATAATTCTTCTCTTATTATGCCACAGCCCTTGCCTTGTCAAAGTTGTTGGTTTCACTTCAAAATATAGTGATTAATTCTCTGTACCATAATGTTAGCTAGGCAGGAACACTTTAAAAAAAAATAAAAATCTTCCAAAATTTTGTTTTAAATCTGTAGACTACTAAATATGCCAGCAGAACAAGCAATTCTAGTTACAAGATTTAAAATTAAAGGACAAGTGAGATTTCAATTGACAAAATTTGGAAGTTTGGTCTCACTTGAAAGAAGGTAAAAAAGGGTTCCTAGACAGTATATTAGGCTTTACTGCTGGAGGTTGGTCAGGAATTTAAGGGACTGATGTGATGATTGGCCTCAATCCCACTATCTGAGATAGAGATACAGAGGGATCAAAGAAACGCAGCTGCCATCTACCACTTGTTTTCCCTGCCAGGCCAGGAAAGTGTGATAGCAGAACAAACCAAAAATTGTTCGTTTCAACATGACAAGTTCCCTAAAATCAGGATATGCAACAGTGCGCCTAAGGGGAAAGAGATAGAAGAGGGATGCCTAGTTTGGCAGAGAACGTTTTCTGAGAATAGTGTCTTCCATCCGTTAACACCATCAACTGCCTATTCGTCTCCCTGTCAGTTTCCCTAGTCTCCCTGGTAGACCAGACAGGCTTACACCAACATAACCCTTTTCCTCCTATTACCTAGAAAGCTTGTTCTCTATGAGTTCCTGGGTAACTTCTTGTTATTCAACCAAATTATAAGTCCCACAGATCTGCTTGGCCAGAAGGGCCTTTTCACTAGTTAAAGGGTAAAAGAGAAAGTAGGTCCGCTCTGCAAGTGTTGAACCCTCCTTTCTGTGTTTCAGATGTCACTTGATGTAGCTGCAGACATTTTCAAACTATTTTGTGGCATCGAAGCTCTTCTGACTTACTAGTGCTATATGATATGTTGCCTTCTTGGCAGTTGCTGTAATGTACTTTTTTACTAGCCTTAAAACAAGTTGAAGTTCTACTTATGATGTGCTTTTCTCAGATTTGCATCGATAAAAAAAATCTTGCTAAGGTTTTTATTGAAAAAAGTGCCCTGATAAGATTTTTATTTTTAAAAAACCTCTTCTAAAGATTTGCACTGATAATAATTATGCACTGATTAATTGGATTAATTTCCTGGATGATCAAAGCCTGATAGGTACTTTATAATGCAGCTACAGAATGATAGCTCTCAACAGCCACGTGATGTAGTGTGCTTTCTTAAATCTGGCCCAGCTGGCGTAGAGAAGGAAATGAGGCCAGCAGAGAACAGATAGGAAATATACTGTTTTCTAGAGCTGTTCTGGTCCAGAACATGGGACATGGCTTGATACGAAAGGTGAGGGAAGGTATCACTGACGAGTAACTAGAGACTGTGCAGGCAGCCCCTTCTACAGTGGGCGCACTCACTGGTTGTAGTCACTTGTTCTCAGGATCCCCACGGAAGCTGCAATTTGGAAGGAGAAATAGTGGTATTTGGAAATTATACTATCTCACTTCTACGCAATATGCCCATATCAGTCATTGGCAATAAGTGTTCAGTCTGTATTACAGAGCCACTGTAAGTGCTATGATGCTTACCAGTTTTTTCTGGCATCATGAGCATTTCCATGAAGTAAAAGATTGGTGACAGTGGGAATTGCAGCCTGGGCTCTATAGAGCCTCAGCTGGATCGTTAAACATCAAACAGCTTCTTGTCTGTCAAGCACATCCTCCTGAAAAAAAAGTTGGGTTTTGTTCATTTACTGGAATCGTCCTGCCCATTGGCATCACATTGGCATCAAGTCTATGACGGTATTCCCATCTTGAAATCCTGTCAGAATTGCTGTAGCAAGGCAAAATAGTCACACCAATACAAGAGTTCCACCTTTCTCCTTTCTCTTCTTATAAGCCATCCTTGAACCTTGATCTTGCATAGTCGCTCTCCCAGTCATTGCTATAGTCAGTGCTGTTGACAAGTTGAAGTATCCCAGACAGACATGATCCACAGCCTACTTGGGACACCAAAGAAGTGTGCTGCATGGTGAAGGAGCATGTGAGGTATATTTGATAGGTACTCTGGACGGGCAAAGAAGCTGAACCTGTCTGTGCTGGCACAGAGAGCTATCATCCAGTTACCTTGACTTCAGGCTAGAAAAAGGTATTTCAATAAACAGATTGGACATTTGGGGTTAGCAGCAAAGCCATGTGGGAAAGCATCATGTCAGACAGCAACGTGCTACAACATAACTTCTTTGGAAGAAGAATTAATTCCTGATTCTGCAAGAATGAAAATTCCACAGAAATGTTGACAATGACATCCTTATAAAGGATGGGGTCTTACAGATGCGGGTCTTTTAATAGTGATGCAAGCTGGTTTGTACTGGTATGAACTGCCCATATAGACAAAATCTTCATGTCACAAAATATGTGGGTAAAAAGGGCGATGGGGGGAAGCAGTCGTGTTGCAAGATGCATCTCAATTTTAAACCAAAACAAATGTGTTTGAACAGTTTTTCCTAGTCTGTCAAGGAGTTTCAGACCCTAAAGGTATTTGAGCCTGTTCTCTTTCTCCTTAGGTACAATCGCTAATCTCTCTCACTACTTTTTTTTTCAAAGATGCAACCTACTTACCTACCACATAAAATGCAGAAAGTCATATTATCGTGGTTCAGCTTTAGAGATTTACATTAGAATCAGTGAACCTTATTTTAGCACAATATATATGGTGAGCAATACAGTGAGAGAAGACTGGGTTTATTCCCCAGATAAGTCATTTATTTCTTTCCTCAAAGAAAAATCCAATATCCTGAGATCAGATGCATATTGAAGCTTTGGTGGAAGGAAAAAAAAAAAAAAAAGACTTAGGTTGGATTAGCGTGTTCAAATTGGACACTCACTATCTGTATTCTCTGCAGAGCTGACTCCATACATATTGCTTACTGTATACCACGTACGAGACTGGCTTAAACATGTTCCTTGAAGAGGTACGTGGCCTGAACTTATTTACCTAGCAAATAATTTATGAAACCCGGTATTTCTCTTCATGTCAAAGTTTTATTGTCATATTGTTTAATGCATTTGTCAACTATGAATTTCGGAGATTCATGCCATGAAACAGATGTAAATATCACCAGAAAGTCTGTATATGTTCAAACCCCTCAATAAACTGTTTAGGAAACTGGTAGACATTACAGAGTTCTTTTTTTTTTCTTTTTAATCAATAACGTCAAAGATTGTTATAATCATTTTATTGCAAGGAGATCAGGGAAGAGATTTTAAATGGTCAAAATGGCATTTCTAACTGGTCTCTTTTCTTTCTCCGCCAACCATCTGCCAAAAGTCTGGAATTATTCTGTTTTTTACTCTTTGAGCAAAATGCAGAAATGGAAAAACTCATATTTTAGTAGGCATGAGACAGAGGCGCTATTACTATATTTTTCAGCCAGTTCCACATCCACGTTTCCGAGTCCCATGATGATCAGCAGCTTTCCCATGCCCATGGCATCCATCCCCTCTCCTCGCCCCTCTTGGCTGGTTACAGGTTACAGCCCCTCTACCCATTTCCTTCTGAAACACTAACACAGCTGCCGCCACTGAGCACCTCAGGGCTTTTGTGGGGTCTGACCCAAAGTGATTACTCTCCGGCATGGGTTCTCTATGAGTCAACCAAGCGTGAAACCCAGACCTCAAGTTCGGGTTTCACAATCACAAGATTGTCTCTTATCTGTCAAACTCTGGTGAATTATTCAAACTTGGGATTCATCTGCTGCCCTGATTTAACTTAGGATATTTGGGGGTAAAAAAAAAAGATAAAATATCTTTTGTCTTTATCTTACATATAATGTCTTTGGCAAAATACAGGAACCATTCAGTGGTGGTGTACTAAGAGCATTCTGTAATAATAAGAGCAGCATTAGGGTGCATATTATCAGAATTAACATGAGAACCTGGTCCTCTGGCCATGGCCAAGACCTGCTAAAGTGCTAACAAAAAGATGTTCCACATGTCACATTATCTACAATCTCACTTAGTGATAAGAGACAACAAACTGATGTGTGTAGCTGACTAGAGATGGTGGAGATAATGCAGTCCGCTGTGGTCAGTACAATACGCAGTGGCCTCAGCAACTCAGCCTCTGCTGAATTTTTTGTTCGGCCTCGGAGCAGAGGGGATGGGAAGGAGGTCACCTACCCAGAGGTATGGCAGTGAGGTCTGCACCACACAAGGACACACAAAAATGCAACTCGAAATTCTGACTTTAACCTTCAAAAAAATTGTTTCTTAGACAATGGCTTGCCCAGGAGTGGCCCTAGGGTGCGTTGAGGCAGAAATGGTTGCACGGGGTGCCACAGCAGAGATGCTATGTTTAGCTGTAAACCCCCCCACCTCTGCTCCCACCAGGGACCAGGCAAACAGCTCCTGTGGGCAGCAGCAGCTTGAAGGCCACAAGCCTTCAGCAGAACATAATCTTAAATGACTTCTCTCTTCCTTCTCTTTTCTTTTTCCCTTTTGGTGTTGAAAGATGCCTCTTATCCGGGGCAACATGCGTGTAAAGAGATGCATGCTGGAACCTAAACTGCAGGTGTTTCGTTGAGGGCACCGTCTCGGTCGGGTTGGTGCCAGTTACAGTTTCACCCCTTTGCTCAGTGGTTTTATTTATAAATAACATTATCCTGGAGGGGAGAGAGCAGAGAATATCAGCACATATGGTATGTCAAATCCCCTACTGCTTGGAGACCCCTGAAATGCTTAGGTACAACAGGGCATGCTTAGGGCTCTGAAAATCTTGCCTTTGTCATTTTAAGCCAGGCCCTTAACATTATTTTAATGGAGTTGTTTTGAATTTAATTATGCATATGTTGTATAATACACTTACAATAAATACCTCTAGTTATTGCTTCTTAAAATCCCTTTCTTTCCAATATTGACTGCTCTAATTTACTTTTATGCAAACAGCCTAGTCAGATTTAATAAAATGTCTTAGTAGCATGTTTAATGACATCATTCCCCCTAGGGAGAGTTGGGAAAATGACCTTCCATTTTACGAAAGAAGAGGATTAATTTTTATTGTCTGCCCCAGTTAATGCGTGTTTAGACATAAAGGCCCGATCAATATGACAGAGAGTATAGTGATTTTACTCACAGTAGTTTCTAAATGGACATTTCTTACTAATCCATTTTTATAAATCACTTTAAAGGCCTTATTGATCTTTAATTGGGAGTTACACCTAATCACTCGAGTGCAACGCATGGCTAGTTCGAAACATTTTAACCCTTTCCACACAACTCTTTAAAATTCATATCATGAGAACTTTTGCCCTCTCCTCCTCTTCAATACACATTATGTAGCATCCTTAACTCCCAAAGTTATCAGGACCATCACACATTAAAGGAACAAAATACTAGGGAAAATGTTATACCAAAAACTGTAAAGAGGCAGTATTGCATGTGTTCATCAAAAATATGCCCATATACAACTAGGGGGGGAAAAGCATATTTCTTTGGACTTCTAAAATATAAATGTGCAAAACAAATATATACAGTGGAAAATGGGGAGCTACACCATATGACAGGCTTCTTTTCCATCTCTGACTTCACCAAGGTTATAATCATAATTGTTAACTATTCCTTTCTTTTATTAAAGATCAAGTCATGCTGTAAAAGTGTTTGAACAAGCGTACAAACACATGCTTGAACAAACATACTGCCTTGTGGAGAAAGTTCAGTGAAATTTATAAACTCATAAGTGGATCTTGGAATTTTGTATTGCTCATATAGTCCTAGGATTCAGAACGGATTACCCTTCTTTCAATTAACCTAACTCACTGTTCTTGTTGTGTGATGCATGCATGTCGGTATGCGTTAGTGGATGCATGGAGGTAGGACACGTTTACATGTACCCTACTATATAATATTATAAACATATATCAGTATGTGCACAATAAATAAAAAAAAATGAGCATGACACCTTCCTAAGGTTTTAAAATTGTATTTTTACGTCCTTTCACAAGTTTTGGAAAAAAAAACAAACCTCAAGATTTTATTCCCTTTCCACCAAAACCTTCTTTTGAACTGAACAGTACCTCACCATTTATACAAATGTACTAGTGTAATTATATGATAATATTTATACTGATAGACCAGAAAAATGTCTTCATCTGTTTTTACCATCTAGCATTTTGTGAATGATTTTTGAAAGAACCCTTGCAGTTGTGGAGTAGACGGCACTGGATTGGAACCTATTTTATGACTTATTTAGTTACACAAATGGAAAACATTATCATAAAATGTTAAACTTCCGTGGTTACTGCATTCATATAGATTTCTTGATAATGGCTGAATTAATTTTAAGAATATTTAAGAAAATGTCCTCCTTGACTGAGACATTCCAAGCCAAAAAAACCCACAAATGCAGTACTTTGCAATCACAATGTTTACATTATTATCACGTCAGTAATATAAGCCTTTCTCTAGGACACTGAAACACAATCTTGAGAGAGCGAGTTAGTAAGAAATTAATTTGGAAATAAGTATTAAAGTCCACTGCATAAATTTAGTCTCCTTAATTGCTACAATTTCTGAGTTTCCACCACGGTCTTCTATAGGATTTTCTGTTCATCAGGGATCACTATATCGGAACAAAGACTAACACAGCACACTTGCCTAGGGCTTTTGTCTGTAACTGGAACAACCTGGAACTACATTGTTCTCTTAACAAGTTCAAAGACCTTTCGACTGAAAGGCTAATGGATACATCTGGGCAAAACCCAGTAATGGTAAAGATGGCTTTTAATATTTCAAAACTGCCCCTAAACAAATAATTGTCTACTATACTCTGCTACCATTTCAGGTAAGTATGCCATTTCCCAGTTAAAAAGCGCAGCGTGCCATAAACTTTTCGAAGCAAGTAAAAAAAATCCAATTATTTTTTTCTCTTTTTTTAAATTTTATTTTTTCCTTCCTTTAAAAGAGGATGTGGCAAGAAAAAAAAAAAGAGGAAGGTGATTCAGGTACAACTCTGGAAAGCTACTGGAAAGCTTCTGCCCTGCAGCATCACATATGCCCGTTTTATCCCATAAAAATAACCAGATGCCACATTGCACTTGTGAAGCTGAAGCTGAAAGAGAGAAAGACACACCACCAGTTTGAAAACTGGAGTAGACTATGTGATAGGTTTTAGCTGTGACTCCGACCAGTCTTTTAGGAGTAGCTATTTTTGAACATACTTGCTAAGCTAATTTCAGAGGTAAATGCTTCTGAGTATTTTTGGTAAATTAAACGGAAGAGCTTGAAAAGTATTTGATCTTGCACTAGAGAAGGGAATGTCTCATGTCTAACTGTAACAATTAATTCCACCCTTTTGCAGAAGACAAGCCCAAATCTGTACATTTAAGACTGGCAAAAGGTGAGTAGGATTTTAGCTGGATGTGAGCTGCTAATATTCATAGAGCTGGCTACATATACAGGGGTGGGGATTTCCCATCTAGAAACTGGGCAAATTCTGGCCTGCTTGAGAAACAACTTCAGAATAACCCTGGATGCCTCCCATTTGAGCAGCCAGTAATTTTGTGAAAAGAAGGGACTAATCTAACTGATGACTTACGCAAGACCAGGAGTCATTAGTGCTTTACTTTCAGCACAGTGAAGACTGCACGCCTATGGAAAGTGTGGCCAGCACTTAGCTGAAACATAAACAGCAGCAGTTTCTACCGCAGAGAGGGAGCTTGGGTTGGGGGAAGAGGGAGGCGCAGAACTCAGCTCAGATACCTAAATTAAGTGATGGGATCACATATTCCATGCAAGACAAGAAAATGGAGTGGAAATGCTCATCCAAAACTTCAACCAAATCTAAGCGCTTGGAAAGTGGGTTGAAACATGATTACTACATGAACTGAAGCTTCCTATAATATTGGAATCAGCTATTTCTTTTGCTGTTTGTGGTTATGAGGTGATTATTAATATGCCTAGTGAATAGCAGGTGGTTTTCGCTTCTCCTGGACTCTGACTTGTAAATAACTGAAGAGGAATATGATGCTGCAAGGAATTTTCATTAGTATAATAACAGCATGAGAGTAATAGCTGATTTGTAAGACAAACATTAAATAATGAAATCTGAAGTAGAAATGCATGTGGCAACACCTTTGGACTCTGAAGAAACACAAGGCCACACCCCAGATTGTGTCTCCCTTTTCAGAGTACCTTTTCAGTTTATGTAACTTGGGATATAGTCTTAAAATCTTTTAAAACTTGGTAAAAGAAAGCAATATTGTCATAATGACGAATGGATGTCATGTTCTTATTTATTCAGCTTCTGTTTCCTGTTACCTTTAGTTTCTGATTGCATCTTTCCTGCAGGAATCAAGCAAATTTGGAATTCTTTTCCAAAGGTTACATACAGATCTGTCTGATACCTCAACAAGAACAATCAGTAACTCAAAAGATTGGACTAATATTTTCTTATAAACTAAAAGAAAATATAACAGCTCTGGTAAAGAAGAAGAAGAGGACAATCAGAGACAGAGAGAAAGAGAGAGAGAAAGAAAAGAGAGAAAGAGAGAGAGAAAGAGCAAAAGAGAGAGAGAAAGAGAAGAAGAGAGAAAGAGAGAAAGAAAAAAGAAGGAAAGAAGGAAAGAAGGACAGAAAGAAAGAAGGAAGAAGAGAAGGAAAGAAGGAAGGAAAGAGGAAAGAAGGAAAGAAGGAAAGAAGAAAGAAGAAAGAAGGAAAGAAAGAAAGAAAAAGAAAGAAGGAAAGAAAGAAAGAAAAAGAAAGAAGAAAGAAAGAAAGAAAGAAAGAAAGAAGAAAAGAAAGAAAGAAAGAAAGAAAGAAAGAAAGAAAGAAAGAAAGAAAGAAAGAAAGAAAGAAAGAAAGAAAGAAAGAAAGAAAGAAAGAAAGAAAGAAAGAAAGAAAGAAAGAAAGAAAGAAGAAAGAAAGAAAGAAAGAAAGAAAGAAAGAAAGAAAGAAAAAGAAAGAAAGACAAGATTACAGAAAAGATTTCTGTATGTCCATACACGTAGAGAGTGGTTTTCATGCTGATGAGCAAATACAGGAATGAAGAAGTATTTTGATCAGGAATTGTCATTCTGTGGGATTCAGAAAGCATAGTTATGTCATTAGGTAACAATCTATAATTAACTCATTCAAGTATCTGTGAAGGACACGGCTGAGCCAAGGACAGGAACAGCTATTCCACCCACATGTTCAAATAAAAGCAAACAAAAGTTCTTGCTGTCTGTCACCATAGTCAGAACCTTCACGAAAGCTGGTTGATGTGCAGTTATTATTCTGGACATTATCTTTTGCTAGAGAGAACGTGTGGAAAACCTTTATTTCCCTGCACAGAAAACACTGTGTTTTAAAGGAAATACACAACTGGATAGCAAAATTTACATACAAATAAAACAAAAATAAAATCATATTTAAAAAATCTTAATTTCAAATGTTTTTAACTGTGAGAGAGTAGTGAAACACTTTGGAGGTCCTACTTTAACTCCTGACATGGCAGTCAAAAGAGAACAGTAGAGTTCGTTGGCAACCATCCTATTATTAACCACTCCAGCAATAGCACAGATCCAGCATTGCTTTATACTCTTTGTTAGAATACATGTCATAAAACATGGTCAGGAGATGGGAAGAAATGGCAACAGGGCAGCTTTGAAAAATATACACATTATACAGGTGTATTAAATGGATACAATGAAACATTAATCATGCTTTCCGTCTCCTGTTCATTTTCAATGATCACAGATTTACGAGGCTGTTTGTAGTGTTCCCCCATTTTGACAAAAATATTTTATTTTAAGTAAAACATAGTTATTGGTTAAAGATTAATAACTTAATTCTTTTATTATATTTGTAGAGGTAGATCATAATTGGCCATTAAATTCAAATAAATCGTTGCAGATTTACACTGATATGACTGAAAGGAAAATTTGGCTCATGGTTCCCAGTTATTACTCCCAGAGCCTCACTGACTTACAGTGGGGGTGTAAATGAGAACATAACTTAGCCCAAGTTGTGCAATTATGGATACTAATTCCCCAAGGATAAATTTTAATTTGAGGGCAGTTTCTTCTAAGTGACTCTCACCAGTCCAGCATGATGTGATATATGTGATTTGGGAGGAAGGAAGGAAGGAAGGAAGGAAGGAAGGAAGGAAGGAAGGAAGGAAGGAAGGAAGGAAGGAAGGAAGGAAGGAAGGAAGGAAGGAAGGAAGGAAGGAAGGAAGGAAGGGAGAAAGAAAGAGAGAAAGAGAGAAAGAGAGAAAGAAAGAGAGAAAGAAAGAGAGAAAGAAAGAAAGAAAGAAAGAAAGAAAGAAAGAAAGAAAGAAAGAAAGAAAGAAAGAAAGAAAGAAAGAGAAAGAGAGAGAGAAAGAAAGAAAAAGAAAGAAAGAAAGAGAAAGAGAGAGAGAAAGAGAGAGAGAAAGAAAGAAAGAGAGAGAGAAAGAGAGAGAAAGAAAGAAAGAAAGAAAGAAAGAAAGAAAGAAAGAAAGAAAGAAAGAAAGAAAGAAAGAAAGAAAGAAAGAAAGAAAGAAAGAAAGAAAGAAAGAAAGAAAGAAAAAGAAAGATGGACGCTCATAACAAGATCTCTAATGTTATTGGTTAAAAAACAATTTGACTGTAAACTTTAATTCATCTACTAAATGTCAAACACGACTAGATATACCAGCAGTTTCCTTAGCCCTCCTTGTTATTAAGACATGCATAGCTGCCGTGGAAATTAGAAGGTCTGTAATAATACCCTTCTAAAAACACTTGAGATGAAAATTTTGGTTTGAAATTTATGGAGAACTCTATTACTGTAGTAACAAGTTATATAAAAGGCAAATGTTAGGATAGAAGCCTTTCATTTAGACCAGCTTATTTCTGACATTATAAGTATTCTACTTTTTTCAGAAGTGTTAGAGTCATTGAATTTGACCAGTATGCAATCCACTGTTAAAGAACACATTACCGTGGGGTTTCTTTTCTTTTAAAACCATTTAATTTCCTTAAAACCCAGAATCTTTGTGCAGCACTTGCTATAAGCTTTGTCACATCACTGCTTTGTCAAACACGAACCAAGCAGTCCCATGGGTAGAACTTCCTCTGAGATGTATACATGCAACCCTGGATAGCTTAGGTTTTTTTCTGAAAATACAATTGAAAGTCACTTAAATTATTCTACATACATTGCATTCTCCTGTCCAAAATGTTATTCCAGGCTTTGCAGGCACAAAGGAGAAAACCTTTTGTCTACATGTGTTTCGGGGGGTGGCAGGGGAGACGAACTGTGCCTGAGACCACAGTTTGGAAGTTGAAGAAAGAGGAATAACCAAGACAACATTTTGGCTCAATAAGGAAAGAATTTCTAACCCAGTTTCCTCATACACAACATTGGCAGACTCTTTGTCTCGATTTTGGCTGGGACAGAGTTAACTTTCTTACTGGCAGCTGGTATAGTGCTGTATTTTGGGTTTAGGATGGGAGGAGCGTTGATAGCATATTAATATTTCAGTTGTTGCTAATCAGTCCAGGACTTTTCAGCTTCTCATACTGGCCTGCCAACAAGAAGGCACGGGGCATCGAAGAAGCTGGGAGGGGACACAGCTGGAACAGCTGACCCCAACTGACCAAAGGAATATTCCATACCATATGATGTCATGCTCAGCATATAAAGCTGGGGGAAGAAGGAGGAATGGGATATTCAGAGTTATGGTGTTTTATCTTCCCAAGTAACCATTAGGTGTGATGGAGCTTGGCTTTCCTGGAGATGGCTGAACACCTGACAATGGGAAGCAGTGAATGAATTCCTTGTTTTGCTTTGCTTGCATCCACAATCTTAAAGTAGACTTTACTCATACAGATATATCACCTAACTGCAATGAAACTTGTGTGAAAAAGTTTTGTGGGAATTGGACTTAATTTCTTTTTTCTTTTTTTCTTTTTCCTTTTTTTCTTTTTCCTTCTTTTTTTTATTTTCAAGTAGTCTTTTGAGGTTTGAAAATACAACCCTGAAGATATGTTCCAGATTTAAAATATTCCTGATACAAAATGGTGGGTTTGTATTAGTTGCATTTCTGCATTTTTTTTATACATCATTATACAACAAAACTCCTTTCAGCATTAAGGACTAAGTGATTTTCCTCAAGTAATATTTGCTAATATTGAATAGCTATTCCTTCCCAGAACTGCTCCAGTTTCCTTACAAACCTCACCATCTCTGTGCAACACTATAATTTCAGAGGGCCTTGAAGTGCTGTTACCTCTTGGAGTAACTTGACAATGTTACATAGAGAATTGCAATCTAAGTTGTCCAAGGTTACAAAAGTCCAGCTCACCCATTATATTAATTTTTTTTAATGTCACATAAAGGAGGAACGCTAGTAGAAACTGGTCAATTTTGCCTACTTACTATTGAAGTAGCTTAGCTAAGGGGTCCTTGAGCTACCTGGTGAAGTCACAAGTTGGCATGACAACAAGCTCGGAGAGTCTAGAAATAGGAGAAAATGTATACAGCTTAGATCGCCAGAATGTATTTTGTTTGGTTCATTTTAATGACATGGATGTCAGATTTTTTTTCTGCACAACATTTATTTGGCAATTGCTGAAGAAAACCGTAAGATAGATAGTCTAGAAGAAATGAGCTTTACCGATACAGCTGTTGCCAATCATACCGGTATCTAGGGCCACATCATTCACCATGGCACTGCTGATCATCCGCAATATCCTCACTAGGTGGGCTGAAACCAGATGGCATCGCTATGGCCATGGACTTTAACTAAATCTTGAGCCGTATCTGGGATGTAAACATTAGTTTTTTCCATCCAGCCCAATCTAAAATTTTGCTTTCCCACCATGCTACCTTTCGCACTATCTTTGTCTAAAAAGAGCCTGCGTTGGTGGGGCCAGGCAAATTCACATTTTGTATCACTTCTGAGAATTTTAAATAGAGATGCAAGTAATCACAGTTCATTAAACAGGCTGATCTTGGTATAATTTTGCCAAGTTTCTCTGTGCCTAAGACCCTCTGTTGTGCTTGTGTAATTTCCCAGAAGCTCAACAGCTAACAAAAGTATGCATTGGAAAGCGAAGCTGTATTTTCTGCCACTGCTATTATTTATTCATGCTTCCTATTTTTGTCCTTTCTTCTCTTTAAAAAACTGCTACAATAACAGTAGTTGATCCAGACAAATTCAACTATTTCTAATTTTACAAAAAAAAAAAAAAAAACAAACCAAAACATTTAATTCTAGACATTATAGCTGGTTGATATACTGCTTTTCATTGGACTTTCCTGGGAGCGGGGAGAAAAAAATTGCTTGATTGATCATTTCTGAATCTCAGAAATATACCTGCAGTTTTTCACATTAATTATGAAGAGAAATTTACCTCAAAACTTATTGGAGGTGAAGAAAAAAATATTTCTTCAATAAAACTGCAAAGTTTTCATATCAATTTGTACCCTTTTATTTTCTCATTATGGCAGATGCAGTAAAAATAACATCTCAAAACAAAAAATTAAAACTTTTCAATTTAAAACATGGAAGCAAGTTCGTTTGTTTCTCTGTCAAAAAGAAGTTGGGCATTTTGATTTCAAAGGAACTGCTTTTTTTTTTTTTTTTCATTTTTCTATTTTTTTGCGTGTGTGAGATAAAAAAGTTACAGTGTTCCGATTAGCTTTAAATTTCATCTCATCTGAGAGGCTGAGCAGGGACTTCCTTGTAAAGGACTCAACATTGCTAAAGAGAAAATAAATAAATGAAAGCTTTCCTTCTAAACTTAATTCTTTATATCTTGCAAGATTTCCGGGTTATTTTATTTTTTGTGCCTTCATAAAGGGTTAAGAGGTATTTCTCACAGTGATTGATAAAAAGAGAAGCCAGCAATAATTTGACATGAAACCTCAGACTACACTTAAATTGTTTGATTCTGTAACAGCAAACAAGAATTTTATTAACATCTTATCCCTTGCTGGCCCCAAGATAGCCTCTTATCAACACAATACAACACAACAACGTCACAAAAGAGATTAGGACAGAAAGGGATATAATAAAATACTATATAATTTGAAATGGCAAGGGGCTGAATGTTACAGTTCCTTTATAGAGAATGCAATCCATATTTATAATTTTTTTATACTTACAAAAGTCACAAATCTCTTGCCAAAATTATGCCTTTTCTTTCCCTTTTAAATCCTTTCACATCGCTTGCAATACGATTCCTCACTAGGCTGCCTTGGAGTAGTATGTCATTCTAAATTAGAATTGGAAAAATAATTGGTGTAATGACCATAACCTTGAAAACTCTTATTCCTGAATACATAAAAAGGGGAAATTTACTGAAAATCAGGAAGCCTAAGTTACTGCTGGGCTGTGGTTGCAATAACTTTTTTGTGCCAACCATTTACGTGTGAAATTACTCGAGCATTTTCAGCGATGGCCTAAACTGTAAAGGTGCAATATGAACAGTAACGTTCACCCAAAAAAGATCCCACAAAGATGCCGTCTGAAATACACGTATACATATGAAGGAGTTAGTTAAGGTTAGAGTACCGTATTATAGAGAAAGTGGCAATGACTCCTATACTTAGGCTGTCCATGTCATAGTCCATGATGAAAAGCCTTCAGGCAGCTTTATCAGAGAACTAAAATACCACCACTGCTTGCAGTTACACAGCGAAACTCGGCACAGGAGTAGTATTTTGGCTAGGGAGGTGTCTTTTGCCCACCCTGTGGAGGTATCTTCAGATTTGGCAGAGTTATAAATTGATGGAAAGCGATTTCCACCACTGGCGCTTAGATTTTTTTTCTTTCTGTTATTATTTCTCATGGACCACTCTAGCTTCTCTCTTCCACTCCACATGGGTCACCAACAAAATACATCTTTGCTTTTACTTTCTTTAAGGAAAAGAAAAGGCTTTTCAGATGAACTGGGCTGGGAACCAGCAGCATGCAACACCAACCCCTCTTCTCCTTACTCTTGTAATTTATTTCTGGTCTTAGTGCTTACTGCTGAGTGATGCCTCCCCCTTCACTGCTGAGTGATGCCTCCCCCTTCACTGCTGACATGGACTGGGAAGAGCACACAGATGTCCAGCAGGGCAGGTTTCAGTCTCAAGGCTCCTACAGATAACACATTTTCCCACTACAAAACCTTGATTCATTCCAGAGAAACCTGTGGGAAAAGGAGATTCTCTTTCTTTTTTTTGTTTGTTTGTTGGGTTTTTTCATATTTTCCAGTTCATGTAATTAGCATGACTAAAGATTAGTATTTTAAGACTGCTAAAAAGATACCGATTTCCAGTTCCACAGGAAAACTTAAATCCGGTATAGTCTGACTCCTGGGTCCTCAGTTGATGCTTAATAGCATTTTTTTCACGTCCCCTTTGTTAACTGCATCGTGGACATCACATGCTGTATCTGCCTACGTACATACACAGTGGTGTATAACATTTCTAGGGAAAGGACGTGGAGTTATCACAGAATCAGAGAATGGTAGGGGTTGGAAAGGACCCCTGGAGATCATCTAGTCCAACCCCCCTGCCAGAGCAGGGTCACCCAGAGCAGGTTGCATGGGAACATGTCCAGGCGGGTTTGGAATGTCTCCAGAGACGGAGACTCCACCATCTCTCTGGGCAGCCTGTGCCAGGGCTCTGCCACCCTCAGAGTAAAGAAGTTCCTCCTCATGTTTAGGTGGAACTTCCTATGCTCAAGTTTGTGCCCATTACCTCTTGTCCTGTCACTGGGCACCACTGAAAAGAGCCTGGCCCCATCCTCCTGACACCCCCCCTTTAAGTATTTGTAAGCATTGATAAGATCCCCCCTCAGTCGTCTTTTTTCCAGACTAAAAAGGCCTAAATCCCTCAGCCTTTCTTCATAAGAGAGGTGCTCCAGTCTCCTAATCATCTTGGTATAATCTAGATATGCCAGTGCCACAGACTGTAGTACCATAGGGACACTCAGGTCAGCTTTCAGCTGTCTTGGCAGGAGAGATCCATGGTGCCATCACCGAATCTAGCTGGCTTCGCGCAAGTGCAAGTCTGTCTACACTACCTTTCAAACTCATTTCATTTTGATTTTTCTAAAAACAGCTTTTGGCCCCACAGACCGCAACAATCTGTCATGTCACTTACCAGCAGCAGTACATAAACTGAATTGGAGTGCTAAATATTCCCATTGAGAAAATGGACAAAGATGTGAATGTGAAAAAAAAACCCAAAATAACTAATTAATTGCAGTGCTTTCTTTCTGTCCCAGCTATTCAAAGTACTGTTTGAAATGCACATTGCTCTATAACAGAACCCAGCTCCACTCCTTACACAAGCAAAACACAAATGACTTTTCAATCCATTTACTTGTTTGCCTCAATGAAAATTTTGTAGACTTTTCATGCAAGTGCTGTAAGTCAACAAAACAGAGTTATTTTTTTAAGTTCTGGTATGTACCAAAAAAGTTTGGAACCACAGATTTCATGGAATTTATATGTACTTGATGCCCAACTTTCTATTATTTCTAAATTTTCTTGAAGAATTTTTTTTTTAAGCTGATGGTTTCAATACTAAATCTCCAGTGTAAGCACACTTTAAGGCTGAATGCTAATCTCTCAAGTGGGTTAAGCTATTTTAACCACAATAGGGTGAATGGTGATGCCAGAAAAACTAATGGGATTTGAGATACATCAGATGCCAGAACAGTTAAAGTTGAAACAAGTTTTGGTCCTTACCCTTAAATATACGCCACGTACATTTTTGCCTCAGTAGCGCCGTTGTAGGTGCTGCAGAATTTGGCCTAAAAGACAGAAGTGGGCCTGTGAATGACAAGATAAGTGACGGTTCATCTCTGAGTAGCAGCCACTGAAACAGTTTAAGTTCACTTGTGAGTTTTTCACACAGGTCCACAGAATCTCTTACCTGCCTCGTTCAGTTCTTTGGAGCATCACTAACACAACTGTGGGTGCATTAACACCAGGAGAGAAATGCTGAGGCGAGTCTGAGGCATCTCAAGCTTAGTATTAAGGGATGCTCCTGTAACATCAAGAAATCTTGGTAGAAATTTTTGAAACACGAAGTGCAATATAGTTTCAGCCTGGTTTCACTTTAGGCTTTACATTCACTTTAATCAGAAATGAAAGCTAAGACTGAAAACAGGGGGTAAAAAAAGCAGTCAGGAACCTGAAATGGCAGAAGTCTGCAAGGCTCTGTTTAATACTGAGAGACAATAGCTTACATTATGCAAAATTACATTGCTTAAGTCAAAGCTATTTTTGCATTTTTAGGACCATAAAAAATCCCAGTGTGAAACCACAAACTTCTGCCTTTTCTTTTTTTTCTTTTTTTTTTTTTTGCTTTCTTGTAACTTAAAAAATATCCAAGTGATTTAAACCATATTCTGTAAAAACAAGTTTCTCCCGTGCCGAGACCTTGTGTGCCAAGTTTCAGCACACAGCAAATTTTTATAGGCTGAGATATTAACCTCTCAAAACAGGAGCATGTAATGGAAACACTGTTAATCCCTTGACTATTGGGGCGTAATGAGGCATTAACTTACGAGCTCTCAGAAGTGAAAGGGTCCAGTTTCTGACCTCAGTTATAGTGGTCCACGTTGAGAGGAACTTCTTTATTTTCAACGACTTTATACACTCTCAAAAAAAATGTTTTCTTTTCCAAAACCACTGTTCCTGGGAGCGATACTCTACGAACGTCAAAACTTAGATTTATGACCTATAGCGTGTCCCTGAAGGTAATTAAAAAGCTGTAGATAATTGTGATCATGTACTGCAGTTTTACAGAATCATACACACTTCAAGATTATGTACTAGCTGTGTTTGTAAGTGGTAACTGTCTCATTAGCTTTGAGATATTTAATATTATAAAGAAATTCCTACAACCGTGGAAAAAAAAATGAGTGTCGTCTAATCTCTAACATTTTTCCGTGGCATTACTATTTTGAATTAACTTCATCACTAGCGAAAATATTTGCCAGCCCATAACCGAATCCTTCCCCATTCAAATACAAGGTTCCTGCTTTTAAACTGTTTTCAGTCTAGACTCTGATGCCAGAAGAACAAAAACATTTAAATGTAACAGGTCTTAAAAGTAAAAAACTTCTGGAAATGGTTCAATATGAAATAGTATGTGATTTAAAACTTATTATGTGATTATCAACTCAGTGACTGATGGGATCGCTGTAGAATGTCTACTGTAAGAATAAATGATAATTAATGTAATAAACGGTAATGTATTTAGCACATACAGACAATTACTAAGACACTCTAGGGCAAAAGTTGAACTTCTTGGTATGTGTGTCATACGTATGTCACACATGTTTCCCTGAACACAAAGGTTATCTCTGTGGTGCGACTCCGGGACAGACAGACGTACCTGCTGCCACCTCAGTGCAGCCGCTCAGGTAACAGGGAAGCAAAGACATGGCAGCAACAGGCTTCAACCTCCTAAAGAAGAACCCGGTTTCCCCAGCAGTAGTGTACAGCCCACGGTGACACTCGTGCTACCACATACAGCAGCTAAGTCTAGGCCTCTAAGTGGAGAAGCTGATTTAGGTACAGCGTCGCCAGGGAGGTGGGGAATACAACCCTATTTTCTGTCCCTCGCTCACCAGCAGAGCCTGCGTCTGCCTGAGTCTTTAGAGAAAACAGATTCCTAACTTGGTCATTCATGTTCAGAGCAAAACTAAGGAAAGCGAGTATCCTCATAACTATTACCTTGATATATTAAAGACGAAAGACATAATACAATGCCGTTAAAGATTATTTTAGATTACGTTCACTAATATTTGCAACAGGGTCACGTCTGTCCATGCACTGAATCCAAGCATACACAAAGAAACACAGGTTCCAGCTTCACTTTGGACATTTTACACCCACAAGGGCAAAAATCTTGAAGGATTCTGGCTTTTCTGGAAACGTTCATTCTTTTATAGCTATATAAAAGTACAGAATGACTAAGTATGTTGTATTTGTACAAAGTATATATTATTCCAGTGTCCATGCGTATTGTATAGGATGTATTATTATATATGACATCTACTGCATGTGTATAACACACATTTCAAACAAAAACTATTTCAGAGAAAGAAGATGGACATTCTCTGTTTCAAACTTTGTTTAACATTTTCACGCATGCATAAAAAGTTACAGTCCTTAGAGAAATACATTGAAACAAGCTCTTTTCTGCAAACAATATTGTTTTCGTGAATCAGACATTTCTGATTACACGGCGTTCATAAAAATAAAACTCTGGCAAGTCACAGTACTAACCCAAACATCCCATCAGTCAGATGACACTGTGATACTTTATGAGGAATTTGGACACTGGATCTTCCATTATTTTAACTGAGACAACCTCTGTAATGAATTCCCTTGCTAGGTGTGTTTATACATGTATGCAGCTTCAGTAACAACTTGAGCCCAAACATTTAAGCAAGCAAATAACAAACGTCTGTCTATGTAAAGATGAGACCAAACCCAAAAAACTTTTGAACACTTATAACCTTGCCCATGTTGCCCTCCAGAGAACCACTGCCAACGTCGGGTATGAGTTAGGCACTAAGTTCAGTCCTACACAGATATCAGTTTTGCTGAGCTTCTGCTGTAATTTTAATAGAGGCAGCTGTAAATCAATCAAAGGTATGAGGCTAGGTGAGAGCACCGTGCATTATATTTTTGGATTTAGCCACCCAAATTCAATTTTGGATGCCTAAATCCTGCTATGTCCAATTTTTGTGGCCAAAGAGCACCATAGCACATCAGGGGATTTTGTCATCTAATCCTCCCAGCAAGCCTCCAAACCCACACTCCCGCTTTCCTTTCCATGGAAAAAGGCTGTGGGATGAAGGATGGTACATGCCAGGATTTTATACTCTAACAGAGACACGATACAACAGCGAAGTGGGAAAGTTCTCAGCGTGTACACATTCTGAATGCGTGTAAGCCTCAGGCTCAAACCCTGCGGACAGCCTCGAAGAGGGGTCACACCATACCAACTCTCAGGGGAAAAAGCATGTTTCCCAGTATTTTTATGTAGCAGCTAGCACATTTGGGGCACTACTGTAAAATAAATAATAACCTTTCGTTAAACTGAGGTTGACACCCTGCTCCAAGCTCCAGCTATTAAGCATTTTGCTTTGCTTTTGCCTCAGAGGCAGAAACAAAGAGTGACATATCCCACATGGCTAAAATTCTTTGGCCTTTCTCTCAGTCACATTAACATTATTAAAAACATGTAAACGTGGGGTTTTTTTGCTGTTGTTGTTTTGGTGTTCGCATTGTTATTTTGTTTGTTTCCTTATTCTACTCCAACCCATTGTTTTCACTTATTACCCATGCGACGAACAATAACCGATGAAGCAGCAAAAACCCTGTGCAATTGTTTGGAGAGCAGCAGTAGTCCCGTCGTGCTGCCAGCGTACCAGTTCAGTGTGCAAGGTTACCAAAAACAGGCTGCGATAGCTCAGATCTGCCTTCCCAGTTAGAAAGATTGGGGAAATCATAGAATGGTTCGGGTTGGAAGGGACCTTAAAGATCATCTAGTTCCAAACCCCCCTGCCATCAGCAGGGACACCTCCCACCAGACCAGGCTGCTCAAAGCCCCATCCAGCCTGGCCTTGAACACTTCCGAGGATGGGGCATCCACCAACTTGGAGTTAAAAAAGGAGCATGTGTGGATGAGGGTCATTGGCTCTGAAAGTCCACTCTGGAGGGGACCTCATCACCGAGCTGTAGAGACCACATGGGTCCCTTGCACGCTGTCCTGGGTACATGCATAGTACACAACTTTTGAAAGCACATACTTTAACAACACTCTACAGCAAGGGTCAAAACATCCATTTTACTCTTGAAATTAACGTTTCAAGAAAAATAAAGTTATTGTTCTTATTAACATCATTGTTACATTCAAATTTGAGCAGCAATAAAAAGACACCAGTTCCAGGTACTAACTGCCTAAAGCGTATCCCCAGAAGCATTGAAGAGCCTTTAAAACTGGAACTTGGGCAGCCAGTTTTCTCCCAGTAATTATTTCCACCACTTTAATCTAGGGTAGAGTGCATCAGTCCTTTCCAAAAGCACCATCATACAAATCACAGACTCACAGAATGGTAGGTTTGGAAGAGCCCTCTGGAGATCATCCAGTCCAACCCCCTGCCAGAGCAGGGTCACCCAGAGCAGGTAGCACAGGAACGCGTCCAGGAGGGTTTTGAATGTCTCCAGAGACATAGACTCCACCACCTCTCTGGGCAGCCTGTGCCAGTGCTCTGCCACCCTCAAAGTAAAGAAGTTCCTCCTCATGTTTAGGTGGAACTTCCTATGTTCAAGTTTGTGCCTGTTACCTCTTGTCCTGTCACGGGGCACCACTGAAAAGAGCCTGGCCCCATCCTCCTGACACCTACCCTTTAAGTATCTATATATACATTTTGACACTTATATAAATACATCATATATATATATAAAATATATATATTTTGCCATTTATATAAATACATTTTGCCACAAGCGGACAAGGTCTTTGCATTAAAATCTGCGACCCATTTCATATAAGCATAAACGTATTTCCTGTAAAGTTACTTGCAAGCTCTTTATTGTGTTTTAAATATTTCACAGCCCTGAGAGTGTTACTAATAAATTGCTCATGTTCAAAACACGATGGACTTAAAACAAGGAAAAAAAAATATTTATAAAATTTTTACTCATTCAGAGTGAACAATGCACTCCTTTTCAGAAGAGTTCAGAAGGAAGATATAAGGCGCACAATACATTTCAACATTTTAATTTAAAGATCACAATAAAGAAACAACTCTGCAACTTAAACAAAACATTCCTTTTCTCTTGTTCTCTGAAATAAGAAGTATTCACAGTGATGATATAAGAACCTGCAGAAAAAGAGACATTGATTAGATTAGATAAGCATGAACAGCAACAGAGATCAAACTTGAAACCAGCACACATATCAGCTATGGAGAGCTATTTTTATCATCTTTGATTTATACTCAGCAATGAGACTCAATTATGAGAAGCGGAAATATCAATTAAGTGGGAGAAAAGTTTTATTAATGGGACAATAATGTTTTTCTTGCTGCTTGAGTTGTCCGTTTGTTTTTAGCCGCAGTGAAGCATCTTTTCATTTTTACAGAGAAATTGGGATTTCTAAATGACTTCCCTCTGATGCCGCACCACAGGCTACCGAGCCCTGGGCGCTGGTTCTGTAAGGAGTACGTCAGTGCCCATTCACAGCCTCACCTGGCTTCGCCATCCCGGCTCAGCCCTCGCAGGGGACTTGTAGCCCGGCCCCGCTGGGGTGTCCAGTTCACCCCGGGAGAGCTCACCCAGGTCCCCTGCACCCACACATGGGAACTCTGGGCTGGAAAACCCATCAAGAAGTGGAGCCATAAATATCTTCTAGCTATAGCCAATGTAGCGTTGCAAGGCTCCTTTTTTTCCTCTGTTTTTTCAGCTTTACATTTTAGACAGTTTACACTTCCACTCTCAAAACAGATTTTATCCTAATAAAGGCTTTTATTACTATTATTCACCTGTCATTACACGGCATTAGACAATTAAGTAGCATAGCCCAACTTTCAGAGTGAGGAACATTCCCATTTGCTTTCGAATGCGAATGGGAAGACAACATAAACAAAACATTTCATTAAAATATAGAGCTGCAGCTTTATTTATTTTTTGAAAAAAATCAAGCATTGCCAAGACTGCCACCTACGCTTAAAAAACTTTGCTATGAAAACTCACTGGCATGAGCAAAAAGAAAAAAAAGAAAAAAAAATCTATGGGCATGAAACAGTCTTCAGTCACAGTTTGATTGCCAGGCGATTGACAAAATAATTTGTACCCGTCGATTTTCATGAAGGAAATTTTTACAATGGATTTGCCAAGCAGATTTTTAATTTTAATCAGTAATGAAAAAATGACAACATGGATCACAACAAGACATCAGCCGTTAAATGGGCTTTCGCGATTGCTGTCAGGACGACTCCATTAGGCAGCCATACCTTTGTGGGCATCAATCACGCTCTTCAAACTCTTGTACATCTTCGAGATTTAATTAGACATTTAAGTTCTTTACTAGCAATTTGCAAAACTGTCACTTACTAAAAGTGCAAGACACCAAAAAAAAATTTTAAGAGTCAGAGCGAGGTTTCTTTTGAGCCCTAAGAGACTGTTTATCTAATTCCTGGGAGCGGTTTTAATGCCACCAGTACCCTTCGCTGAGTCCCACCAAGGCCTTTGAAGGCTAATTGCTCCCGCAGACTGAAACCGAGCAGAGAAGTGCCTGAGACACAGCTGCGAGCTGCCTTACACCGCTGCCATGCCGCAAAAGACGCGCCGGGGAGGGCGGGCGGGTTGGTGCCTGTACGTGTTCGCTCCATGCCGCTCGCAGTCAGGTGCGGCAGAAAACACTTTCTCAACTTCCCGGGGGAACTGCTGCCTCTGGGTTGGGAAAAGCTAACGAAGGTCTGAAATCACTCCTTTCTAAACCACTAAAATCAGGCCCTTGCTGTTCTTGGCAATGGAGGCGTGCACCGTAGTGCCGAGCTCCCGGGCCAACAGGTCAATGGCCCCAGCACCCACGGAGGAAGCACCCATCCATCAAGCCGTCCTCTTCCAAATCTCTGTGCCTCTGGGGGAATGCTGCATTGCTGGGACTGGCTTTTCTGCTTGTTCCAAGGTGCCAGGACATTCCTGAAACATACAGGGAACTTTTTTAGTGCTTTATTTTTTTTTTTCAGTTTGTTTGGATGGGATCTTTGTCACCGTTTCGCCAAACAGGTCTTCACAGGTTTCATGATGGAGAAGAAGCACTAGCTGAGAAAGTTTTAGTTTTTGTTAGATAACTTATTCTTCTCCTGCAGATTTCCAAAAGCAAAAGCTGTAGTCTCCTTTAAATGAACTTTGGCATACTACATAGCATTAGAGCGATAAATATAAAAGGTGGATTGTGAAAATGCTGTTACTCACCAGTGAAAAATTTGCCCTGGGCGAAGATGTACAGTAGAGAGTTATTTTCAGGCTAAAGTTTTTTTATGGGTTTCTTTTTCTTCTCTTTGGCGGTGAAACGAGGGGGCAGGGACGCTCTGTTTTCCTACAGATCTTCAGCACAACGAGCGAGTGCATCAAACTTCAGCCATTAGCACATTAGAGCTATTTATTAGTCACCGGTCTGAACTGATACGGGAACACTTTTGTATTTTGCAATTATGCCCTCACAAAGATTACCTGTTCTCACCTGCATAAACTCCTCATTGCTTTACCGAAGGAGACAGATGACTCTGTGTCTTATTATTCAGGCAAAATTAGCTCCCTGCATTCCCCAGCAACCACAATCATTGTCATGGCAATTTTCATGACTCTCCTGGGTAAATATAGTACCCGTTCACATCAGCGAGAGGGTGAGCTGTGGCAGGGTGACAAGATGGAGGCAGTCATATATTTAGGAGCGTGGGGCCGGCGGCTGGGGGGGCAGCCACTGCACAGGGGGAGGGCAGCCAAGGGACGGAGACGGTGGTGGCTGAGCTTCACCCCTCCACCACCGGTCTCCACGCACTGGGGCGGTGGAGACCAGCGGCGAACGCAGGCTTGTCAGAGGCTCTCTCTGACCCCCATCCTTCATGAAGCACTCCTGCTTGTGCAGCCTCCCTGGCACTGGGGACATCGGCAGCTGCAAGTGGCAGGGTGACAGGCGTCAGAAAAATCAAAGGAGACGTCTGGGCTCCAGGGGAGGAAGTCAGGGAGTTCCTCACGATGCCCAGGGGGACGCGCCGCCCACACCAGTCGTCCTGGCCAGAGGAGCAGCAAGAGCAGAGAAGAGGGGAGGGGGTGGAGGAGGAAAGGGAGTCATCCCCCCTCCAGAAAACAAACTGAAAAGAAGATGCGAGGATGTCCTGCTTTGCGCTGCCTTACCACGGAGCTGGCATGGACACGTGCCCAGCCAGCAGGTACATCTGGCAAATGAAGGAAAACCAAGAGGATGTTACCTGCAGCAACTTTGCAGTTTTGTGGTCCCCACCAACTCTTTAAGGTACTGTTACCAAACCCCTCGGACTATCCATCAGTACCTCAGTACCTGAACTGGAGAGCAGCGGGGCGACACATGCATCAGGGACCTGCACTTGCAGCATCACGCAGCGGTACACGGCACGCCACCAGCCAGACCTGCTGCAGAAATAAACAGCAACAACACACGATAGCACCCTCCATCTTCCATAAGCTTCCAAACTTTGTAGCTAATTAACTTCTACATCACAGCTATGAGTCAGGTGTCTGGTAATAATATCAATATAAATGACTTTTAAAATGAGAATACCGAGGCTAACAAGAAATGTGATGCCAGAGATCGCGTGCTACAGCCTGAAGTTTGACTCCGTCTCACTGCTGGTTTTATAAACTACTTTATGTTTAAAAGGTGCGGTCTCTGTAAACAAATATGTGCATGGATGTGTGTACACCTAAAGTCTCTTTCTCCTTCTTTTCATATATACTTATATACACATATATATAGTAAAATCTAGCATTCTTCGTATTAAAATTACGCTCGCTTCAAAACACAGGGTCCTCTTAGAAAGGCCTTTTCTCAGCCGGAGAGAGAGCGGCCACAGGACTGAAAGGACAAGGACCGAGGAGGATGTGGCCCCGCAGCCAGTGAGAGCAGCCCAAGGGCTGTGCTGCTCGGGGGGGATGCGGGGCTGTGGTCCTGCTGCCGATCTCCAGCACCACCTCTGCTGGAAGGGCCTGTCCACGGATGAAGCAAGAATTACTTCCCAGCAGCAGCACCAGGATAATTAAACCACCCTAAGTCCAAATACCTTCCAGCACTGCTACTTCAGCAGCGTGCTTGCTCCTCTTTCCCAACGCACTGCAAGCTCCCGCATGGTATTTTTCTGTTCATTAAAGCGTTGGGTGGAAAAGACCAATTAGGTCACCTGGTCTGTCCGTCCCCTTGGCAATACCTTCTTCAACTTCCTTATTCAAGCACTGCTCGGAAAAAGTTTCCATTGACTCAAGGGGTGGATCATCTGAGTAAGGCTTAAACAAAGTCCCTGGGATTTGGCCACCGAAGTGAGGATGGAGACAGCAAAGCCTCCCGCATTTTGGTGCCGGGCCAGCAGGGTGTAATGCAGAGGCCCCAGGAACATTGTGAATCAGCCATTTCTCACCAGCTGGAGGCTTCGTGGCAGTACTCCCACCTGCCCTGGACCATCCTGCTCCCTGTCCCGTAACCCACAGAAGCAACAGGCCATGGGCTGGGGCAGCCTCCCCGCTCTCCCACACTGATGGGCTGCCCAAGGGCATTTCTCCCAGCTTGCAGAAGTCACCAGGACTCAAGTCTGTTAGTATTTTTTGAAGCTGTTTTGGCTCTTCAGAGACACATGCTCTATTCTTCAACACAACATGAGTCAGATGCCCCAGTGCCCCATCTTAATATATGTATTTCCATTTATTTAAATCCTGTCCTTCCAGCTTTGGGCACCTCAACACTTCCCATGTCTGATGCTCTACAGCAAGCTAGTTCAGCCAGTGATGAGGCAGACCTGGAGGAAGAAACGGCAATAGCCTTTGCCAAAGACGCCCTTACAATTTCACCATGTCACACATTATTGATCTAAGAATCTCACCAATTTCAAAATACAAAAATGTTTGTGGCTATCCTGAAGAAGTGTAAGTTAACCTGGTGCCTAGGATAAGACATTGGTTTAGAAATTTCTCTCCTGGCTAGAAACTTCTAGTTTGTTGGGAAAAAAAAACCCAGCTTGATTAGGAAATAATCCATTAAAACAGAAATTGTCGATGCTGATTAAGATATTGTTTGAACTCTTTTTTCCGAGTATCTGACACAAACCCCGTTATAATGGGGTGTTTTCACTGGTTTGGATGGACTTCATTCATGCAGCTCTTATCTCCTTGAAACACTGAAGACAGATATTTATATTGTTTTTACACTAATTTTTCAGTCTTCTAAAAGTCAGGTTTGTACAGTAAAATTCTAGTCCCTTCTTGTGGATTTTACCATTTGCTTTACTAATGCAACCAAAGTCTCATCCTTGGACTCCAGCAATTTTTAATAAACCTACATTAGCAGATGAGCTTTATACTTCTGAGTGATGGGTGTAAACTAAATACTAAAAATATAAAAAGATCATATGCAGGCCGATGTTTAGCCTCAGCTAGATCAAGGAAAAGCTGAAGTAATTCGACAAATCTAAAATTTGCAGTTTTACATGGAGTCTCAGTGGAGATTGTGGTTTGTGACTTCCATACACGAGGTGGATGAAGTGGCTCTAGATACATTATTTTCTCATCACCTCTACAGACTAGCAGTTATACTCATTTCAGTGAAAGTCACGATCGCATGAATGTTAGTCCTGTGTAAACTCTTCCAAGACAAACCTTGCTTCATTTTGGATATTGGTGATAAATCAAAGCTCAGCAGAGGTGAGCTGAAAATTTATAGTGTATGTATTGACGGATTTGTTTTTGTTAGCTAATTCAGCCTATGAGAGAATGAGCAATAGTCACCCAACAGAATCCCACATCTCTAAATTAAAGATACTTTTACACTCAGTTTAGGCTCTCTTATTACTACCAGCTAATTTCTAATGAGGCTGGGCTGTAATTTGCAGGCTTGCTTCAAGTCCAACTTCCTCTATCCTCAAAGCCAAGTGTTACATCAAATAAGCCTCAAAATTCCCACTTAATTTTGACTTCCACTTAACTCCTTGACTATCTGCCACTGCTCCCTCCCATTCCCACAGCTATTATTTATACAAACACACAGACATGCTCATGCTCCACTACCATTGGAAGCATAAGGATCTTTCACTGAAAAGAGCCTTCTTTTGATGTAGAATGGCTGCAGCAGAATTCATCCTTTCCCACAAGCTCCCTGAAGTTTCCACTCCTGTGAACCTAAAACCAGAAAAGGGAAAAAAAAAAAAAAAAAACAAACATAAATGTGAAAGGAAAGCTTTAAGGACTCTGGAACTTGCAAAAAGTCCATGGCTTTGTGTTCAGGAAAACCCAAATCACTAGGTTTCCTGAAGCCTTTGGCAGTACCGTGGGCAAAATATAGGTCCAGGTCCTTGGTGGATGTTAACCGGCAGGGCCACACTGCCTACCTCAGCCTCATCTGGCCCATTATGATTTCTGTGCATTTTTTTGCATGTAAGTACCATTCATATCCAGGAGCATTCAGCATGTTTTCTTTTCTATATTCTTTTTCTCTGGTTATCTGACTCACTACCAAAACAAATAAACTAAAATAACCCTACACACATGTCTATTGTATCGTATCCACAAAGGATTCTGTTATTACATATGCAGAAGCGGAACTTCTAGAAAATAAAACACGAAACAGTTTGAGTCTCTAAGGCCAATTACAACTACTCTGATTTAAAAGGATTATAGAGAAGCAGGCTCTGTGCAATAATTTCCAGTCTAATTACAATTTACAAAGAATCTTCATTGTTGTCAAAAATATTTAATGTGCCTTGGCGTTTAGCAAATAATCTAATTCGATTTTTTTTTTTTTTGGTCACACAACATGATCGCACACAATTCTCCAAGCTGTTTACAGTGAGCAAAATTATCCTTGCAGCTAGATAGTTAGATACTCCTGAATTGGTAATCAAACATGATTGTGATTGCACTGAATTTTTAGTGCTGTCACAAGCGTGTACTTACTAATCGCACAACTATGAGAAAAGCTGCAAAACCCTAAGCTTTATGAATAAAATCCACCACAAGAGCAAGAAAGAGAGTGAGAGCGAGAGAATGACCAGTCTTTAGTAGGATTATTTGCTGTCTAATAGAGGTCAGAACCCCAATACAGTTTAACAATATAACAGGCATACACCTAAATGGATATGTCAGTTTTTACAGTATTAAATTATTTAGCAGTAATTACCCCAGCATGTGGATACTATAAATGTAGGTCTTATAAGTACGAGAAAATAGTCTGCTTTGTTCATTCAAATTGATGGTTTGGCGGCCAGCTATAAAAGTACTGATAGTTGCCAGTGTTGTACGTCGTGTGCAAGCAAGAAGTGGATAGAGACCTTCCCTGGTGGAGGAAACTTTCAAATAAAGCTCAGGACTAATGATAAAGGTATGCACAAAATACGAAGCCGAGACCTCTCTCTTTTCACAGAACTGGAAAAGTATAACTAGAGCACCGCAATGGGGTTGAAGAGACATTCCTCTGTGCAGCCAGAGACTCCTAATTTTGGCTCCAGAAGAGCCCATGCTGAGTCTAACAATCCATTCTATATTGGCTTTTCTGCTGAGATTTCCAATGCAGCTGAGAGTTATGAAGATGCATTGGAACAGGCTGCCCAGGGAAGTGGTTCAGTCGCCATCCCTGGAGGTATTTACAAGATGTGTAGATGTGGTGCTGAGGGACATGGTTTAGTGGTAACTTGGCAGTGTCAGGTTAACGGTTGGACTCAATGATCTTAAAGCTCTCTTTCAACCAAAACAATTCTATGATTCTATGAGTTTAAGAGATGAGAGGTCTGACTGGTTTGTAGAAATTAAAAATACCATCTATTGTTACACACTGCTCAACCTCGATTCAAAGACCGACAGAAGAGAAGCTCCATTGACCAGCTGCCAGCAACTGAGACATCCACATCTCAAAGAGTACGTATGATGCAAGGCTTATATTTGAGGCAAGGTCGTTCGGATTCTGCAGCAAACTCTAAAGTCTGCAGCAGGTTCCTTCAGTATCTTGGTGCTGACATTTTAATTAATTAAATATAAATCTGAATTATACAGTTATTAAAGAGGCATCTGCCTTGTTTACTTTGACACTAGAGTCTCACCTTGAAGAATATGAGATGCAGTTTGTGGTAACAAGATAAGCATTTTGTGAGTTGTTTCCCTCAAAAAGACAAACAGTGAAATAATGTGAATTCAGCTGATTCAACAAGATCCTGGCTATTTAAGTAACAGCGATGGTATTTGAACATTCATCTTTACGTTAGAGAGCTAACAGCATTTAGGCAGAATTTCAAAATTCACGTTGCTCAGCAATTATTCCCGGTTGTCATTGGATTCAGGAAAACAGCACTACATCATTTTATACTCAATGCAATGTTCACTAACATGAAGGAGTCTTGATATACTCTGATAAATTCCAGGTCTGTGAGCTAGGATTTGGATCCTTTGAAAAACAGGAAAAAAGTAGCTACGTTCTTTACTCAAATGAATAGCAGCTCTCTGTAGGCAAATGGGTGAAATTAGATATTTCACATCAGACTAGAAAATAAAGAACTTCAGTTCAGTAGTTTTGTCATATCAGAGAAACTGTTCTCTGACTCAGTATCATGATATTTGCATATATTACAAAACTCCTGCATACCAATTGTGTTGCAGATGCTAAATCACGCAGAAGAATCTTATAACCCACACAGATCCATTCGGTGGATGGGGATGGGGTACATGTTTATCATTTAAAAAAAAAAATAAAATAAAATAGATAGCAGGCATTTTGTTGTTATGACAATTTGGCATCTTCTGAGCAAATGTATTTGCTTACTATATATACATCTTCAAGCTGTCAAGTAATTGGACAACCATTGCCCTCTCCTCATATTACAAGTTTGATTAAAATGGCAGAGGCCAGATGCCCAGCTCACTCACAGATTCTTTAATTAGAGGGTCTCCTGAACCTCCGAACCACTTGAATGAAAAAAAAGAGCAATTAACACTTTTCCAGGGCTCCCTTCGTCCATCTGTCATAGCACAGGTGAAAAAAAAAAAAAAAAAAAAGCGGGGGGGGGGGTGCGGAGAAAGAAAAGATGATAATGGATCCTTTCTCCAGAAAACACTGGACGCTGAGTGTGCTCCTCCAGCCAGTCCATCAAAAACATCCCTCCCTCCCCCTGCAGAAGATGAAAAGCCTCTAGGTTTTCAAATATGCTAACTGCACACTACATCGTCTAGGGGAGAAAAATCATGTGGAAGCCACACAGACGGGCACAACATGTCTTTAATCACCCCCGTTTCCATCAGGCAAGAAAGCTTCACAAAGCTCGGTTGGTTAGATGCAAGGGCTTGACATGTGAGGGCATCCACTTCCCACCCCCATGCTGCCCCCCCAGCCATCCGTGGTATCAAATGAGATCTGTTATCAGCCTTAGTTAGATCATAATGAAATAATTGCAGGACTCAGCTGAGGGTGACTGCAGTGTAGTGAGGTGAATTAATTTTCCCACCACAGCAGGGCATGTCAGATCTGGCCACAAGCAGGTCAAGCCATTATTTTTTTGTGGGTGTGTGAAAGTGATTGACTGGATTGCTGCACTTTGGGAGGGTTTGTGCAAGAAAAACAAAGGTGCACCCTCAGCCATGCTTTATCCTTTAAATGGCAGGCACAAGTGAAAGTAAAACACGTCACAAATTAACGCAGGAACAACCTTTTTCTTCAGGTTTAAAAAAGAAATCTCAGGCAAGTTGTGCAACTTCAGAAATTTCATCAGGCATCTGTAAAATACGTGTTTCAATCCGCTCCAGGGAAGATGCTGATTTTTTTTTATTTTTTTGGAGGGTTATAATAAGTTTATGGCTAAAATGTTAGCAATATGCAACTTCTAATGAACAGTATCGCAGCTCCCACTCCCATAAATGGGACCGCTACATTGAAGATAAAACATTCAGTGTGGCTCAGAGAGGTATTTTGGATCCAAATACTTTCAAACATTGTACTGAAGGCCAAACAGCACATTATGTGCTCAGTAAAGCTAACCAAATGTCTATCATTTTTCCCTAGGTATTTGGGGGTAGGAACAATTGTGATTTTCAAAATTTCCTGTCTTCTCGGTGGTTACGAAAATTGCTGCTTTTGTGAATTTTGGTAAAAGCAAACAGCTTTTTATTTAAAAAGAGCTACTCATTTTAATCAGAACTCACGTAAAGCTTAGAAAAGAAAGCTACCTTGCAATTCTGACTTTTCTCTTAAGAAGTAACTACCTGAAAGAAATTTCTACGAATGTTTTTCTCTATACTTCCATATCAAATTTTTACATGCTGTTAGCTCAGCATTTACATTCACCGGCAATAAAAGAAAAGGGTGGAGCCCTACTGTAGTGCTATATTGTTTGGTAAAGATTTTTTTGTGTTTTGTTTTTTTTTTTAAAGTAGGTAGTACTGTGAGAAAAACCCATCTGAGCTGTATGGTTGCGTTGTATAATTTTTCCAAGAATGGTGTTGTGAAGAGATTGTCTTTGCTGAAGCCATCCTCGGAATCTGCTTCGACTCACAGAAATCCCCTGGCAATTTCCATCGTGGCCATGAAGAGGAAATACAATGTCTTGCCTTAAGAAATGGAAAATAGTCGTTGAAAAAGTTCACCAGCTCTTGCAAACTACTAGAGATGATTGGAAAGATGAGTACTTGGAGACCAGTGGAATCTTATAGAGGAATTAAGTTAGGTAATTGAACAGTATGATGTTAATGTAAAACACTCAAGGCTGAAGTGACTACTAAAAACCAGCATTAGGAAGAAAAGACACCTGCACTACAAACCTTAGGGTTTCCCCTCATTTTTTTCTTGAATCTAGAACAGATGAGAAATGGGCTGTTAGTTACACTCTGTATTAATTTCCCACTGGTGGATGGAGGGGAGAGGCACATTTTCAGCGGTGACTTTCCTAATTCCATTCTGTTTCTTTTTTCCCGTAGCATTTAGAAAAGGGGAAGGAGATGAAGGACGGGAGCACTGCTCAGACTTCTCTGGTTAAAAATAAATGAGATGAGAAAAAAAAAAATTGTGCAAACATCTATATAAACCCCAAGCTGTGCTTTCTTAATTACAGAGGAGGCAGAAACACCTCTAAAATACCCCTAGCAATTATTCACCTATCTTTCTTTTTAGCAACTTTCCAGGTCCAGTCACTTCGGAGGTTCCAGTGCAACCTCCTGACAGGCTGAGTGAGAACAATGTGATTATTTAGCATCAAGAGAATACAAAACCTAATACTACAGCACCTCAGTTGAAAAAAAACACACACACAAAAAAATACATCCCTCATGAGATACTAATACAGCTTATACCAATATCCAGACTGCGGCAGGAGGTACCTACAGCTCTTCCTCAAAGGAAAGGAAAAAGTGGACAGTGAAGGATGATACTCTCAGATTTTCCAGGCCCTGTTTGTTTTGCTTCAGCCTAAGGTGTCGGCTCATTTTCACTCCTGATGCACGCAAACTGCATCGTTAGAGACAGCATATATTAATGCCTCCCCAGAAATTGTACGTCAAACCACCTATAGGGACTGTTCTTTCTCTGGAGTGTCTATTTTCTGGATGTTTTATGTAGCTGTATCTATAGTATGTACATATATGTGTATATATGCGTGTGTGTGTATATATATTTCTCTCCTGTGTCCCCTCACTGGTGAGCCTGTCCATCTCACTCCCAGTCCCTCAAACATGGGAACCTCTCTGCTGCTGAGTGCGCTTTGGGGACAGGGGAAGATACCAGACTTAGGGCCAGAGTTTGGTATTTTCCTCTGTCCCCAAAGCGTACTCAGCAGCAGAGAGGTTCCCATGTTTGCGGGAGTCCGTGGAAAATTTTCTGGATAGCTATGACAGCAAAGGGTCAGAAGACACCATTGAGTGGGGAGGAATGAAAAATACTCCAGCAGATGCCCATATCAAAGTATTTTCCAGGCTGGCATAACTCACAGCATCACAGAGCTGCTTGGTATTGCCTGGAAAGTCACTTTTTCCCCAGGCAGCCCAAAACTGGGCAATTAAAAAGTGGCCTTTTACACATTCATTGTCCTTTCCCACATATCTACTTAAAACGATGTCCCTCAGCTGCTTCCTGCCGCTTCCCGTCGATGCCGCCCATGAGACGGCAGGCAGCCTCCCCTACCTCCGCAATCTGCTGACAAAGCACGATACAAAAAAGCTGTTCTCCAGGGTACACACCTGTGTTTTATCACACCACCTCGTCTCCCTCCCTCCTCCCTCCCACTGCCATCCTCTGATGTCTCATAAACAGAATTTCCTCAGCCCGAGACTGCAAGACCCTCCAGGCAGAGACCTTGTGTGTCTGTACGTTTGTGCTGCTCCTTTCCCCAGCGTCCGGCCCTTCGCCGCTCTTCCATCTCTTCAACAACACAGAGCGTTGCTCTCTCTCTCTCTGACATAAAATCCTACTTTAAAAATGCTTTCGTACCGTTGTGGGTCTTCAAGCTCCAATAGCAGCAAGGCAATGTGTTCTATAAATGGCACGAACGCTGATTGGTAATATCATGTGTTAATTGGCAATATCTGCCTTCAGTAGGCTCTGCAATATGTGTTGTATCACATTGACTAGTTACATACCCGTGATAGTAGGTATTAACTATTTGCAGGATAAATGTGTGCTCCTTTGAAAGAAGCATGTGAATTTAGTAGTTTTGTTTAATTAGCCTTTACAGCCTGTCAAAAGCTGTAAAGTGAAGCGAGCGTCCATCGAATGTGACATACTGTCAAAACCAGGCAAAGCAAGTATTGTCTCCCCCGCTGTACAGTTCCCTCAGAAACATCCCTTTGAGATAATCATCTTAGCAGTATCAAACTCTTGGCAACCCTGACCTGATCCAGGGCTCACAAAAGGCAATAGGAGTCTTCTGCAGACTTCACTGGGTTTCAAGCGCATCACTGTTCCTCCTTTGGTCCTAGCAGTTAGACAGGATTCAGTTCCCCCCAGGACCGCTCTACAGGAGAAAACAGGGACACAGTACAGCGATCTCCTCTAGGTTGTACTTTTACTTTTCCTTTTTTTGCCAAACGGGGTTTCTGTACACAGTTTCTACATCCAGAATTCACCGTCCAGCACCTCCAAGCTCCGCACCCGAGACCCTCCGTCCCAGCCCTGCTCACAACTGCTCCTCCTGGATTTCGGGTGGACGCTCAGCAACTGCAAACCCAATATATCCCATCCCCTGTGTGCCACCAAGGAAATCCCCCTGCCTACGTGTTCAGCTCTGGCCTGGCATGTGCCTTCTGAAATCCCTCCATTGTCTCTGCCTGTTATTTTCTTCCTGTTTAAAGACGCTCAGTTGCTTCTTCTGCAGAGACTGAAAAGGAGCGTTTGGCAAACCCACTGATTTTAATGAGATCTATTATTGTCTTTGGATCAAAGGCTCACTTGATGGCAGCTATTAGCACCTTTCACCATAACAGTAATTTAAAGGTGACCACAGGCATCTTCTGTTTACTCCTCAACAGTACCCCCTCTTTCTTCCACCCAGACTGGAGAGGTCTGTGGGCACATACTTGACCAACAATGAACCTGGTGCATGTCTTCACTGTCAACAAAGGTGTAGGAGGGGGAAAAGGGAATCTCGGTATTATAATCCACATTATTTCCTCGCAAATTCAGGTGGAATAAAAGCTTTCATTTTCATCCTTTTGTAGGCACCACAGTAATCTCTTCACTTACACAGCCGGCTTTACTGAACTGGCATCCAATATAAACTAGAGCATTCAGTTCACCACAACGGTACAGGAATATATCTAGCATCCATTTTTTACCTTGCCTAAGCCACTATTATTGGGGGGAATTACTGGTTTCACCTGGCTGGCCTGTTCCACTTGAGGGAAGTCATCTCCATCCTTTCCCCTCTCCTTCCACATACTCTCCTGCCACAGATGCTTTATCCTCATGGGTGAAAATGAAACAGAACTTTCTTCTAACAGCTTAAGACTTAAATTAGGCTATTTCTGAGAGAAAAGACAGGACAGAAACCTAGTCATTTTAATAAACAGCCAAATTTTACGTTACACAGGACTGAGCTGATAATCAGTTGATAATATCTGAAAGTAATATCTAATTTATAATACTGGTATCACAGATTAGATTTTCCAGGCTGTCCAGTTGATGCACAGGAGAATGCCAGGTCTCTGGCATGTCATTTTTCAGAATGGGCTCCTGATAAGCGGTGCTGCATGTTAGAAGCCATTAAACATGCAAACATCTTCTTCTATCTTCCAAATATCTACCAAGCCAGGTGCAGAGGCACATGGCTGAACCTCACATCCTTTGTGAGATATTAACGTTGCATATAACCACTATTTATTACAGGACTACAGAAGATGAAATAAGGAAAATGAAACACTTGCACTATCTCCAAGAGGAATGGTTTCATTCTGTCTGTTTGCATGACCTATAAAGAAATTTCACGTAACTATTCTTGTCAATCATGTTCAAATAGCTCAGCCCTGCCCTTTCCGTGTCACTCTGCCTTCTCTCCATTGTGCTCGCAATCGCTGCTGCCACCCTTACACCTATTAAAGCAAAACATTCCACCACAAATTGTTAATTTCTGCAGTTACACAGAAATACAGAGTATTATGCAGTTATACAGAGTATACTCTCTCATTTCTATTTCATGGAACTACCATGTATGTAGTTTATTTTTTATAATGGTTTCCAATTAAATATCACTAATTCAGTCTTAACGTCTCATTTTTTACTTAACTTCAAAGACGACGGAGCAACTTATACACCAAATTAATTATGTCTATTATCACCTAAAGAAATCCACTTAATTCTGTCAAGCCTGGCGAATGATATAAAAATGTTGGTTTGATAATATTAACATCAACAACTTAAACTGTATTTAAACGGGGGAGGAAGAAAATAGAAATAATTAATTGCTCATCACAAATCTGCCCAATATGGAATGCCATGTGGTTCTGCTTTTCTAATAAATTAGTTTGCTTTCTCTGCACTACTCTTAGTGAGGTATATAAGTAGTTAAAGGAGCATATTGAAAAATGAACAATCAGGCTAACGAGGAAAGTGATTAAAAGTTATCAAAACCAGAGCCAAAAATACCGAGGAAGATATGGAAGTTTTGAAATGGTGTCCCGTGTGAGCAGGACCAGGAAGTGTTCACCTTTTTCCTTCTATTCTTCTGTTTGTGGGAACAACGGGAGAAAATTTTCTGATGAAAAATAAAAACCAAACAACAAAGGAAAGGAACTGGGACAATCACATTGATTTAAGTGCTCAAACCCACGGAGGGAGGGACAAAATTCAGGCGATCTCAGGCCCCCAGCGTTACGGATGCTCATGTTGTGATGAGTTGACCAGGGCTCTGCGCGGGAAGTGGGTATGGCTGAGCAGACCCCAGTCCCTTTACATCATGCCATGGCCAAATGCCGGGGTGGGGGGAGCAGCCGTGAGCAGCCGGCACCCCTCCTCGCTCCGCTCCCCCCTGCCAGAGCGCCTGGCAGCCAAAGGGTGCATCGGCATGGGCGGGTGTCACGGCAATCTAAACAGACAGAGCAGAAATGAATTTCACCACCGGAGATCAGCCAGCAAATTAAACTCAACCTCCCTGACGGAAAAGCGCAGCGATGGAAAGCGCCTTGCTCTTTGCCACGCTCCCAAGAGTGGTCCCTGCCCACCGTGCCACTCTGGCACCGGCTCCCTCAGCCCCGCTGAACCCGGACACAGGGACATCTGATTTTCTGGCTGGGCAGAAGCCAGGAGGAGAGGATGCGCGGCTGGTGCAGCCCCTGAGCAAGGGCTGAGGCCTCAGTGCAGGCCACTTGCTGTGAAAGCCTCTCCCAAAACAGAGCTGGATCCACCACAAGTAAAGTTCATCACTCTGTCTACCCAAAGGGAGAAATTTTGACTTAACACGAGGTGATGGCCCGAAGTCACACATTTATTCCCAGGGCATAGGCTCATTTAGGTGGTCAGACTGCCCCCCAAAATAAGCACGTCACAGGAACTGTTTGCAAAGTGAGGCACTATTTACCCATTTTCTGACAGCAGAAACTCCCCCCTCTTAGTTTGCTGGTCCAACTTCTCACACATTTTTCTCACTTTATCTCCTAAGGCCACGTTAGCCAGATGCACACCATGACCAGCGCTGGCTTCCAAGATGATCCTTCTGAGGGAAACCTTGAATCAAAAATCCACATCGGAGTGAAGACTGGGGATTCCAAAGCTGGGAATGGAAAGGAAAATTTGGGCTGGGAAAGTTACTGTGAATGATCGCAGTGCCTTGGTTAAAAGTCCTGCAATCGAATTGTGGCAGGGGAGCCGAAGCACGGACACCTCCAGCTCAGCGATGGCCCTACGAGCAGAGCAGGGCAGCACAGAAGGGTGCCCAGGAGCCCCAAAACGTCTTGCCACAGGGGCACACCTGGCACAGGGACCTGCAAGGACATTGTGGGGCTGCAGGAGGGTCACACCAGCAACAGGGATGAAGCCCAGGACCACGCCAGCCCAGGCAGCCCACAGGGTGGACAGCAGAAAGGAAGCAGTAAGGAGCCAGGCTGGTTTTGATGGAAATCTGCTTCACTGTCCAGTTTTGAAATCGTTTGGAAGATGTGTCAGAACAGGCCTGTTCTTTTGAAATGTCTCGGTGCCAGCAAACAAGTGTGTTTTTAACGGAAGAAATGTTTCAGCACAAAAGCTTTGACCAGATTCGCAGCGGAGCACAGTCTGCTAAACGTCCTCCTCAGCAGCCGATCCATAGGACATGAGAGTCTGCTTTAGCCAGGAAAATGAAAGCCCAGTTTCTTAATTCATGCTGTCACAGCTCAGACCTTGTACCTTTAAAGGTCAAGCTCCAGCATTTAACCAGGACGGCAATCTGTAACAAGACCTCTGCTGATCACTGAAATCCATGTAAGAGCCTGATCCAAAGTTCAGAGAAGATGGCAGGAGGTTTTCCATCAGCCTTCAGCATACACAAAGACCTTAATGAAGAGCGTGGATGTTCCCAGACAGTTTTCACACATTCATGACTGTTTTTCCACCCACTGAAAGGGCTGATTTTATCTTGTATTGCTTGAGTCCAACCATGAGATGTACCGATTGGAAAATCTTGATGCATGAAAGAGGAACATCTGCTAAACAGGGATACAGGATCCTGCCCTGACTCAGCCCCTTCACTCCACTTCAGTGGTGAAAAGGGGATATCACGCCTCTATTACTTGTCAGTACTGAATTCCCAAAGCAAAGGAATATTTTCTACCACCATAAAGCCCCCAGAGGCATTTCCTAATGTTAACCTCACCTCCTTCCCTGCAAGGCAGAGAAGGAAGGAGACATGTCTGGGAGGGTGTTTGAGGATATAATCTCCATTTTGTCACCAAAACCTCAGTGGCAAAGATCCCCTTTGCAGCTGTTTCAAATCAAAGCAACAAAGCAGCAGCTAACTCACACGGGGAAAGGACGGCTGGGAAATCGGGGAGTCAGTCTTCTACCAAGCCGATCCTGGAATAGAAAAGAAATCGGTCTTCTGCATCTAGTGTCCTTCTACCAGAGTCTACCCTCGGGAAAGACAGCAAAACGGAACAAAAATCACCTATAACACAGAGCAACAGACATGGATAATTTAATAACCACCTGGAGGATGAGAGATTGAAGCTCTCGGACCAGCAGTGAAAGCGAGCTGTAAAGTCAAAGCCTTTCTCCTTGGCAAGGGCCCAACAAGCAGCTATTTCTGATGTGCACCCGCAAAGCGTGTTTATATCTCTCATGCAAATCCCTATGCAAAAGAGGGGCTGCACGGCAAAAAATCAGCCCTCGCCGCTTTCCCCTGCCGTCCCCGCCGGAGAGCGCGGAGCGTGCTTGAGAGACCTCGTCCAGCCCCACCGGGAGGCTTTGCCGAGAACCCTTTTCTAGCACATGGTCCTAAGTGGTATCAGAAATAGTAATTCAGCCATCTCTAAGCAAACAAAAACAGAGTCTGCAAGAGACAAGAGGCTGCCAAATCTGAAGTGATGCATGTAACGTTTTTCTTTCAGGAAGAAGGGATGTTTTCTCTTTCATCTGTTTTCTGTTTGTTCATTTGGTTTCATTCATTTACAAGAGTCTCCTTTTAACCAAAGGGGAAAAAGTTGATGTTTATTTACATCCTCTCTGCATAATAAGGCCCTGGCCCTTACACACATACGTGTAGTACCGCTGAAGTCAATGGGATTACTCGCCTGAGGAAAGTTAAATGAGTACCAAAGTCCTTGAAGGAGTGTGGCATAAAATAGCTACCTATTGATATACAATAACTACCTATTGCAGTAGCCCAAATAATCAGATTCAGCAGTCGTCCCCCTTTTTTTCCTCATTTAATCCACAAAGTAGCATTCTGGTTTGTTGTTAAATCAACACAAAGTTATCACCGGAGTTAAGGGGGCGGCACCCAGTCTGATTTCCACGCTGCCCGACGTGCAGCCCTTTGTTATAATCATCATAATAATATTAAATAAAAGATAAGGACCGCTGTCAAAAAGTTAATCATCAAAAGCTGGAAATCACATAGTGAATCTGTCAGTCATCCGAACTGGACAGGGCCATGAAAACGAAAGGTAAGGAATGCGCAGTCCGCAAACGATGCTTACATGCTAATAAAATCCAGCCAGGCAAAAAACATATATGCACAAGACTGAGCAATTTGTCACCCTGGGCTATCATGGCTGTTCCCCTGCCTATTGTAACAATGCCAGCATTCAAAATAGTCAGAAAGGAGCTTACAGGAGCTGAATGCCAGCACATGTGTTTTTCCAGCTGGAGCCGAGTCCTGGACCAGCTTCTGAATTCTAGTTTAAGTTTCTTACTCGCTCCCTCAAACAGGAAAAACACATAATGCAAAGACTGAAAGCCCTAAAATAAAAATGTTGAAGAGAAACTAACGCTGGAAAGAGTCCTAAAAACATAGCTGCGAATCTGGAAGTGTTAACCATCCCCCTGCTGCACACATACCTTCCTCTCCACGCAGCCTCGCCGAGGCTCGCCTTCCCCTCGGTGCAGGGGGCCTGGGGACCAAAAACACCCCCCCGCCGGGCACCCACCCTGCCTTGCACCCACAGCCCAGCACGCCCTCGGCCCCACCGGGGCTCTCGGGCTGGGAAGGGCTTTCTAAGTTTGCCTGGCATTGAATGAACATTGTACCTCCGAAAACTTTCAAATGCTTCGACCCTTTCACCGCTTTGGTCTTGCTGTATTAATAGAGCCTCGCCCTCAGCCCCTCGCCCTCTTCAGCAGGAATAGCTCGATGCTGTGCCAGTGCTTCTTTAAAAAATAAAAAAAAAAAAAAAATAATAAAATCATTTGCAACCCTCTCCAAAGTTTACAGTCAGCTACTCCAGGCATAATCATTTCAAACTCTGCAGCACTTCACATTTGGTTAAAACCACTTCAGTTTAGAAGTGATTAGAGGTTGAAGATTTGCAGTTTAAAATTTAAATTAAACTGTTTAAAATTATTGGAACACTTCACACATTTAAAGCAAATAATTTCTTTTTATATATATTTATTTATCTTTCCTTCCCAGTAGCTCTGGATTTTCAGCAGCAAACTGCAGAGCAGAGGGAGCTATTAAAGAATTAGAAGGGACCAGGGGTCAGATTTAGGTTTTCAAATCCTAGTAACTTATAAAAGAGAAAGCCGTGAAAAGGATTGTGTTTCCACAATGGCAAGGACAGCAAAAATATCTGTAGATACACAGAGAGAGAAGCATGGGAATGGATAATAATAGTGTGTGGTTTAAGGCTTGTGCTAAAATATTACTTCTGATCATTTGCAGCCAAATTTTATGAAAAAATATAAAAAAAACTATACCAGAGGTAAACAAGCACACTACACTCTCTCATCATTTAATTTTAGCTTTCATATTTTTGTTAGACAAATTAAGAGACATTAACAATAAATCCTCCTCTCCAAATGAATGCACGTCTTTTTTTTCCCCTCCCAGAGACACAGCCAACATCCCCAAACTTCTCACTCCTACAAATGCGCGTGGCGCAACGCCTTATCTATACTTGACCTGTAAACTAAACTGCTCCCTGTTTCAGAGCAATTAATCCCGAGTTCCTCCCAAGAAGCCCCAGCGTTTGCGTGGAACTGCGGCTCCCAATTTGAGGATCAGACCGGCGCAGGGTGCGCGCGGCCGGGGGAAGAAAAAAAAAAAAAAAAAAAAAAAAGACAAAAACAAAACAAAACAAAAACCCAAAAAACCCAGGAGCCGTTCCACGGAGCGCAGCCTTAGGCTGCCGGCTCCCCGGCTCTGACAAAGCCAGCCCCAAAATGAAATATTTCCTAGTTTACATCACTACTAAAAGCAGGCAAACCCCCACTCGCGGATGGGCTGGGAGGCAGGAGTGGGGTGCAGCTCCTCAGACGGCTCCAAAACAAATCCCCGCTCCAGCTCCCTCCCCACCCCCCCCCGCCCCCCCCCTCCCACCCCCGCAGCCCGAGGCGGGGGCGGGCAGGGCCGGCAGCCGCGGCCGCGGGGGCTCCGCTCCCCTCCGCCGGGACGATGGGGAACCACCGGCCTTTGTGTGCTGCTTCTGGGTTGTTTTGTTTCTTCCTTCCTTCAGGGAAGGAGGTGGAAAAGAGGACGGCCCTCATATGCAATTCTTTTAAGTGCCCTTAAATATATATATATATATATATATACACTTATCATCGGCTTTCATCAGTCTTCCTCTGGCTTCAAAGATCAGTGGAGGGCCTTTATAGTTAGCAAAGGGTGATGTGCAGTTATTTTTTTTTATACTGCCTGGGCTCCTTAATATTGCCACAGAAAAAGTAAAGAAACATAAAAGTAAGTGAAAATCAAACCCAAGACATACAGCACCGTGGTTAACAAACCCATCGAAAGCAGTTTCCATCCCTCTCTTACATATCCTTCCTATTATCATTAGCTAACAAACTATGGTTCCTCATTAGGTTCATTGACAGCTATATTTGTACATGAGAGATTAGACATACAAGTTGTATTAGACCCCTGTACTAATTCTTCATAGATGGGAATCCCCATCTAAAACCAAAAAAAAAAAGGGGGGGGAGAGGGGGAGAGAAAAAAAAAAAAGTTGTGTTTTTTTTTTTCCAAGTACCCACAAGTAATACTCAACACTTGTACATTTGGTATTCAAATCTTATGATCTTTATATTAAAACTTCCTACTTGCCACATGCCTTTTTAAGCAGTACTAGTCTTTGACACACACACTGAAATCTACCCAGTGTGTTAAAGTTATTGAACTGTCGCGAGCTTCCTGACAACAGTGCTCTGCTAATGCCAGTTTTGATTCCACTGACATTAATCTTGGTAGGGCTGAGATGCTGTTAATACTCACTTCCTAAGCGAGGTAACCCCTTCAAAGGCTGACACACACCACCTCGCCTTGTTCATCAAATATATAATCTTACTAAGTGCTGTAATCTTAAATCCCAACCTAGAGTAACTAGCAGTGCTTACATTATCATTTTTCTTTAAAGTTCATCTAAAGAGAAAAAAAAAATTATCTATTACAGAATTGCAGATTTCAAAAACTACACAATCAGAACTTAGGACCAACACCTTCTCCATATACTGCACCAAACTGCTTATTAAGCTTTAACATCAACACAATCTAAGATTATTCCTGCCTTTCTGCCAGTCCACCCACACTTCCATGCACACAACACACATGAATCTTCCAGAAGGTCCCATTGAAATTTTAAAGAGCTCTTTTTTTCTTTTTTCCCCCATTTGACAACTTTACATCCTCAAATTAAAAAGGGGGAATGTGGTTATAGCATGTGATGTAGAAGGAATTATAAAAATGGCCCTTCATTGCCAGTGCTATTCAATGACAGCTCATTTTCTTGTGCCAATAGGAAGAACAAGATTAGAAGTGACTCTAATTCTTACCCAGACTTCAGGCCGGTGAAAGTCAAGTTAAAGAAATAAGGCTCTCAGTCTCTGGAGGGCAAGGGTACCAGTCACTTATTTCTTATGAACACTTGCTGACATGTGCACTAAGCATAATAATAATAATTTTATTTATAAAGTGCTCCCCCACTGAAGTGCTTGGGGCATTGTACAATATCATAAAAGCAATTTAAAATACATTTTAAAACATAGGAAATAATGGACCACCCTCTAATAATAATAATTTTTATTTAGGAAATTATGACAAGAACACTGGCCTAATGTTAGGCACTCCCATCAGCTACAGCAGAGGAGAAAGAAAAAAGGAGAAAGAAGGAAAAAACAGGAGACAAGAGAGGAGAGGAATAAGAAAAAGAAATAGAAAAACAAAGGAAAGGAAAAAATAAGAAAGAAGAAAGAAGAGAAAAGGGAAAAGGGAAGAAAGGAAGGCAGGCAGGCAGGCAGGAAGGAAGGAAGGAAGGAAGGAGAAAAAGGAGAAAGAGGAGAAAGAGGAGAAAGAAGAGAAAAATCTCTTCTGGTTTTGATTTACAAGTTCTAAGGCTCCTAAAGCATCTGGGCTTAAAAAAAATCACACATTCAAAGTAGGACTGTTTTCCTATGTATAATGAAAATCATAAGGGAATAATATGACTAACAAATTGCAGTCAGGTAGTTAATTCTCAGCTCCTGTTAGCTGGCATTGATGCTTCAATTTTCCAGACTAGTTTGAATTACTTAATTTCCTAGCTTTCCCTGTTGTAAGTGATATTTCTTATAATATTAATGCAGGGTATTTATTTTTTTTCCTTTCATATATTTTATGTATGTAAAATTTTTAATTAATATTTATTTAGGGATAAAAAAGAAGAGGTTTTGCGTCACGGGAATGGCCAAATTTATCGCACATGCCAATCTACTACTGTCAGCAAAGTTACCCTGGGGATATATTTGGCTCTATGTATCACAGTATCGTATATAATTCCAATAACGGGCATCGCCTGGGGAATAAGAGGTGGAAACCAGAAAGAGAACTGGGAAGTTCAGGGTGGGATGCTGGAAGGTGCCGGTGTGGAAGGGGCAGTAACCCTGATGCACCCGTAGCACCGTCCTGACCGAGACCCCCAGCCAGACCCCGGGGCTGAAGCACGGCTCGCCACCCAGGGCTTGGCACGCAGCCATGCAAAAAATGGATTTTTGCCTTTTTTTGGGGGAGGCCATCCATGATTATCACACATCCAGGCAGGTTCAGAACCAACGAAAATTTCGACTAAGTAGGAGTGGGAAGGTCAGACAGAAAGACTCCCTTGCTAGGCACAATCAGAGAGCATAGATCAGATTCCTAATTAGGACTCCATTAATTATTTTGAAAGGATGGATATGCTTAACAAGAAACTTCTGCTGAGTGTCCTTGTACACTCCACGTTTCCTGCGCCATCAGTGTTTTTGCACCCACACTTAGAGGTTAAGATTTTCAAGGAAGACTCAAAATAGATTCATTTTAATAGAAGCTGCTGAATAACTCTCCAAATTTGCTTTGAAAATTTTAACAACGGTGTCAAGGAACCCATCTAGTCAGTCTGTACGCTCCCAAGAGAAAGGATTAGAGCTTTCCTTATATTTTGGACAACCCCGCGCAACTCTTCGTACTTAGCAAATACAAACACATTCAAATAGGATTGACTGGTCTCGCATTCTCAAATGTGCATATGCATCCAACAGGCAGACAGCTCTGCTCAGGAATAGAACTGAAATTATTATAACCAACTCACCACTTGATTTTTTTAAGCCTTTTTCTGTGCCGGTTGCACCTTTTCACTGAGTGGCTTTACTTTGGTCTTTAAATTGTATTTTCCTCATTGAATTTCCTCGTTGCATGTTCCTTTGCATGTTTCATTGCTCAGCATTATCATTCATTAACGTTTCAGCTGCTTTCTTTTGTCTGCTGCCCTTCTCCTGTTAACATCAAGTTTCTTTGCTAGTCAAATAAGTTATCCCACTCTTTTTATAATGCCTTGGTTTCAGCTTTTTAAAAAAAAATAAAAGCAGGAGGATACAAAATCTTCAAATGGCTTATTAGAATTCAGTATGACTGGCAAGTGTCATTTAAAAAAGAGATACTGCACCTTTAATAAATTTAATCCACGTCTGATTACAGAGGAAGAAAGCTCTTTTTTAATCTTACAGGGCTGGAATATTGCAATAACTGTTCCATCTGATTTTAAAAATAAGATTTGCTAAAGGTCAACGTATCTCCTGGCCACATATGCAGCAACATTGAAATTTCCTTGGCCAGGGAATAAAAAGATTCTATCATTAAAAATAAAAGCGCAAGGACATCTTGCAAGCCCATAGGGTTTTTAGAGAGAGAAGGAGACATTTCGTTATCAACTAGCAATCATAAGATTTTTAAGCAATATCTCTAATCTGCTTCTCTTCCCCCCACCCCCGCTCCCCACAACCCCCCTTTCCTTTTCACATCAAGGTCTTTTTATCTTCCAATTTTGCATCTAAAGATGAGGTGAATGCCATTAGCTCAATTCAACCTCAAGTGTAGTCAGATGTGCCTGTGATTTCTGAAAAGCACTGTCTAAGGTCACATTAAAATGTATAAGAGCTTTTCTATTCCTGAGAAGGGGGCTTATTATCCATCCATGGTGTAAGGGAGTAATGTCAGTGGCCACAGACTAGGGTGAAAACAAAAGAGATACCAGGGTTTCAGGCTTTTGTCAGGGAACCTCTCTGCCTCCCTTTTATTGCCGTCTGAAGCCCTACAGATAGCGCCAGACTGTAAACTTGGGCAGCTCCGGGGGAGAGAAAAACAAGTTCAACAGGCTCAGACTCTCCTTCCCTGAACCCTCCGTCTTTAAGCGCTCAACTCTTGCCACAAAACTACACCCCGCCAGCACCACTCCGCACCCACCCGGGGGTTTTGCTCCACGCGTTTCCCAGACGGAGACAGCGGCACCCACTTTGCTTTGAGGGCACCAGGGTCCTCAGAAACCAAACTGGTAAATGCTCCTTGGGCTTAGAGTCAGGGCAAGACCAGAGCCGCCAAATTTAGCAGCAACTTGGAGTGCCTTTTTTTTTCTTTTTCCTTTTTTTTCCCCCTTTAATTTAAAAAGGGCTGTCAAGAAAAGTTAATGAGTGTTTACCTGGGCATGATGTCCGTATTTTCCTGCAATTGAATTACGGAGCTGTCACTCAGGGATCATGCGAGTCGTCAGTAAAAAATATTACAGTATCAACAGTTTCTGTTCTCCTTCGTTTTAAAAAAAAAAAATAATAATTAATGGCCAAAAGGAAAATTCAGTCACAGGGGCTTTTCAAAAACAGATATTCATGGCCTGCTTTAAAACACTTTAAAACGTAATTGTATATTTTAGGCTCGCTTCCTGTCTCAGACCTTTGTGTGTGATGTTATAGCTTTAAGTACCTTGTAGAGATCCCTTCAGGGCCATGTGCATGGCTGACTTACAGCAGTCTGATGTCTTTAAGAGACTGCAGGCATGCTCTTTCTACTGTACAACTCTGCGCTGAACTCCCATGACCTGGTACAGAAGATACGCTCTCTTGGTGATCTACTGCTGAAACTGCAGGTAGGCCTTTTCTGGAAAAACAAGGGATTGTTTCTGTAACTTCAACAGCCATTTGCCCTAAGGAATGGGCAAACTAAAAGCATGAGACAGGTTTTTTCTTCTTCTTCCTCTTCTTTTTTTTTTTTTTCCCCTCCAAACAGCAGGTCTGATTCATCTCCTCTCCGAAGCACATTAAACACAATCTAATTTATAAAGGGTGGGCCAAATGTATTCAGGGCATAACACTTCTGAATGTTACACTAGGAGTTAATCTGACCCATAATTTTCCAGCTTGGTAAATTTTCCCATCTTGCAACAGTGATGCCAGTTAAGTGACTCACCGTGATGAGATAATGTAGTGACTTAATTACCATTGTGAACAATGAAGTTACCATGCAGTTTGTGTACCTTAAAATGGCACGCAAGCCAGTAAAGGTAATTCCTGGCTTTAGCATGTACCAATGAGCTTATTAGAAGGAATAATAGACTGATATTTCTCTCTCTTTGTGAGTAGGGTTCATAGCTTCTGCAGTATCTTTTCATGGTACGGCATATTTTCAAACCTTGCCTCCAAACTCATTAGCTTTTCCCCATGCAAGCGACTGCCTGTGAAAAGGGAGCTAAGGCATGTTTGCAAACTCCAGGCAGCAACACAGACCTGTAATGCAGTCTGCACAAGCATTGCGTGGCATGCTCGTGCAAAGGAAGCTTTGACGTCTCCGAGATGGTTTTTGCCTGGCGGACGACGCAAGCTTGAGTGGAAGTCACTCTGTTTCTACGTGCCGAGAGTGCAGCTGACATGTACAGGTGATCCCAGAATATAGGTTTCATCTATCTATTCCAAGTACAAATAGAAATGAATATTCATCACCTCAGGATGCTCAAGATGATACCCGAAGGCAGGCCAGCTCTCAGCACAGCAGAGACAAAGCAAGCTCTTCTAATCCTTGCAGAAAGATAACAACGCGTTGCCTTTGTCCTTTCTTGGGAAAAAATTGCCATTGGTTAGACAACACCCATTCCTGGCCTCAAGTGGCAATAGATATAATGGTTACATCACTGTATTTACCTTATTTGTCATTTGGTTACGCCAGCGTTGTCACTTTCCATCAACCCCATGGAGCACGGGCAGCAGATGGCCCAGCTCTCTGGCCTTTACCCTGGCCTCACCATGTCTAGAGGCCATGGCTTGACCATGGTACGAAGCACACCTGGTGCCTCTCACAGGGCTGAGAACGCTTCCTCTGCGGACTCCAGCCAGCCTGGGATCAGAAGGATGAGTTAAATACATAACTTCAAATATAGTCAAAGTTGCAGTAGGCTACTTGGTTGGTTTCCACACCCCACATGCCAAATACATCCTCTAAATTACTTCCTTATTTGTCATTTATGTACTTTTGAATTTTAATGAATAGTTCTCTCGTTCTTTGCCAAACTCCTATATTCATAGAAAGCTGGCATTTCACAAATATCAAAGAGTGCTGCTAAGTGAACCAACCTCAGAGAAACTCAGGAATCGTCATTCAAATTCCCTGTTAAAACAGGAAAACAGCAAACTGACATTTATCTGTTAAAATACAAATATTTCTGCTTATCCCTTCGGTGATCCTGCGCAGACCAGGAACATCTCCCGGAGCGCTGGGGCTGCAAATTTTGCTATGATGCCTTGAGCTCAGCCTTCAAAATCTGCAGCAATATGAATCAGATTGGACTTTCAGTTTTCTACTGTTCTTTTTAATGGGAAGGCTCATAAAGAAATTGACCCCTCTTTTTTTTGGCAGCCATTTGACAGTAGATCATCTTTCTTTTAGTAACCCACATCGCTGTTTCCACAGTAATACTGCAGAGCACGGACATTAGCATACTGACAACTACAGCAGTGTGAAACATTTGTTTCACATTCGTCTAGTTTTGTTCTATTTATTTATTTCTTTAGAAGGAAGGGTTTTTTTTCTGATAAGCAATCTCTGACTTAAGGAACAGCTATAATTTTGTTTAGGGAAGATGAAAGACCTCCTCAGAGATCAAGGAAAAGAAACAGGGAAAGAAACGAAGCTGAAATCAACCCAGGTGATTTTTTTTTCACAGAGCCTTCCAATACAATGCAGTGGCGAGGAAAAGCAAAGACAGATATGAGACACCGATCACTATATTCTCCCACAGCACAGAGAAAAAGCTTTTAGAATCAAAGAGCATTCGGCTATCTTCTGTGACGAGAGATGGCTGCTTTGCTTAGATGGTCTCCACTGAAACAGAGAGAGTGACGACAACTCAGGTACAAAATTGGCTTGTTATGTGGGCTTTAAAATAAGCTGAAAGGAGAAGCTTTTACTTAATCCAAAGAATCAAGCGTGTGCTTTTAACACACAAAATAAGACAGAAGTTGAGGCTCTGAAATAGAAGATGAATAATAAAAGTACTAAAGTCATAAAGTGGCTTTATGTGAATGGAAATTCTGTATGGGAAACAAGCAAGAAGAACTAGAAGTATCACTAAATAATGGAAAGTATGAGTGCAAGTGAAACCTTGTAAAATGATTCTCATAACCAGAATATCAGTACGGACAGGTTCAATTTATATAGAAGAGATACAACGGGAAGAGACAGAGGAGGGATGGTTTTGTATGTGAAAAACATCTCCAATGCCAGCAGACGACAATATGAAAATGGAGAATAGTGTAGTGAAATTCTTGGATAAAGACAAAAGGAATGAAAATCAAAGGGGAATCTACAGGAGGTAAACGCTATAGATCACCAAGACTGGAGGAAAGCAAGAATAATAATTCTTGGACCAACTCTCAAGATACTTGTAACCACAGGATACCCTCCCCATTGGAGAGTTTAATTTCCCAGATATTTACTGTGCAGCTAGAGCAAGATATAGGCTACATCAAAGAGATTTTTAAATTGTGTGGGAGACAGCTTCATAATCCTGACAGGAGAGATTCCAACCGGTGGAAAAGTCAACCTGGAAGTAATTCTTCCTCAGAGGCTTGAATTAATCATGTAGAAGCGACCAGTAAAGAAACTTAGAATGAGTTAACTACCGTCTCCTTGCCCTGAGAGGAAGGGATTCATGGCGAATATATGTTTTAAGAAGCTGTATTCTGGGTAGGAATGTTAATTTAAACCCAATCCTCTTGCCTTCAAATCAGTGACAAAGAAACCATTGTTTTTGTTCTTTGATGCTGGCCTCGTCTTCATCTTGAAGTCAATCCCCATTGAGGTGAGAATTTGCAGCACACCAGGAATTCTGCACGAAGGGAAGGGATTCACCTATGAGATGTTACAGAGACACCGTCTGAGACACCAAACCCGAGTGCCAAATCACACTGCCTAGTCAAGAGACACCTCCCCAGGGTGTTTCAACCCATCTAAGATCTGATTGCCCTCTGGATATGACGAGGCTTCTACGTGAAGCACCTCAGGCACCTACAGTTAGGGAGAACTAATCCCCTGTTCCATCCTCACGTGGATGCTGTTATGCTCCCACTAAGAATATCTTTATGTGAAGCAGCTTACTCTGACGGTATCCATATGGAGAGCGGATAGGAAATAGTTTCAGTGTTGCATACTGTATGCTACTTTTCCTACCTAAAGAAGGCTGACAGATATATTAAAATTCATCTGTGAGAAAGCAAGCTGTGAAATCTCAAAGGACATAAGAAGCGATTGGTTTTAGGGTCTACGTGTAGCTCTCAGCCATTGTTTGACCACAGAATGGTGGTCTGGATGATTTTTATACCATTTGTGCTTGTGAAACTACAAATAATGCTCTCGGGCAGGAGGGACGAGGCAGGACACTAGCTTCCCTTGTCAAGCTCTTTCTGTCTCTTCCTGAGACAGGTTGCTTCCCAATCTTCTTCCCAGTAGATGCACATATACATTTTTTCCCCATTTATGTTATCTTTACTCGATAAGAGGGAACAGAATTACATTGTATACCCTATTCCAGAGGAGATCCTTCTCGTGCCATATGTAGCATCATTAATATTTTGCTATTTCTACTAGGTATGTCTTACCTGGGATTTCATTTGCCTTTTTCACAGCCACATCATTGTCAATGGTTTAGGCACATCTCTGTGGATTAGTCTGCAGCATTTGAGATGCAGACATTTGTTTTCTATCTAAATGAGTCTCCTTTTTCTCGCAAAAATGCTTGTTATTGTTTCCTAAGTGAAGTACTTTGCACTTTGTACTACTAAATTTAAACCAATTTCTAGTCCTAATATTCTCCCGACCGTTTGTATTTCTCCTTCTCCTGGCTTTTGGAAGCATAGAGCCAGTTATACAGTGATGATGGAAACTCTCATGGTTTCTTGTAGCATGAAATCTGGGGCTAGCAGCAAAGCCCAGAACACAGAGAAAAATCTTCAGACTGTGTAAATCAACAAAGCTCCTTTGATTCAGTTTTCACAAGGATGTGACTCCAAATCTCTAGCATGTGTTCAAAAAATGCAGTCCAGTTAATGTGGAAGAAAATCCAAGTGCTATTGTTATTTTGAAGACTGTAGATTATTATTCATGAAATGCACTGGGACAAGAAAAATCTTATAAAGAAAAAGCAAACCAAGAAAAAAAAACAAATACATAACATTTAAAATTAACTTGAAGATTTTTATCTTAATATGGAAAATAATTTTTCTACCATAGATTTGAGATGTTAATAAGTTTTCCCTTATGCAGACTAACTTGAAAAGAATACAAATGTCATAATCTGGATTAAAATCATTCCTACTCTATTTGAGATATACATCTCATAATCAAGAACATCCAGGTCCCCCTTTCACAGGCACTGCTATATGCCCCAGGGGTTTTCCATGCTGAATTTAACTTATGCGGGTAGAAAATTTAGACAGAGCGAGGCTTGGAACACCAACATGCAGGGCAGGAATCTATATACCTGAAAAAAATGGATGAACTAATTTTAAAAATTATTTTTGCTAGATGCACGCTCTCTCTTAAGGGCTCTCTGTTGCCTCTCCTGGGTTCCCAGAGCTCTCTGTGAGTTCAGAGCCACGGCTCCTTACTGGATAATCACCAAGGCAGCTTGTGATAAGTATCACGCACAGTGATGGAAGCAGTTCAGAGTTTCTGAAAGTAAGGTAAATAGTCTTCCATTAATTGGAAAGAGCACTCTTTAATTACTTTTCTAGCCTGGACTAGCCTATTCTAATATATATCATAATTCAGAATACAGTATACTAACTAACGTCTACAGAATTTTCATTACAAAGGGCGAAGAGCTAACTTTTTTGGAACAAAGGTAGTTATACCATTGATTTTAACAAGGTCAAGAATTCACCACAGATAGATAAAGTTATTCCTGACTAGCACTCAGTGCTTGTACGAGCAAGAGCAAATCACTTCTCCAGGAACCTGTGGTCTCTCCCACAGCGTGTTTTTATACTCAAGCCCATTAACTCTCCCTGATTTGTTTGACTGGACCTAAGAGGGTGGGAAGAGCAGCAAACAGAAGGTTTCACAGTATCCTATTCTCTGTTTTGATCATGGACTGCACAAAAATGGAAGATTTTGTTTATTATAAACCTAGTAATTTCACTGGATTGTGAAAAACAGAGCCTAATCCTTCCCCAATCACGTTCTCTGCTATATTAGTTATATTACAGACTTCTGTCATATCCCCTCAGAAGTTCTTTTCCAAGTTAAAACGTCCAACTCTTTCCAGTCCACACTGTATGGAATGCATTCCTGCATCTGGGAAAACACATCCCGTTCCTCCGTACCGCTTTCAGGTTACCTTTGTCTCTTTTGAGACAGGATAAACGTCAATGCATTGAGTTACGATGCAGATTGAGTTAGGATACAGATATGTCATGAACATGCATAATAACATAATGATGCTTTTGATTTTTCCCTCTGTCCTTTACCTATTCATTCCTAATGTTCCCTTTGCCTTTCTTGAGCTGATCCTTTCGAACAACTCTCCAAAACTATTTCAACATCTCTAGGTGCCTATACCATCCTGTCCCTAGATAGATAGACATGAAGAGACAAGGATTTTAGGGAGGATTCCTCCCTTTATATAACTATTTTGCAGTTACTACCATTGAATTTCGTTTGCCGTCTCAAAACACGGTCTCTCTGGATCATGGGATACTTCAATCAAAGCTATTAAATGAATGCCAGTCAAAAGTTAATTTTGGCAGATGAAACTTTTAATAATTTTCCTTTATAATAATTGGTCCTATTGTAACCAACTCAACTCCAAGTTATTCAGGAGTCTGACAAGGTTGCAGAGTCCCACTGGAGTTCCCCCTGAAAACGAGAAGTAATATTGATGGCACAATAGATCACACTGATGCAATCTTATAGGAGCAGACAGCATACAAGAAGACACAGTTGATGCTCCATGTGGCAATTACAGAATTTAGCTGTAGCACTTCAGTTGAATACTTGTACCATCTCCTAATTAAATGATTCCACTTCACAGGACAGCCATATAGTCCTCTGATTGAGTAAATAAAGGACTGTACAAACTTCCATCATCTCAGCAAATTTTTTCCCTTTTCTTCTTTTCCTTTTGGTCTTAGATGATCCCTCTGCATCTACACCTATCATAAGGTAGGAAGTATAAGAATGGAAGACAGTTCTGAAGAATAAGTAACGTAAGAGGTTATGGATCTCAGCGTCCCTCTGGCACATAATATTTTCCAAAAAAGCACCCCAAGATACCCTAACTTAAAATTAAGTTAAATTTCTCCTGCTTCTGATTAAGGAAAGCTTCCATTTTTTTTCCAAAAATTAAGATATTATGTTTACATATATATAAAATATCTAGCATAACTGAAGGAGAATATTTTCCCAGCACTGAGCCAAGGAGGGAATCATTTGGTAAGTAACGACAGGAGCCTGATGCCATCCCTCCACTGCACAGGCTACCAGCCAAAGAGCACCACACAGCTGCAGTTTTACAGAAGGATTTTTTTGGAGTTCTGTGACAATACAAAAAAAAACCAAATCAAAACTGTTTTCCACTTGTACTCTCAAGACAGCAAGAGCTTTTCTGACGTTTTAGAGTATTTATAAATATATATTCTAAACTAACATATAAGCACATTATTTTTTACAAATACAGGTATAATAATATACACATAAAATAGATGGTTATGCTTTTATAAATATGAATAAGTCTATAGGTATTCTATAGGGCCTGTATAAAATGTAAGGAAATTATCTACTGTAATGTCAGGGACTAAAGGAGTTATGCCCATGATGTCCTGTTATTTAATAATTTTATGTGGTACACATCAGATATACAAAAGCATGAAGAGATTATGGTTCTCAACTTATTTGGAAACTATCAACATATATGGCATCCCATCACTCTTAGGCTGTTACTTTAGCATGAAAAAAGACTGAGCCAAATTCATCTCTTCTGGAGCATCACTGCATTGGATGATGAGTGAATTGCCGTAGCTTTTCCTATGCTTACGCATCACACAAGGTGCATAGCTTACTGGCAATTTTATTTTAAGACGAGCCTCATGTTCTATTTAGGATGCATCAGTAATTGCAACTTTTAGTGTGTAGCCTGGGACTCGCTTTTGCAAATTTGCAAATTTACCTTGTAAATCCGGAGAACCCCAAAATTAGGTTCTCCTCCTCTGTTTACAGAAGAGAAACGACACATGTGGTTTACAAAATGTTTCCCCAGAAGGAGAGCGCAAAACATCTGAGTAATGCATGAGATTTACAAACTAAAGCCTACGAAAGTGGTTTTCCAAGAGTGGCAGTGATTAACACAACCCGTCAGAGCTTTATTTATTAGTTGGGCTCTCTCTGCCAACTCCAACCACAGAGTTGGAGGCATGACCATGCGTGCACTCGTACACACGCGTGCACACGCACACACGATGCATTTGTTGTTGCAACATGCCATTAAGATATTTCCTTCCTGTCGTATAGAAAGCATTATGGAAGATTAACCAGCTCTCCTTTTTCTCCCCACCGCACTGCGATTCTCCAAACTCAGAATCCGGCTAATTCTGAAATTCAAACTGGAGGAGGTTTTCCTCATTCTCTGCAGATCAAAGGCAAACAGGGGGAAAAAAAAAAAAGCAACAAAATTATGCCTCATATACAATGCATGGGCCTCTTCATTTCTAAGTTATGCAGATGACCCCTCCGCAAAAATAACAATCTCTAGGAACTTGGAAGAAGAAACTGTAGTCCCAGTTGCTTTGACCTAAATAAAGTGTCTGTGTAATTATCTACAACAGGGCTTGCCAAAACATCATTTTATACTGTTCAAATGCATATTCTAAGAGGGGTTGGAAATTTGAGGGACAGGATGGCAAGCAAAGTACATTTTATTTCTCTGAACAATTAGAAAGATTATAATAATACAGCAAATACTGTGCATCCTGCCACTATGTGCCATCTTCCATCCCAAAGGATCTCAAAGGGACTTGTCACTAATTCCATTTTTCTCGTTCCAAAATGTAACATGTCAACCTTTAACTATTTTGTTCCATACAGCACAATACATACTTAAATTTCCTACTTCCCTTTTCATTCTCATGAAACTGCCAATGTGCGTTTGTTTGGGTTTTTTTTTCCAGTGGCTTGGGATTCCATGCAGTCTTGATGCAGTCTTTGCTCAAATGCAAGCCAAATTTTGCTTATAAATCATAACTTCCTTCTTCATCGAAGACATTTTTGCAAAGCTTTCACTCAAATATTGGAAAAGATTGGGCAATTTTAGTTATGCAGTAAGAAAACTGATAACATCTTATTTTGAAAGGATTTGCATGGAAACAAAATCTCAGTTCAGTCGGTGAAAACTGAGGAAATGAGAAGTGAGAATTTTAATTTTTTTTGATAAAAACTTTTTTCTAAAAATTGAACTTTTGATCAAAATGTCCATTAAACAAACAAACAAAGCTATTTTAAATCAATAATCCATTACACTGGAAAACATGATTTACAGGATGATGTAAGAGTTCAATACCATAACATCTTTTTTCATGACAGAAGTACAGATTGATTTGTGAGATACACACCCCAACAGCTGTCTGAAACAGAGGATATGTCAAAAAAACAGGAGAAACATATTCAACGTTCCAAAATGTTTTGCAGATTTTTAATAAAAACTGAAGTTCTGTTTCCTCAAAATTTACAAGAATAGAAAAAAAGGAATAAACATCTCAGGCTTTCTCCCCATTATCTTAAACTGACATTTCCTTAATCTGACAAATTAAGTTCAAGAGTCTTTCAGACTTGACTGACTGTAACTTCTAGAGGGATTTTTATAGACAGAAAATTATTCCCTGACTTGGAGTCTGGCCAGGGCACTGCAGAGCGCAGCATCTTGAGAAAAAGCAATCTGGTCAAAACAAGGGATACGCTCATGCTAAACTGTTTAATATAAAACCCTCCTCCTGGAAACGAGACGAACTGTCAGACACTACCACAGTGACCATCCCAAACAAAGCAGTAAAGCATTTCATCACGAATGTTATCCCACACTATGTAATTTCAGACAATAGACACTAGTTTGTTCGCAATGAGTTTGAGCAATTTACCAGGAAATGTGAAAGCTGGTCAAGTAGAGAAAGGAAAAAATTTCCAGCCTATTACAGAAAACCTCAATGAGAAAAAAAAACAGAGCGAGAGGATCTCTCCCACACTAGACCTTACTAGGTTGATATGTAGATGCATGCCAACAGTCCCTGAGTTCTTAGGGCTTCATTAGAGCCAACCGTGAGAGGACAGGTAAGACAAAAACTGAGACTTCCAAAGTTCAAAGCATACAATAGCTGATGTACTAGTGACATCCCAAAACTACCATCAGGCGACCCTGTTGGGATCAAATGTAATCTCAGAGGAAATAATATATTTGTGAGGAAGATGCGTGTGTTGATCAGATAAAGCTTCAATCACGTAGCACAGCAGTGTCTGGGCATTATTCACAAATATCACGGATACACACTTATTACAAACTCAGGACATTAACATGAAGGTGGTACCGAGGCTCAGTCAGCAGGATGTGGAAAGGAACATAGCAGACAAACAACCAGTAAACATCAGAACAGACTTTCAAAACACCCTGCTAACAGAAGAACGAAGTACAAGCCAGTCTCTTATCATCACAAGAATAAATTGCATTGGCACCAACATCAAGATGCCTGCAAGGTAAACACAAGACTTTGTACAATACTGGCATGAAAAAAGTAACTCTCTTAAACCCAGAAGAAAACACCTTAATTCTCCAAGCGAGTTGGAAGCTCACAAAAACTATAAAAGAAAGAACTTGGTGTGAAGCAGTGTAGAGTTAGATAATTGATGAGAATTTTAAGTGTATAAGAAAGTTCTGCTAATCACATTTAACGTTGCTATTTTAAGTACCGTAAAAAGCACATTAGGAAAGGCGGCTTCCCGAAAAGGGGTATTGTATTTTGATAGGCTGGTTATGTGACACATTTATGCCCGATATCTTCGAAAACTCCTCTTTCAAGAAGCGCTTTACGAGAGAGGACACTATACGTGTAGGAAGGACTAAAGCCTGAACTATGCACCGCTTTGGCTCTCTCTCTTTTTGTGCTTGAACATCAACACCAAGGACATCACTTCACTTTTAGTCCACCTTTTTAGCTTACCCAACAACCCTTAACACTTCCTTTCAGGGAAGTATAACTTCTAGGTGCTGCCTCTTCTCCTTTCTTCCCATGAGTGCAGTAAAGATGAAGCTACTAATGTCCTTCAAATGAAACGACAACAGCTGTAAAAGAGAAGGCATTGTCTGGGGTTCTGAAGAGACATGTTACTTGTCACCTTCTGTGTTACCTGTTAGCACTGTGCTGACTTATTCCTTTTTTTCTCTTTAAAGTGGATTTCACATTTTTCTCTAGCAGCTCCTTTGGCTTCTGCAGGCCTTTGTTTTCTTGTTTATTTTGTTTTTATCTGCAGGAACAATACATGCTGGTTTTCCCATAGTGTTTTTGGTACACTGTGACCCAAAATCTAACACTTCCATTTCTTATTATCTACAGCAGAAAATTCCAATATCTTGAATTAACTTTTCTGTTGAGACCAACCTCCTCCCAGCACAGGAACAATCACGCAGCATGTCTGTACGCTGTATTGTGGGTAGGCACGAACACCCTGCCAGTGTGCTAAGCCAACCACACTCCTCTCAGGCACAGTTAGCAAAGCATTAAACCTGACATAATAAGCCCAGCCGATAACGAACCCAAATATGCTGACTGCAAGAAGGCAGGCGACTATCCCACTGCTTATGGCGTCCCATTTTTTGCAGCTCAGCAGGGTTATGTCCTCCTACATGTCAAATGAGCGTGCAGCTCACGCACCATATCAAGGCACCCACCTCCGAGAGGAAGCCAAGCCAATGGATTCATTTCGTGTATCTACAGCCACTAAATATTTGCAGTGAGCTAAAACACACATTCAGATTACAGCTTTCCCCTGCTAAGGCTCATGTTTAAATAATTTTCAACTTCCTTTTTAATTACGTGCCTTAGAGCCCGCTTTCCAGATTGAATCTTTACGCTGGGCAGACTGGATCTATGCTAGAACAGCATGTTTCATTTCAGCAGGTGTCTGGTTGGAGATGTCACCCAGAAAGCCAACCGTCTTCTGCAGGGGAGGATGAAACACAAGGGAACAAAAGGGAGGGGCTGAGGACCCCAGTACGAGGAAACATGGTGAGTAGATTTGGAAATGCATGGCGCCCCTGCCCAGCGGCGTACTGGTGAGCAGAGTCTCTGATTCTCAGCCGCAGGCAGCAAGGACAGCTTGCAACGGGAGGGTAACTAGAGCCAGGCTCAGCCTTCTGAGGCCAGAAGTTGCCCTGCCTCAACTCAGTTTCAGAAAGACAAGCAAGGAAGCTGCTGCAGATGTCCTGAATTGTTGGCCTATCTTTTTAGAACAATGTAAATCATGTGAGAGGGATCAGCTGAGGAAATGAAGGAGACAGGCGGCTCCTGCGCTAACTGGTGACCCTGTCAGGCCTTCCCATTACACGTCTCCCCAAACCCCACCAACTGAAGCAACACTCAGAGGGACAAAGAAATCCAGTAATTGGATCACAAACATCACAAACATCTCTTGCCCAGTGAACTGCTCTACGCCCTGAAAAAAATCACAAAGCCAGATTATCAGAACTTGTAAAAAGCATCACATTCAACAATCTCCACAACCACAATGGCTGAAGGTTGGATCTAATATGTCTGATGGTTGTGGGCAGCAAATTCCAAAAACCCTTTATCGTTTCAGTTCTCCCTGTGTGACTTACATGAGACTGTATCAAGTGATGGCTGTTGGTTGTCTGAAGTTTAATTTCCAGAAGGATTCTCTTCAAAGCTCCACTTCCAAAAAGCAGCTAAGAAATTTGTTTTCCCCGCTGAAAACAGCTCCCAACTTTGGGCAGTATTGGAGTCGGTCATTACTAATCCTTCTGTGTGAAAATTATCTCCCGCAGGCAAGTCGTCACAGCAGGTACCAACAATATGCACCTACAGACTTCAAATCACTCAATGTGGGAGCAGAACTGAAGAATTTCTTCCTTCAGTCACAATTATTTTTTCATCTCTGCCTATCTATAGCTTTCTCTGTAGGGAAAGTGATATTTGCTGTCATAGCTTCAGCCTAACTATGTAAGTTAAAAACATGCCCTGTCTCCATTACATGATTACAGGCAGACTTTCAACTCTGATAGTCTATGAGCTAAAGTCAAGGAACGTGCGCCAGCTGTTACAAAACAGTTTTCCTGGAAAATAGCCACCGGACCAGCAGTCAAACTAGGACATTCTACATACAAGGAAGAATAAAATAAAAAAAAAAAGAGCACAGCAGTACAACACATGATTCTAATAAAGTCAGGAATGCCATGCAATGTCCAGAAGAAAACATGTCTATACTAACCACTAAATTTGATGATCCATGAACATTCACTGCAAGAAGAGTACTGCGGCACCGAAACACTCACCCCAGCATCTTCACTTTCCATTGAAATCTGTTGCGGAAATTCAGGTGTCTCTCTGTCCTGTTGAAACTTGGATACTTGCTCATCTGAGTATCTGAGGACATCACATTATGTGATGTGTCTCACATCCATCACATGTTCTTTGTTCTCTCATCATCTCCCCATGGAGGAGGAGTATGTGGCGCCAGGCCTCTTGTTTTCCTAGGCATTTTTTTTTCTGGTTTTGTCTGCACATGTTGCTGCATACTGGATAAAGCAAGGTCACAAAGCATGTCTCACACTTGGACTGGAAGACTGGGAGGCTTGTGATGGTCCTTAGCTTCTTCAGCTTTTGTTTTAATTGCCGGAGAGTTTCCCGAAGGCTGCCTTTCCTTCACAGACAAGCTTTACCCAAATGGAATAGTGCTCTCTTGAGACAGAGAGCAAAACTCTCGGTGTCCACCACCAGAATGCCATTGATGTAGCTTTCTACAAACTTCAGCGGATAACCCCCAAGTGTCCCCTAGAGAATTCAAGTGAGGAGTGGCAGCTTGGGCCCATTTCTGACCACAAATGACTAAGCCTAATGATCCTCATACTATGAACCATGACAACAAGGGAAAATATAGGTACTATAGCTTTATTTAACACCCGAAGCAACTCCTGCAACAAATGTTCACACGATTTAACTTGAGGAGGGAGCTTTGGTGACTAAGACTGAACTTCCGTGTGTTCAGACGCTGGGGGTTCAATGCTCTAGGAGCCTACTACTCCTCCTCCCAGATGCCCGGGCTCTTATGCCGATTTCCTTGTGCCAGCAAGGACACAAATCGCACCAATGCTAACCACAGACCTACTCACAAATTAGAATGAACGTAGGGACTCCGCTCCCCCCAGACCATAATGTTACGTGAAATCCAGGAGGAGCAGTTGCAAGATGTGACAGCACCGCGTGGCCATGATTGCTGGCAGATACCATGAGAGGAAGGAGGATGCTTAGTCAGCTTATCCAGAATGTATTGAGAGCTGTTGGCAGCCGGGAAGGACAGTTTTGGGCAGTCATCAGGGAAATTGCAGATGGATTAAACATTTTGGAGGGTCCGGGTAACTCAGTTGCAGGCGAATGAACAGCTGGGAGGAGAAGGGGGCTGTGAGCACTCTCATCGTGGCTGGGAGGTGCTTCTCTGGGACTGTCTCCGGTTGACCCTGTGTGTTTTGATGGCAAAGCAAAGCCATTCTGCCGCGCAGAATTGACAGCGCAGAAGCCAAGGCACGCAGGAGGGCATTGCTACTTGTTTGGGTTTAGATTTTTGGCTATTTTGTTGCAAATTACCCAAAGGAACTGTTATTCTGAGTGTCTGAGGTTCGCAGCGTGGGACTGAAAACTTAAGTCAAAGAAAAAGGAGAATGTGCGTGTGTAAATACATTTATTAGCTCTCCTGAAGACTCAAAACAGAATTAATTGTTCTAGGAGCAAGAAAGCTTGCATTTAAGACAGTGAAAACAATGTCAGGCCACCAAGAAAAAACAGAGAATCACATGTTTAGCATATGCACATCAAGGTTTTTAATGTTATCAGAAGGGAAGTTCTTTCAAGAAATGCAAAGTATCCTGATTTGGCTTGAGCATAAGTATTCCCTTAGAAATGCTAATCAGTAAGGTAAAAATCTACAGAATAATATTTTGTACAGATCTTTTTGTCCTAGATATGGGTGAAACAGGAATAATTTCATGATGAGATATCTACTACGTTCCTCAATCAGGGCTCGGTTTATCATCAGTTCTAGCTCTACCTTCATCCTTGAAAGCATCCCACTCATAATTTTTTTCAAGCATGTACAAGCATGAGCATTTTACTGTACATTGCAAGCATCATTTCAAGGCATCATATTCATGTTGTGCTTCTGTAAATGCACAGATGTGTTTGGACAGGGCAATGCGGGTTAATTGTAACTTTACCAGTTATATATTGCAAACAAAACACTGACAATAAAACAAGAGACAGAAAATCAATATGGTGTCAGACAAATTAATTATCAATGGTATATGGAGTTAAAAATAATGGAATGAGATCATCCACTTAGTTATTTTCAATGGTCTGCCTCTCTGTGATTCTCTTTTGAGTTTAGAAAATTCTCCACAGGTCTGCAAAAGCAGAATAATTTACCAGTTCAATCAAGCTTCTTTCTCCACCTGCTTCTGCAATGAAAACTCAAACACACTTCACCAGCCCCACTCATAGTCCTTTGCCTGAGATCATACTGCTTCCAGCCTTGTTGGGACCTCCTGGTGCTCTTAAGCCAACTGGGAAATGAGTAGTTCCAATTTCCAAATCTTCCCTCTTCTCCCACTTCCCACTCAGGTGCCCACCAAACCACTCTGCTGACCCCCACCTCCCACACAGCCCAGCTCTTTCTCACTGCCTTCCCATTTCACTGGCCTGGATTTCATTCCCATGCATTCCTCGCTCTCTCCTTGCTTCTTTTGGTCTATCCCCTATTTTGAATCTTCCACATCACCCAGGCTTTCTGAACCTTTTCTTCCCACCTGTTTGAAGGGCTTCCATAGCTCCATCCCAGCTGCATCCTCCCTATAATCTCCTGTGCTTCATGCCTTTAGGCCAGGTTTCCAACTTGAATAATACAGTTACAGATTGTCCCTTCCTCAAGGCAAAAGCAAATGTCTTTGGGCCAAATCCTGAGCTGATACGCATCCGTTTGTCTCCCCTGATTTCAGGGGAAGGGTGCAGTCTCAGAGCAGCTGAGTAGCTCATAGGAAGCTTCGCCCCAGGGGATGACTGCAGCACGTCACACTGAGAGCTGAGAAGTTCTTATTGCCCCAGTAACGGCTACAGCTAGTCCTGCCTGAAAGCCAAAGACGGGAGCTGGTATATTGTGTTTTTATAGTTGTGGGTCATTCACAGTTCTGTCAGATACACAATAATCACAACAGACTTTGTTTGGCTGTTTTCAAAAGCTTGGAATTGCTTGAGGGGAAAGGGGTGAAAAGCAACAAAAGGACTTAATTAAAGTGTATTCACTGAGGTCACCAAGTTATGACACATACATTTGGTTAAACAATTACATTTTTGTTCATTGTCGCAAAAACTGGCAGTTCAGATTTACAAGGCCGGTTTCTGTCTGTAACTCCACTGGTCTGTCTGCAGTCTCCCCTAGTGTCAGCATGTGAAAGCGGTGGCCTGCGATAACCAACGTTTACGTGGGACAAAATGTGATTTTTTTGGGGTCCTCCTCCCGCCTGGATTACCAACCTTTGATTAACAGGACTCAGAGGTCAGTAACTCAGACTTTCTGCTTTATGAGACTCTTTCATCAACAAATTACGGCTCAGATCACGCCTCCAGGCATGGCCCGGGGACAGCAGTAGTTGATGAGGACAAGTCAGCCCAGGAGCAGCCCTGGGAGGCTGAGAAGCTCAGAGACAGCCCCGGCGGCAGCACACAGTCCCCCTCCTACCGCTTCCTGGGGGCGGAAAGTGCCATCTACCACCAGCCTCATCCAGCAGCAGCCTATAGCCGTGCTGTGACAGCCCAGCCGTCCCTCCCAGCCACTGCCCACACGCCTGCCCGTGGGAGAGGGAAGCAGCCGAGGAGCTCCACCCGCAGCACCGCGCACCTGGGCACGGGCAGGTTCACAACACCCTTCCTCCTCTGCACGGACACGGAGATCTGCCCCGACAGGTTTCCCTCCCCAGCCGCAAAATGACTGAAGTGTTCTGCAGATGATAGGTCTCCGAGCGAGGTAAACGAACAAACAGCCCGGGCCAAACCCTCAGCTGGGGAGATTGAGAGCCGCACTGATTCGCAGCAATACGGAGATTAGCTCTTTCCCCCCGCCCCGTGTTTCTCTGCTCGCCAAAGCTGTTGTCCAGCAGATTCTTCTTGCAGTAAATATTGACTAGAGATTACTCTATCGCTTTGGCCACTCTTCTTTTTCACCCTCTTCATTATTTTATTTTTTTTTTAAAAAAAACACATTTTAACCTGATAGCTTTTAAATACAACATTTCAGTGCTTACATAACTTCCAGTGTGCCATCCGGGCTAATGAAAGCCAGCAAACCTCAGCGCAAAACCCGCCTGAATAATGGTGCTACAAATGAAGAAACAGAAGACACTCAGCAGAAAGTTGCCAAGAGAGGCTGCGAGATGCCAGATAAAAGCCAGGGAGGTATCTGAGGAAACAAGGCAACTGCAAGAGATAAGAAGGCAGATAGGGAGATTTAAGCTCAAGAAATAAAGCAGATTTTTGTAAATCAGGACAACGATGTGAAGACAAAGATGAGAGAGGAAACCAGGAAGAACAATACTGAATTTATCAAGACAACACTGAACAAACAAAACAAAACTTGAAAGTACAGTAGTAAGAAGAAAGCACAAGAGAGGGAAATATCACTTTATTGCAGTGCTGGGAAAAAGACAGAACTCCGTAAGCGACGGGGCACAAATCATTAAAAGGACTGGAGTATTCTACAGAGACTGAGAGTCCTGCGTTTAGAGCAACTAGCCGAGAAAAGATTTTTTGCCTTCAAAAAGCACCTCTGAAATCACAAATGAATGAGATGCGTGGCCTGACCAAAGCATACAGTAGGTCAAGGCACTGGCAGGCAGTTGCCTTTGATAATCCCTGGAACAGCCTGTCAGACAGCAGTGTGCCCTTTCTGATGTCTGTTTGGTGTCCTGTATAAAAAGAGCTGTTCGTTCCCCTTGCAGGAGATGTTTGTCTCTCTCACAAAAAAAAAAAAAAACAACCACAAAAAACCACCAGGGCAGTTGGCACGATTGATTCTCTGAGCAGAGATGCCGAGAGACAACTGGACATAGAGGGATATTTTTTGTACAATACTGGCCACAGAAACAGAGATATTCTAAATTAAGAAATACAGCATCACAGTTGCAAGCGTACAAGATGGCCCCAACTAGGAGGGCCTTTGAAGACTGTTTTAGAAAATTTTCGAGAGGTGCCATGACGTGCATACACCAGCCTATAACAGCAGCCACGCAGCTTTGACTGTCAGCCCCTGGATACGACCGCAGCAGCAGCATGTAGGGTCTGCACCTTCTTTCTGCAGCAGTGCCCAAATGCAGGTGCGTATGAAGCGCCTAAGATCAAGACGGCGTGTACAACATTTCTCTAAATAGTCTCCCAGTCTCCAGCCCTTCGTGGCTCAGCAACTTCCTGGGCCAGAGATGGTTTCTGGGTATTCAGGAATCCTCAGAAGGTTTCTCTTCCACCAGCTTGCAAAGCCTCCCCTTCAAGGCATGTAAGCTTTTAGAAAGATACAGCAAGGAGTTCTGCAGCTTACCTGCACACAGGGTGAAAAAACACGTCTGACCTTCCTCAGCCAGCACCATTTCATCCATCCCTACCCACCCACACGATTTTAGAGACCTCAGATATCCCTTTCACAGCCTGAGGAGACCTTTTCTTACCTGTCCTCTTTCCATATCGTGGATCTTCCCTGGAGACCTCCTCTCAATAAGAGCCATGCTGAACCACCTGAAAAAGCAAGCACCACCAATGGTCTTTGTAGCTGATCTGTGGACCAATGAAAGGCAGCTTCATATCAGGACTAATGATTTTTTTTTCTTTTTTTTTTTTTAAGGACAGAAGGGAGCTGAATAGAAAACATTGTTCCTTTAAGAAGAACAAGGCAGGGGAGAGTTGAGAGTACATTGAAATGAACTTATTTGGCCAGACACATGCGTAGATACACAACGTGGGTGTAACATAGCATTTCTGTGATAGAAGTGGCCAATGGTCCAAGTTGCCACAGCACCAAAAGCTGAAGCTCCTTAAGGAAAATGGCAGCAAAACAAACATTCCCCTTAATGAGCAGGAGGTCACTTCTGAGCTACCTGGGCAGCTTCATTCCACCCCTTACTCTAACCCTGAATTATTCTCAGAGGAGGTGATTTTGCACTGCCCTTATTTTAACCCCCATTAAACCATCTTTAACCCTACAGTGCCCCTTAATTTTAGTGAGATCAACCACAGATTAAGACACTATTCAGTTCAGGAGTGACCCTACCCTCCGTTTTTGCCTCTAAAACCCAAAGCCTGGGAAAACACTTCACAGCTGATACCTGTTACCTCCCCCTCCCAGAGATTTAAGAGGCCAGACTATTTGTTTATAGTATTCATTTGTCCTAGCCTAAGCAATTAAGTGCTACCCTGCCTGGGGAGACAGCAGTACTCACAGAGCACTAATGGACAAACACAGAGGAAAACAAGAGAAAACCAAGAGAAAATGCTTGCAAATCCTTAAATCTTCTTTAACGTCACCTACAACCCTCTCTCACAAACGCCACAGTAATTGCTAACGCTGTGGGTATGGGCACCAATTAGGCAATCTGCAGAGGGCAAACACTTGGGCCACATCTTGGAGCTTCTGCTGGTTTTTAGCAGCCACAGATCTGGCCTGGGATCCGCTGTTTACCCGTGACAAAGGCGAGAAAGAGTATGTCTTATGTGTCCTGTTAGCATTCCAGCAAACATGGTGTTTAATATTAGAAGTCGGTATGCATGTGGTTGCTTAGGAATGAGAAACATCCCTTCGATATGCCCTCCGATACGCACCAGGTTGCTGTGGGATGTTTTTGTGCATTCTACTTGAGCAGTTACCAGGGTCTGGAGTCCACAGGAACATGACATTGTAATCTTGGTCATGTTTTATTTATGGGGAGTAGCGCAGCAGATAGGGTGTGTTAACAAACAAAGATGATTGCTTCAGGGGCACTCTCTCGTCCTGAGGTAATTAAGACAAAGTAGTTTCACTGGTTGGGGGATTCATACTGCAGACAACCTTTCCCTTGCTAAAATGATCCGCAGCAACCGGGCCAAAAAGGCTAAATCAGAAGCAACATGGGTAGTGTTTTATCTTTGGTTAAAGGCGCATCATTAAATGGCACTGGCATAAATTATACTTCTTAAAAATCCATATAACATTAAAAACTACTGGGAAGAAAATGTCAGGCTCGGAGATGTGCAGATTTGCAGCTGGAGAAATATCCGAAGGATTGCTGCTACGGCCCAGCATCTCTTTCACAGCCTGAACTGAAAACAGTGACTGTCACCAAGGCCACCCTAACCACAAACCCTGAGAGACGCTGCCCTGACAAAACATGTAAACTCGGAGTCAGGCTCAGCTGTCAAAGAATCTCAGCATCACGAGGGAAATCTATTCCACCATCAAAGGTCACAACTCAGAGACTTATGGCTGCTCGCATTTGTTGGTTATTTGCAGGCTGCACGGCTGTGATCACGGCCCTGCAGTACTCGCTCCAGAGGAACTCACAGAAATACACACAAGGCACAGGGCAGGTTTTGCCAGGAAAGACACTCAGACCCTCCTCCTCGCTCGTCTCCTCTTCTCCCTTCTTTTGTCTCTAGCCCCATCCCTTCCACTGTTGCAAGTCCAGGAGGAAAACTGCCGCTGGCTCTTTCTCGCTCTCCCCTGGTGGTGGGCAGGAGCGTTGGGTGGCTGAGGTCAGGCCTCGTGGTCCAACACAGTCGTGCTGTGCTCCCCCCAAAAGCAGAGGGTGGCCTTGCCCCTTGCAGTTTTTACCTGACCCATTGAAACCATTGGGAGACTTTTCATTGACTTGGACAAGCTCTGGGTGAAGCTCGTGTGGAAAAACATCTTTTCTTACACCTTCAGATGTCACTTGCTGTAACAACACATCTACCAAAGGATGGATGTTCCTTCAGGACTGAGGAACAAGATCAAAACCCACCAGAGCTGGACCCAGAAGATCTGCACAAAACTTCTGGTTACTTCACAGAGTTTTTTCATGTGACCTTGAACAAATAACTTAACCTTGCTGTACTTCAGATCCCCATTCATGAAGCCACCATAATAACAGTTTTTTCTCTTACTGTTTATATGTGCTGCCCAAAGATATTAAGTATCTCTCAAAGGCAGAGGCAGCAAGCTCCAGCGTTGCTTTTCTGAGAGAGTTATAGGCATATGGGGTACTTCAGAGGCATCAGCAATAAGGTATTTCATTTTCAGGATTCCCCATCTTTCACTAATAGGCTACATTTGCTGTGTAGGATGCTTACAGCAGTGCTGCTGTCTTCTGTCACCATTAACCCAGAAGAGTGGTCTGCTCAAATGAGAGACAATTTGAAAGGAAAGAATAAATACACTTAATGAAACCTGACAGGTACCTTTCACACCTTTCCAGGGAAAGACATTAATTGCCCCCTTTGCTTTTAACTGTCCTACGTTGATATTTTAAAATAGATCAATATAGTATAAAACCAGTATCTTGATTGCTTGAACTGTATGTTTAATTAGGCTAATTTGCATTTTTCTCTGAGTTAAATTAAGGGCTAAATTCAGGTCTGGCAGAAGAAGGAGGAACTCTTCCAAAGGTTATGTTGCACTAATTTACACCAGGTCTGAATCTGGTCCACAGGTCTCTAACTTATGTTTGATAAATCCTGGGTGAAGGCAAGCGTTGCCATTGAACTCCCTTGTTTAGTTAACTTTTTTAAAAAAATCCTTGCTTTTTTAAGATGCCAATCAAGGGAGCCCTGACCTCTGATTTGTGAGGAAAGGACAGGTTTGCCAAGGAAAGTATCTGAGATTTGCACAAGGTGAAATTCCTTGCGAAGGTGCAATGGATATGTTTCTTCTTCCAGGTACCATGGAGCCATATGAAACCATGGAAGGAGAGAACATCTTTACAATACGTTCTTCCCTACTTGAGAAGAGTTTTCTCCCTCCTTCACTTTGGCTCCTTCTTATGCTTTTTTTTTTGGATAAAAAATCCAAATGATTTCAACATTTCCTCATTAAACGTACACTGCAGACTTCTGATCATTTCCTTTGCTCCCTTCAGGACAATCCTCCAACTGGCCTACGTTTTTCTTGAATTGGAAGAGCTGAACCCACAACTGTGTGTCCAAAGTCCTCACCAATGCGGGCCAGAGTGGCCAGAGTACATCATGTCATTTTCAGGCTACTCTTTTGTTGATATATCCCATGGTGGTATCTGCCCTTTTTTGCAATAGCGTGTCATTGTCTCCCTGTTGCTTGTGATCCTTCATACCCTTTTTTTCTGACCAGTGGCTGTTCAGTGAACTCAGTGAGATATTAAAATGACCTTGGACACCACCAACAGCCTTCGACACACTTTTGATCTGTCCCAACTTGGTTCGGTGTACAAATATAATAAGTGTTGTCTCCAGCCCAGCATCTAAGGTTTTAATGAAACATTCCACCGAACTGCTCCCAGTACTGACCCCCTAAAACCTGCTCTGTTTTGAGAGTGGCTCCTCCAAGATGGCTTTGATCCCCTCAGACTGAATGTCTCTTTCCCTGCACAGAAAAGGTTCCCTGAAGAGAAAATCAGGAGCACATAGGAATTCAAACAAACTGAAATATGATGTGTGGCTGGTAGACACAGAGGTAAGCCAAACAGCACTTTACTTGTAGGTGTGCAGCTTGTTCTAGTGTCCTTTGAGCTCAGAGGATCTGAATTAATTTTTACTTAAGCTCCTATTTCGCTTAAGCAGCTATCGTGTGGGAGAACTGCAGAAGCAGATCCCCAGTTCTCTGGGCCAGGAGTGTTTCACAGGAACCAAGACAATTTCCTTGAGGCACAATTACCTGTACAAATTAGTTCACATTAATAGTTTATGCAGAAGTCAATGTCCAGTCTTGCCTGGCCAGAGGAAAAATGTCCAAAGCCTCATCTGTGGGAAAACAGCATGGTGAAGGGAAACACACTGGTTTTACATTGAGGAATCACTCATCACCAGGATTAAAGTGGTAACATGAAATCACGTCTGAATAAGAGCTAACAAAAGAAACAGTTTCTGAGCACGGAAAATCATGTGAACTCTGTGGCCAGAGTTTCTGCATATCAGGACAAGTACATACTTCTGGGAAAAACTGCTTGAGAGATTACGTCAGACTGAAATGACAAAAAAGTTACTTAATTCTGCTGGCTGATCATTCACATACATCACAGAAGCTTCTACTGACATGTCCAGCCTACTTAATTTACCGAGAGCCACTGCTTCCTACTACGCTTTTTGAGCATTGTCTTACCAGGGAAGTTACACAAAGTATCACAAAGCAATCAAGGTAATTTGGTTTAAAACACTTCTTGCTTGAAAAACCCTGAAAAACATCTTAGTCTTTTTAAAAAATATATCAGATATTAAAACCATTTACCAAGCTGGGGTGGATAGCACAATTATGAAAATAACTCAAGTAAGTAAGCCGAGCTGCCTTGGCACAACAGAGCAATGCTGAATTACACCAGGCAATGTCCCATTTTGGTTTGCTCCCTCACAAAGTAGAATTATAAAATGCACTTTCTGACTCGCTACAAAAAAAAAATTTGCTGGGAAGAGAATCCATCTTCAGAGACATATCCCCACCTCCATTGGTCATTACGCCTGTTCTGCATACATCTGCTGTGGAGTATCGGACCGTCATGGATGGACGAGATATTCTACAGCCATGGTCAAATATGCATTACAGAACAAGATGTGCCAATTGCAATTGTACTGCTGATGTCCTCTCCTCATCTCAAAATAGCTTGATCTGTCAGCGGAGAACTGATTAATCTACCTGAGTTTGCACTAGAGTTGATGAGGAGCACCCGTGCGAGCTGTCCTGCAACTCTTTTATGCAAAGGATAAACTATGGCAGAGGAGTAAACTGCAAATACTTCACATAACAAACTTCAAAACTAGCACATACATAGAAACATTTTCATCAGGCAACGTTTTTCAGACAGAGACATGATTTTTGACTTAAAATGTGTTTTCCTCAACAAGAAAGTTCATGTTGTTAGTTGCTGGTAGTTTGGGCGTTTTAAATAGCTAGGATTTCATACTATTACTTCAAGAGTCTTTGCAATGAGCCAAATGACGGATCTAAATCTGAACCTCCTGCAGGTAGAGGGGTTTCCACCAGGGTGTCATTCCAAGAGTTTCTCCATAGACTACTGGAACACTTATGAGCCATGTTGATCTGGAAATGACTCTGCAGTCTTTCATACCTAGTGAAATGGTTAGACCGCCGTCCTGGTCATGCGCTGTTTACCCTGAATTTGTACTATTTTTTGGACACGGTGACGGGTTTCTAGACCTCAAATATGGGGAGTTAGAAGTTATGTCTCTCGCTAGTAAGGATGAGGCTAAGCCACAAACTGAGACAGGATGAGTCTGACATTCCAATTTCTCTATGTTCAAAAACGTTCAGACATTAACAGTAATAATTTAAGCCATTGGAATACAATAATATCTATGACAGGAGATTTTTTTCTAAGATAACTTTGGGCCACTGCCTTATTTTGAAAAGGCATTTGGAAATGCAAGCCTTGTTAAAAATCAGTGGGTCTTAGAACTCAAGTTACCTCTAACATGGGATTTGAACTCCCATTTCACTTAGGTATTTTGAAATGTCTAACAGGTTTGATTCATCAATGATCCTCCAACACACTCCTTTCATCTGAACATTATTACCATGTGAAACATGATTTTGTCCCTTGTTTATATCTCTTAACATCTCCTTCCCTCTCCTCTTCTAATTCTGTAATTGTATCATTTCGTTCTGTCAGTCATTTGGGGGTATTTTGCAGGAATGGTGCTTTTCTCAGTGAAGCTGCATTATGTTACTTCATTGCTAAGAATTCGAAGTATTCTGTGATAAGTGCCTGGTTTCTGATTAGATTGATGCAGCCACATCCTGAATAGAAACTACTGTTGCTATCAATATCAATTTTCTCTGTTTTCCCTCATGGTTCACTTGGGGAATATATGATATGAAGACTTTACTCCTTTGGCCTCCTTCTTCACTCCAAAAATTCTTCTCACCGTCACATCACGGAGAGTTAAATGATGAGAGTTTGTTCTGGAATGTCTTCATGTCTCCTCAGCTTTTGTAATTTATCTTAGTTTCGCTCGTCTCTCCACATCTCACACCAGTGGGAAGACCCACGCACCATGACAAGTGAAGCCCCACATCCCCCAAACACACAGGGAGTTATATCCATCTTTTCATATGACTTAATAAATACAGTGAGAAAAAGAATTATAAACGTACCTCCTAGTGGCACTTTGGTACTGTGGAAACTTCACATGCCCTAGATTAGTCTGGCTAATCTCTGAATTTTGCTTTATGATCTATTGGTTTTTAGTAAAAAACAGCATTTTAGGGATTTTGATAGTGGCTACTGGAATGTTATATGGACATTGCCCACGTGCAGTGGCTACCCCAATTATGATTTCTAGAGGGGAACCAAGGGATCTTCATTTATCACTGTAATATCAATTTTACATCAGCTTTGCTAAAGTAACTGGCAATCTTAAGGATATAGTGCTGTGGACTAAAATGAGCTCAGTTACGCTTCTCTGTTAATTAGGAGAAATTCAAAGAAAATCAATATTATACTCTAGCTTTCTACAAGTACACTTGAAATTTGAATCTAAGTTGCGTACACAGAAATGTATACATAGTTTTTGCACACTCACACGCCTATAACTTTGTCATATGCCAATAACAAGTCGTTGGACATCCATTCTTTATGCTTAAAACTCTTTTGAAAAGCAACGTGTGTTTTTTGCATTATTGTAATTCCTCACCAGTTTATAGGAATCATTAAAACATGACTGTTTTCTTGACATTTTCATTAGCTTTGATGTTGTCTGATGGTACCTACGACTTCTACCATAATCGGCACTGGCACTTGGCAACTCCTCTACATGAAAATGTGTGAGTGGTCCTCATTTGCACAGGAGGCATTCCACAGGTATCCTGACAGAATAAGAAATAAATAAAAAGATACACATAAAAGGAAACCGAGGCCTAACTTTTGTGCGGAAAAAGTCATCTGTAAATCAGTACACTGTCTGTACAACACGATAGGCTCCTGATTAGTATAGGAAATAGAAGAATTAGAACATCTTTTGGAACTAGCCTCCCCCTCAAACTACAGTCCAACCAAGCCCTGGAGCATGCGTTCCCTCTCAATAGGTGCAGTACCATATTGTTACATTCTGTGATTAAATAGGTGTAGTACCATATTCTTATATCCTGTGATTAAACCCGTTGCAAAATGGGCAGTGACAAAACTGGATGACGAATCTTTTCTCACCAGCCAATTATTTTATCTTTTTCGATGGGTAGGTATAAAATTATATTTGCTTCTGTTCTGCATAACATCCAGTTTAGGAAATGTATGGTAAGAACTAATCTTGCGTTGGCAGTGGACGGGCAAAAGGAGTGAGTAGGTTCTTTTCCGTCTCTAACATGCATGATCCCAGAGAACGTCTGTCATCTGTCAGACAGTGAAATGTGTGTTGTCATTGAGTAGCTAAAGGTCAGCGTTTAGCTGAGCTAGGAGAATAATTCAGAGCAAATCAACTATTAGGCAAACGTTGCCTCTTTTTTGCTTACAAGTTGTCTGCAAATAGATCACAATTTTCTCAAATATATTCATTATTCAGAATTATTTCCTGAATGATTTTGGTGCGTAATTATTGGTCTGTTCACAAGCCTTTCGAGTGCTCAGTTTTCAAGCGGTTTCAGTTGGACGCACAGATCACATGGTATCTTTCTGTCCTTTGATAGGGTAAACGTAGCTCTATGACTCTACTTTCTGGTGGAAACATCTCAATTATGGAGTTAGAGTTCAATGGCCACTGCTATTCTGTTATATGTTCTTACCATTTATGTAAATTTTTTGTATGTAAAACCACTAAGCCAGATTCAATCCCATGGAATACTTATGTAAATCAGGAGTAAATCTATTGAATCCAGAGAAGTAATATGATGTAGAATCAGTGTGAGAAAAAAAGGCCCTTGAGAAATTAAATCACCTTTATAACACGTTTCTTCATTATAATAATTACGATGCTGACTTAAAGTACCTCTCCTTTCACACTAAAGGCTGAACTCCATTGGTTTCATTTGGATTTCACAAAGATTTTTCTAAAACTTTTTCTTTTACTGATTATAATGGAGTTCTTGGGTGACACAAGCATGTGTGAAACAGGAGTATCCAACCCGGGGATGCTGCAGAGAAACTCATTTGGATTTAGTTGTTTGCAACCTTGTTTGTGTGATTTCTCACATTTCCTCTGTCAAAAGGGTCTAATCCTGCTTTTTCCCTCATGCCAACGCATGTGAATAATCAGGGCTCTGACAGACAAGCTCTAGCAGATCCAACTGTGATGAATTAAGGCATTACCACTTCCAGGAGGTCCATGCTTCTCCTTGCTGGGCAGATGCCACCTTCACTAGCAGAGGCGGTGGACGGAAGGTCCCCTTGCGGCTCCAGACCCCCCGGCCACAGGCCAGGACGCTGACGCTAGATCTTCAACCACCACATCAGCATCTGCAAGGCCCGCAACGCTTTTAAAGCTGACAAACAGACACAACGGTGTAAAGCTCCACCAGAGAGAAGTCATGTTTATGGGGTGTCAAAAACACCCCATTCAAATGCAAACTGTACAAAATTTAGAAGTAAAATGTAACAGCCTTTGCAGCTCACTGCAGAAGGCATTCAAAACGAACGTGGCATTTTGGGAATTACAGCATGAACTATTGCCCAATATAATTGTCAGCGTCGGGTTCTGATTTCATTCTCACTGGTTTTTCATGAGTGCAACTTTTCAAAGCCTGTAACTTTTATATCACTCTGAAGCCTTGATCCAGCAAAGCACTTACACACGTACCTAAATTTAGATTGTAGATTCAGGGAGCCTGAGATCAGGAAGGGACCATCTGTAGGAGCTCTTCTGTAGCACAAACCACTTAGCTTCCCCTCCTGACTTCTGAGTTGAGCCAAGCCCTTTAAAGTCCAGGAGCAGCTCCTTTGAAATGAATTTCAATTACCCACCTGCTTTGAATCACAAGCCTGTTACATGGTTTGTTGGACCAGGGCCTCCAGGAAATCAGAATCTGGTCTTCGACACTCCAAATCTTTCCTGAGCTTTCCAATAATGGTTTGAATAACAATTCCCTCATTTAAGATTTCCGTGCGTTTGCTAAGAAGGTTGGCTTGATAAAGAGTATCAGGACAGTGAACTGCCCGTAGCTGTAAGCTCTTATTCTCAAACTGCAAGTTCTGCAAAATTCTGCCTTTAGCCCTGCGTGCCTTTGTCCCTAGCTGAGGAGGAGGAGCAGATGTGTGTCTGTAGTTACCTTTTGGTGCTTCTCACACAATAATACAGAGTCTGTGGCCCAAATTCAGCTCCTGGTTAAATGGCTAAGTGTTCTCCCTATTTGCGTTGGCATCCAAGAAGCAAAACACATTAACAAACTAAGGTGCATACGGCACGCGGTTAAGTTTATGGGGATGGAAAGAAGCACAAGAGCAAAGTTCTCACTTTCTTCAGAAAACCGTGCTAATTGCCCCAAACATCGCACAATTTAATGTAGGAAATTTGACTGTTTCAAGCATTATTCTACCATTTTCTCTCAAGACCCCTACTCAGGAAATACATTATATTTACATCCAAGGAATGTAAGCAGGAATTGAGCATCTGCTTAGCACCATGCAGGTGCTCACGTCCTCCCCAAACAAGAATTCTCTCCTGATTTGACTCCCTTGAGAACCAACAGAAAACGTGGCACGAGCTCTATCATCTGTACTGAAGCTTCACCTCCTCACTCCCTTCTTTTTTCCCCTTCCCACCCCTCAATTTCAAAAAAACAGGAAAGACAAGATTTGGAGATCAAGTCAAATGTCCAATTTATTTTTATAACTTGAAACTGGAACAAACGTTGTTTTGAACGAGCGTACAAATGAAATGGTAGACACATGCTGAACTCAACATTGTGACAATAAGGGAAAAAAAAGAGGCCAAAAATCTTGTACAGAGAATAAAAGGAACAATAAATATTTCACTAAGCCATATTGAAATGACCTCCAGCCATCTCAACATTTTATCCATAATAAAAAAAAAAGTGCTCTCGTTTTTTAAACAGAGCACAAATACCAAGCAATAATAAATAGTTCCAAACTTGTAGTAAAAGACAAAACCTCCAAGTAAACAACAAAAGCTCATACAATAAGTAATAGAAAAAGGTAATAAAAATATTTTGCCTTGCCGGTACAAATGCAAACAACTTAAATCAACGTTACTTTGCTTTGCAGTTCTAAAATACAAAGAGCACCATAAAAATGAGTTTGCCTGTGATAAACAAAACCTTGGACTGTCTTTTACATAGGACTGGGATGAAATGCTGATTTTTTGACCCTTTCCTTAAAAATCGATATTTTTCTTTCTAAAACCAGGTTCTCAGACCTGTCCTGTTGCCAACGGAGTCGACGGGAGTTTTGCTCTGGACTTCAAAGGCAGCAGGACTAGACACAATGGAAGTAATAAAATTCAACCTTAAAATAATAATAAAAAGCTATTTAAATTGTGAAGAGAACTATGGCAGCATTCTAGCTATTTTATGTCTATGTAATATTGTGCTTATGGCCTAGTAAACTACAGTTCTTCTAAGCAAGAAGAAAAGGAGGGCCATTTCATTGCCACTACAGTCTGCAGAAACACAACCCTTGTGCTTTTGGGTGACTTATTGTTAGTTTCAGTGATTCAAGTCACAAAATTAGACAACTGCTGGTGTTAGCTATCCTGGATAAATAAAAACAACAGGGAGACCAGAGCTCCTAAGCAACTTACACTAAATTAAAAGGTAAACTTTCTTAAATCAATGACTGGTGGACTGAAAATATGCGGTTAACTTCCGCTCTTCGTTACACCGATGCATGTCCAAGGGATTCTGCTGAGTTCTGTGACATGGCTCTGATTTATAGGAATGCCAGAGACCTGAATTTTCAACAAAAAATGAAAATGTGCCTTTAAGGGACTACCTGCCAGCCTCAGCTACGCTGGAGTAACCCAGGACTAAGAGTGATGAATAATTCCTGATTTATATCAGTTTAATTGAGATCCAGAATTTGTCCAGAAGTCTTAAGGGTACGTTGTTCAAGCCAGGAAGACATATATCTATCTGTTAGGTAGCTGGACCAAATTCTCCCTGCTGTCACACCCATGCCTCTCCAATTGCTCCAGCAGCTCTGCACCGATGAAAGCAGCAGAAGAATTTGGCACGGCCATATTTTTTTTCCTTTTTCATGTTTTAGTTTTACCGTCATTTCCTGTAAGAGCGGTGAGCATTTTCTCCTTCTCCCCTTCACTAGAGCATCAGTGCCTCTTCTGCCACCTGTCTTCCCCTCGACCCAAAAGGGAGAGAGCATGAGAGAGAGAGAGAGAGAAAGAACAGCAAAGAAGAGAGAAATCAAAAGGCACAGGATTTCATCCCAGTCCCTCAAACATTCAGAAATTTATGGAATGTACAATTAGGAGTGAACAGCAGCAAAGCAGCTAATAACATGGACTGGCAAGACCTGTACACGGAGTAGGTCCTGTTCTGACAGGGAAGAGGAGGGCTGTGCCTGGACCAATTTTACTTCAACCCGGTTACAGCTGTACCAACAGCAGCCCGTTTTACCATTTTATGTCCAAGTGGACGCAACAGCTCTCACTGTTTGCTGGAAAACGACTTTTCTTCCAGAGGGCGGTGGCAGGGTGCGGGGAGCGGTGAGGAGGGGGTGGCCAGGAGAGGGAAGACGTGTTGGGCAGCTTCTTGTTTGGAAGGGGGCCAGGGGAAGGCGGGGGCGGGGGGAGGGGGTAATCTCCTCTCTCTCTCTCGAATCTGTGGGGAAAGCTGTGGGATGTCACCCCAGACGCCTTTACGGGACCTGAATTTCATTTCACATGAATAGGCAATAACCATCCAGCCTGGTTCAACCATACCTGGTAAAACCTTGATGCAAGGGGTCCAGGCAACTTTGAAGTTATTTAGAGCCCTGTGGGAACAGCACTTTTTTTGTAGGCCATTTCTGACAAAAAAAATATATATACAACTAAAATTATTTGTGAACAACAACAACAAAAAAATTAAAAATAAAAAAGCACTTAATTATTTTGTTTTGTTTCTTTTACTCAAAGGTCGTCTAACAACCCCCTTTTTTTCCTGTACAATAAGGACTTCACATACAAATTTTTTTTTATTTTTGCAATATTTTATCCTGCCAAATTAAAAAAATATATTATGGCAGCCTGTTTGTTTGTTTTTATTTTTATTTCCAAATTCACTAACAAAAAGGTACATTAAATCCCTTTAAAAGGACAAGCGTACAGTTAAAAAATTACAAGCTTCAGTAAAAATACAGCAAGTGCCTACATCATATGAATCAACCAATATCAATATCCATTCCAGAAGGGGAAGGGAAGGGGGGAAGGGGAGAAAAAAAGAGAAAAATAGGTACAGGTCAGAAACGTGATTTTTTTTTTCTGCAAAGCAATAACAATATTAAGCACTTTTTTCTACATACTTTTTCTACATGGTGTAGCAATCACCTTTTAATCCCCAAATACAGGATTCTATACATTTTTTGAAATAAAAATTCAACACCCAAGGCAGAAAAAAATTTACTAAAACTCAAGACTTTACAGTTACAGTGACAAGAACAAATTTATAGACCCACCATTTAAATTTTACTGCAACATTTTCAAGGAAAAAAGAAAAGTTTTTTTTTTTTTTTCTTTCTGGTTTTGTAAAATGCCCAGGCATTCTCCATTATTACAAATACTGGTCCACTTTTACAGTAATCAAGAAATTTTAATATATATAATATATACTAAAACCCCGTCACCAAAAGAAAACAATATACACATGGCCATTATGGCATTTTTTTAATAACCTATTAAGCAAACTTTGAAAAAAAAAAGATTGCTCAAACACACATACACACAATTTCTTTTTTACCCTTGTATGTATTCAATACTGTAAACGTATTTTAAGACAGAGTGCACTAAATTTAACTTTTAAAAAAATTAGCCGTTGTTCCTGAATTGTTTTTTCTCATTCAATGATAACAACTTGTAATTTGTGTCATTTGAGTTTTAATTCAGCAGTAAATCATTTCCATTCCATTTCCTAAGCAGCGTTGTCCTGAAAAAAAAAAAAAGGCTGAGAATAATTCAGCTAATGGATGTCCGAAGTTGTGCTGGGTATACATCTTCATTTGATTGGGTCTTATGGCATATTCATGTCCACTATCTTCAACCAGTAATTTTTTTTTTTTTAAGTAAATGTGGCTCTTTTTTTCTAAAGAATGTACTTTTCTTGTTTTACTTTTTTTTTTTTAAAAGTCTTTTCATTTCACAAAAACGTTTTGCATTTGTCTCAAGAGACTCAAATAGGAAGATCAGTTTTCAAGGCACTCACGTCAAATTGAATGGCAGTAGAAAAACTGTCCAATAAATTATTTTTATTTATTTTTCTTTATAGTGCCAGTATTGTGAATGCCATGCTTAGCAACACTGACACTTAATCTCAGCTGTTCCCTTACAGTTTAACCCACCTTTGGGCCAAGTAGAAGAATATGATGTAATTTCTTGTTGAGAAGCCATTTTTTTCTCTTAACCACAAACAAAAGCTTTAAAGTGCGGGTCAACATAATTAAAATCTCTAACCATAATTGTCCACTGTTTGTTAATATTAGTCATAAAAGGCTTTACAAAATTTGGAATTTGAAAGTAGAGCAGGTGCATTTTTCTTTACTTTTTTCTGTCGTAATGCTTTTCTCTGAACACAATTCCATTCTGTTCCTAATTAAGTCAAGGGGAAAACTTTCAGCGACTTCAGTAGGAGCAGAATCTTGCCAAGACAGGTAAATCAACTAGAATTTATTTTTCCCTTCCTTGTAATAACATCCTTGTACATCATATAAGATAGTTCTAATGTTCCCATTCATAAACCACATGCCTATGAGCTGAGGCTTTTCATTGAGAAATACACACTTTCTCGTCCTCTAGTAATTATTTTAACTACAGCAAACACGGACTAAAGTCGATGTCCTGAACTCAGATTTATGATTTTGCAGTTTAAAAAGAAAAAAAAAAAGATGGCATTTAGCTGCTCAAAGGTTTGAAAAGAATATTACGATACTCAAGATGTACTTTTACTGTCTCTGGGAGGAGTGGAGGGAGAGGGGAAGAGGGAAGGAAAGACACCCCAAAAAGTGACAAAATGGCACCATTATGTTGCCATAGCTTTTAACAACAAGAAGAAACTATCTGATAGTAATGCACAGTTAAGAATGTTTTTGGGGTTTGAATGTAGCTACCTTCCGCACCTATGTCTTTTTTGTTGCCATAACCTCAGTGATGAAATCCATCTAGAAAAGGCCTCTATCGTCAGCGACATTGTCAGTGCTACATATTCGATCCAATTCCAAAAGAAAGTGCTAAATTTAAAGATTGTTATCCGCTGTACAATTTTGTTTTCCCTAATCTTCAAGGTTATTTAAGAAGAGGAAAGGAAAAAAAAAAAAAAGGTAAAGAAAGAAAAAGGAAAGAAAGAAAGATTTCTGTTCAAATGCTGGCTTCTTCACAAGAAATTACACATGCTTAGCTTAAATTTCAACAAAGCAGCGGCCCAAAAATTATAATTTAAAAAGATATGTTTCTCGCCTACAATGCAAGTAATCTCAGGCTACGACTGGGTAAAATTAAAAAGGGATACCCAACAAAATTTTAAAAGAAATTTAAACAGAAAGAATAAAAAAAAGTACCTGCACATGCCAAAAAATTACAAAAACCCAATAAATACAGAAATTATTGCACAGTTAAAAGGCTCCACAATTTTTACTGCCTTAATCAACCCTCGGGTTTAATAGAACTTTGTAGACACAGGTTATATTTTAAGTGCCAAAGTCTGGCACCTACCATAGTTATGCTAAGTTATGTTTACGGAGGCAAGTTAGGTCATCTTTTCTCAGTTGGCAATAGTTAAACTGTACAAATAAAATGTTACCTAGACCCCTGAAATTTAACCTAGCGGGGGCGGGGGAGGGGGGGGGCGGGGCGGGGGGCCTTAGCTTCTTTCTGCCTGCTCAATTTTGACGTCATTTGTCAGCAAATGTTCTCCATGCCACTTTTTCATGTGTTTCTCCAGGGTGCTGTAAACACTGAAGGGCATCTGGCAAATGTCGCAGCGGTAGACCTCCTTCCCTATCTGGCCATGCGTTTTCATATGGCGCGTCAGCTTACTGCTCTGGGCACATGCATAGTTGCAGAGCTCGCATTTGTAAGGCCGCTCTCCAGTGTGGCTCCGACGGTGCACCGTCAAATTGCTGCAGTTCTTAAAGACCTTGCCACAGTACTCACATGTATCGCTCCTGCGCCCTTCCTTCGAACTGGGTCGCCCGGGGCCGGGACCGCTGATGTGGGGGGTGCTGCCTCCGCTCGCCGTGCCGCTGCGCCCTGAGAGCCCCCCGTCCAGCATGTCCCCCGGCGGGGTGGAGAAACGCAGGCTCCCGTTCTCCGACGAGTGCTCGGAAGAGGTCGCGAAGGGGGATTGTCGGGAGTCTGTGAATCCGAGGAACGGATCCTTCATGAAGTGCCGCGATGCTGCGTACCCTACCAGCCACTGGGAGTAAACGTTTTCGGAAGGTATTATCGTTGCTGGTGGCAAGTCCAAATCTTTCTCTACCTTTATTCTTTTAGAGGAATTGTTTAAACTGGGGCTCGTGATAGGCGTTGGCTTGCGGGGGAACAAGTTTGGGAAGGGTTCGCCCGGGCCAAAGTTTCTTCCGTTGACCGTCCCTTCCTCAGTGCGGTCCAGCTCTCCTACCACTGAGTCTTCATCGCCTGGATCTCTCTGACAGAGGTCTCGAGGACACAAGTCTCGCTGGTCAGAAGACCTTTTCATGAAGCTACTCCTCTTCTGTTTTTCAGCTAGCATGTCGTTATATTGCTGGATGGCACCTAGACTTACATTCTCGATGACTTTTCCCAGGACGAGGGATTTCTCGTCCGGCAGCGACTTGGAGCCGTTTTCTCGGTTACGACTCAGCTCCGAGTCCATACTGAAGCTCGACTCTGGTCGGCTCTCATTTTCGAGCTCCTCTTCCTCCTCCTCCTCCTCCTCCTCTTCTTCATTGTCATGGCCCAGGGAAGGATCGCTCTCGTTCCTGAAATCTGCCTCACTGGATTTCAGTCCCTCTCCAGTGAGCTCGCTTGTGCCTGGCTCGGGGGAACTAGTGGTGGACAGTCCATCGTCTGACCTGCCCGTCATGGAGCCAGCTTTATGCATATGCGTTTTCATGTGGCGTTTTAGCTTGCTGGCCTGGGAGCAAGCGTGGTCACAGAGCTGACACTTGTAGGGCTTTTCTCCTGTGTGGCTGCGCCGGTGCACGATAAGGTTACTCTGGAACTTGAATGTTTTCCCACAAAATTCACAGGACTTGCTCTTGGCCTGAGGCTGGGGAGGCGTAGTGCTGCTGGGGGGCATGGGGGGCAGTGGTGGGGTGCTCAAAAAAGGTGATTTGGGACTCGGCTGGAAAGGATTCAACAGGCGATGCATAGGGTTGGTGCGACTGGGCGAGACTGGCGGAGGGGTGGAACTGTTTCCTGCCAGCTCTCGAAGCCTTCTGGAGAAATCCATCGCTGGGGACTCAATTGCCATGGGGTTTAAACGCATAACTCTGTCAAAGGCACTGGGATGCTGGGCAACTAACCCCATTTCTTCGGCACTAAGGCGATGTGGATCCAGATGATGACGAGGCGGTGGGCTGAACAGCGGAGGCGTGTTTGGGAGCCGACCCTCACCAAAGCCAGGGTGTTCACGCAAGATGGGTCCTGTCATCCGCAAAAGATTGAAAGGGTTGCTGTCTCCAAGGAAATTCATCAACGGGGACTGTGCAACAGTCTCCGGTCCCAGAGGAGGAGGGATGGTGATGCGTGGAGTAAGGGAACTGTTTGAAGGGCTTGTTTCCAGGTAGATGCGGAATCCATGTGTGTTCTGGGCATGCTGAAGCAAGAACCAAGCGCTATTAAAAGGCTGCTTGCATGTTGTGCAAATATAGCTTGAAGGCTCATCTTTACCTATAGAAGAAAAACAGAAAGAACACTCAAAAAATAATACAGCGGAGAACATTTAAATACAGTTGGCATGCGCTTTATTTTGCTAACACATTTCCTCCTTGGCATTTCTGAAAGAAGGACTTAATTGCAATGTATTGACTGATATAAATTGTTGAACAGCACATTTACTCACCACACTTATTCACTTAACATGTACGACAAATATCACACATACGTGTTGGTGCTATATACGTTTATATCCTCTAACTTGCAAATAAAACCTTCCTTTATGACGCATAAGGATCCAAATCCTTTCACGTGTTTATTCCACAAAAAGGAATTTGTTTCAAGGGATTTACGACTGCAGCCAAAAACCAAGGAAAATGCAGTGTGGTAGGTTTTACAAGGCACCTGCAAGGAGCTTCGGTGTCATTTTCACTCTTTCATTTTATATTTTTATATAATTCATGCAGCAGTCCCCTGGGACCTTGCTGAATTTAATTTATACATGCTTCAGTCATGCCAGCATTTCCATTTTTAAAATACTATGTAGGTATTTAGCTGCGCAAGTCCTATTCAAGTCAACAGGATCTTGGAAAACGTACCCTTGCATAAACCACTTTGACATTCTTTTTGCCAAAACACCAAGAAGCCACTCAAATGAAACATCCGGTAATCAAAGCCGACAGCACAGTTGCAATTAACAGTAACAAATGTCGGGCTGTGCTTGAACTGGGTCCCAAGAATTTCTGAGCCTGAGCCTGTCCTCCAATGCAGAAATGCTCACCGGAGCCAAAAACATTGTTCTGTTTGCCTTTCTAGCCTCTTTGAACAACTGCATAAAGGTGGAAAGCATTCCTTTAACCTTGATTCAGCTTTACATAAAGGACAGGTGTGGACAAGTCTGCACTACAGTCATAATTTTGCTAGCTAGAAAATTCCAGTCCTGGGCACAATATAAACTATGTGCTATCTTCAAAAAGCACTTCCCCCCCCCCCCCTTCCCTTTTTTCAATGCCTCTGCAAGACTCTGATAAATCATAAATATGTGTCAACTTGAAAATCACGATCCAGGATTTGGTTGGGTTTTGTTTGGTTTTTTTTAAGTGAGGGGGAGGTTTCCGGAAAAACAACTACCCGTTTTGGAAAATTTAAAGCTAATTTCTTGTTTGTTTGTTTGTTTGTTTATGAAAGCACATATTTTGGCTAGCCATGGCCCTGCTGCCCCTAAAGGCACTAAACTTCCTGAAAGTTCAAAACCTGAACCAAGCTTCCCACCTGACCCATACCTGTGCAACGACACTAACAAAGCCCGATCCCAGCCTCTCCACAGGAGCTCGGATCCGAAACTGAACTACACAACCCCTTTAGAGATGGGGGGTGGGGGGGAGGGGGCGGGGAGACTGCAATTCACAGAAACCTGTTGCTTAGGCTTGAAAATGAAAGAGTTTATAAGGTGAACAGAACCGTATTATCAAAACTATCTCTGTAAAGTGGCCTGACTCATAGCGCTCAAAAAAAAAAAAAAAATAGAAAAAAAAATTAAACTAGTGCACAGCAGGATTGCTGCTGACTGAATTCCCCTCTTCTGGCTGTTTCGGGAACAGCTGCTGCTAACAAAACCTACAAAACCTTAGACAAGGAGGCTAGAAGATTATCTGCCTAACTATCAGCCTGTCAGTCTATCTAATCTTATCACCTAACGTACACCCATAAAAGCGGAAAGGAAGGAGCATCTATCAGGTTGAGACTTATTTACAAAGGTAGGTGATAAATGCGGTGCAGCTCCTCACGCTTCTATTGATTTAGTAGGGCTATAGCTGCGGATAGCGGCTTCAGATCCCGATTTTGGAGAAGCCGGCTTTCTCGCAGCCCAGAAAAACCATACACACCCCGGCGAGGGTTTCTGCCTGGCTGACACGGCCCCCGTGCCCCAGCCCTGCACGCTGCATCCTACGGGACAGACCCGGTTGCTTTGATTAATCTCTAACAACCGCTATTGGAAAAAAAACACAAGTTTGGGAAGTGTACTCGGCTTGGAAAAAGTGCCCGTAACTGCTATTGACATTAATGAAAGCCACATACAAACACGGGAAGGAACTGATACATTAGCCCTTAAAAATCTACTCAGCGCTGAGGCAGTTAGGGAGTTTTATGTCAGCTCTGCAGCCAAAGCAACAGCAAATGCTCCCATTATTACTTCAAATATTTAAATTTCTGTTTCTTACAGAAATATGATGAAAATGTCTAGACCTTTAACTTTTCTTGAACGGCAACATGTGTAGTATAAAAAGTGACAGAAATCACTGAAGCAGACTAAAGTATATAACATACTCTGTCAAAAGCTTTTTTTAACAATATGTTTTACCTCAGCTCACCCTAGAATAGATTTTAATAAAGCCCCTTCTGAAGTGTGATCTAATAGCAAATGAAGTGCAGTATCTTACAAGGTCATATATCTTCAAATTAAAGAGTGCTCTGCACCCTTCACCTTCATTTTATCCACTCTAATTAATCGATTTATTACCCACAGCTGTTCGATTCTTTCATTTTTAAAGTCACAGCGCGCATTCTTTCTTGTTGTGGGGTTTTTTTCTTTAAAAAACATAAAGTGCGTGAGGGGGGGTGTGTGTGTGTGTGCATGCATTCTCCTTGCTTAGCTCAAGAGCTGACAGGAGGAAGAAAGCAGCTGTGTATTAGATGACGACGACAACGACGACAACAACAACAGCAAAGGCACATACGTAAGGAGAAAAATTCCTGAGCAGGCTGAGGATCAAGGCCAATCTAAAACTGAAATGGCTGATTAAAAAAATTACCCTCAAAATGGCAGCTGGCTGGATGCTTGCTACTACATGTTACGTGGAACTGAGATGTTTTGTTTTGTTTTGTTCTCCAAAACTTCACCTCCGTGAAATTCAAGTGAGGAAAGTAAATCCCCTTCCTTTTTAGTTTTCTTTCAAACAGAGCAAATTAGTGCTATTAGTGATCTGAGATTTACAAGCTAGCAGTCATAAAAGAGTCTTCTCTTCCCTTTTGTTTTGTTTAGCTTTTATGCTCCTTAACACTCCTCTTCAGGAGACCCCGACACTATGGCAAAGTTGACTGCAGGCTACCTGGCTACCAGTCTCTGACTGCGTCACGTGTGTACGTGTCTGTGTATATATATATTTTAACTTTCACAACCCTCAAATACTCTCCCCAGACTCCCTGTTTAAAAAAAATGAAAAAAATAAAATAAAATGTTCATTTCCATATTATCACTTCATGGTTATCTTGCCTAGAAGTTGCCCTGAGCAGTGTAGATGCTCACTTTTAAGAACAGAACAATGTCAAAAAGTCTTTGAAGATCCACTCCGAACATTTTTATATTCAAAAACTTGCTAAATATTTTAAACATGCCCAGAAACAGCCACGTATTGCTCAAGAATGATCCTTATATTTAATAATGCAGCGCACCTACACTATAAAAGTCTTTGTTATAAGGCTACTTTTGATATATGGCTATCTTAATCCCTTGCCACCTGCACTGAAGTCTCTCTAAATACCCACTTTATGACAACTAGCTATATAGGCTTTGCCATATGCAGTCTTTATCACTTTAGCATGTGCTTGACTTTGAGCATGTGAGTAATCAACATCAGTGAAACTTAAGCATGGGCTGAAGTGCTCTGTTGGATAGGATGAAATTATTCATGTGCTTAGAGTTAAGCACAAGCCGAGACTTCATTAATACTGTTCAATGAATTGCACATGGATTCAACCCTACGGTCAACATGTAACTAGGCATGATTTTGGAGGCTAACGGGGCTGAATTTTTTATCTTTACATTGGTTGGTAAACACGGTGTACGTACTGAAATGAGACATCCAGGCCACAAGCCCTGAGCAGTCACTAGTAGCTTCAAGGTTGTACTAAATCCAAGCAAACACTGCCACTGGAGTTCAGACACGAGACAGGTTTGTAGGGCTGGATCCTACTGAGATCCAGTAGGTTTGAAACATTCATTCGAAGGCTAGGAAGGACCGTGAAATTAAAGAACAAGAGGACTGGGATAAACCTTAAGGGCTACCCTTATCCAATTCCTGACCCAACGGATGTCCATATCTATGCATCTATTCATATCTATGGCAGATGCTCCATTATCCCACTTCAAAGGCCAGATGGAGAGTCTACAACGTTCCCAAAGTCTGCTTCATTCCTTCTCTCCTTTACCATCATGAAGGTTCCCCAAATGCCTAATGCAAATCTTTCTTCCTGCCATTTAAGACCATAATATTTTGTCCTACCGACATGCACATGAAAAACATTGGAATCAATTTGGTCTGCACCTCACATACAGATATCAACCAGCCCAGTGATTTGCAGCTGAACCACTTCATGTCTTTTAGCATCCTCTTCTCCCAACTTGATTTGTAAATGCCACGTGAAAGAGAATTCACTGTGTATCGGAGTAGTCTGTGGCAATGGTTGACTATCTTTAGTATTAAAACACTGTCTTCTTTCCGATTCAGATTGCTGAGTTCAACTGCCAACCGTTAGATCTTGTTATGTTTTTATCTGGTAGATTAAAAATCTCTCTAGTATCTTCTCCCTAAGCAGGTAATTATAAACTATAAACTTACTGAACACTCTTGCCTTTTCTGCATATTATGACAAAAGATGGTCTTTTCCAGAAATATTAAAATGTGTTCCCTCCATTACTGCATGACAGATTATGCTCTGTTCAAAATGTCAAAGCAATAATGAGCTTTTTTCTCTTTCACGAACACCACAAAACAAAGCTAAATTCAGATCCTGCCTCCCAAATTCTGCCCTTACAGGGGGCAGTGAGAAAAGACAGGTCGGTTTGCCCAGCCCAGAACAAGAGTAGCCTGAGTCTGTGGACATTCATCCCACTGCACCAGGCAGCCTGAATCCCCCAACTTATCTGTCCTCTGCAGTCTGACTTGTATCATTTAGCAATACGCAGATCTTCCTTGCCCGGTTGGTACATGACTTTCTATATACCCTGAATGCTGAGTGCCTTTGCCCTGAAGATAAATTTCCCTCAAAATATCCTCAGTTATTCTGGATAACATCAAACAATAATCAGTGAGAGATAAGAACTGTTGAGAATTCATTATTTTCTGCTGGGCTACAGTGACATCCAGTGCCTTACGAATCCTCCCCTCAGCATGCCTGAATAATTCCATTAGCTATAACCGAGAATGAACTTCCCCCCCTTTTTAATCACCCACCCATAACCCCTGCCAGGACTGCGGTGAGGACCTGCAGTCAGGTACACATAACCACTGCCATTCTTTACCTCTAGCAATACTTTCCAGATAATGTTTCTGGTTCCCTTTACAAAGTTACAACAGCAGCAATAAAAATGTTAAGGAATTTTAATGCCGCTTTACTGCACCTTTAGAAGTTCAGGAAAAGCAGAAACTTGCAAGCTTTAAAGAAAGGACACCTTTTATTGTAGCACTCAGGAACAGACATGTATCGGGTTCCTACAATCTTTCCACCAATGTTACTCTCTTCACCACCACTCGATTTTTAATGAGCATTTAAATAATTACTCCTTGTTATTATGATGGTTACTCTAATAATACCAATAAAGGTAGCGTGGATGCTCCATAAAAAACACACCTTTAATTGAATTATTATTAAATTAAAATGCCATAATTGAGAACACTAGTTTAACAAGTCTCCTTATAAGACTAGCTGACATTAAAGAGAATGGCATTAAATACTGGAAAGATTTAGTGTTTCATAGTGAAGAAAATACATGGTTATAGGTGGTTTGACAGGACATCTAGACAAGGGTCAAATACTTTCCGTGTGCCTGCAGTGTGGATCTGCAGGGTGAACTATATTGGTTCACACCCGATGCTTGATTGGGTATGCAAAAATATCTCTAATATAGGTATTTCTGATGAAGAGGTTTTGTTACGCCATATTACCCATCTAAATTATCCAAGTTAGGAAGAACATTTACTTACATATGTTTATGATTGAATAAATGTATGCTGAGCACACCCAATATTGAGAGTTTTGCCTTCCCTGCACTCCCTGGGGTGTTTGGAAGCACTGCTACCCCCATTCCAGAAGAACTGACAGTCGCAATAAAAATGACAGAAGTGTGAAGTACTGTCCAAGCCTGGATGAGGATCACCGCTGCCAGTCCAATGCCAGTCACTACTTTTAAACACCAAACCCAAAGGAACCATCTCTCTTCATTTTAATTTTGTTGTGATGGCAACACGAGCCGAAGATGTAAAACGAGCACAACTCCTGTATCCATCCCCAGAGCTACCACAGTGCATCCATCCCTACACTGCCTTGTCTAAAGAAAGGGTTTGAGAGAGTCTTGCAGCACATCCTGCTGAGGGTGACGAGGACTATCACCAAGAATTCATAAAGTAAGCATCAACTGGCAACTAAAGTTGGTGGTTTACAACTTAGGAAGACGCCTGCAGTCTCACAACCTAAGCACCTCCGGTTCTCCACTCAGATAAACCGCCACCCTCTCCTGTAAAGCTCAGCCGACCTGAAGTGCATCTCAGGCAAGAAGAGGAGATGAAGGTTTAGGTGCAAGAGCCCAAGCATGGGGGGCCACAGAGCCTGTCATCATCTGGAAATGGGGAATCTCAGGATGAGGTCGGTGAAAGGAAAGAATGTGACAAGGAAAAAAAAAAGAAATGTTTTTAAGAGGTGGATGGAAAAATAAGGATGTCTGAAGGAGGAGAAGTAACCGAGAAGTGTTACTTCTCAGTAACAGAACCCTGTTTCCTCCCATGCTAGGCCCTGTTCTCTTTTCCTACCTTGCCTCTTGAATAGCCTGTCTCCTCCAGTGCCATCTTCAAACAGAAGAAAAATCACGACTTCATGCAATATTTTTCTCCCACACACTGCCTGCCTGTTTTACAGCTTTCTCTATCCTGTTTCTACCTTGACTAGTGAGATTGCAAGTTCTCTACAGAGATTATGCAAGAAGCTTTATGCCAAGAAAACCTACAAACCCCACAAGACCCTCTCATTCCCAGCACTGATTTTAATTAGCAATGCGAGTATTCTCGAGAGCAATTTCTACCTGTTGAAAAATATCTACAATAGCTCTGGTTGACACCAATATTAAAATATATTAATATTACACCACTAGTAGTAATGTACTACTAATTCTTTCTATGCTTTCTGTACCTTCTATACCAACTGCCAAACTCTGCCTTTGGTGGATTAAATGCTGCCCCACTTTTGGGAGCCTATTTTATTTTCTGAAGCCATTTGTGCTTTTCAGCGGTGTTCCTTTTCTATTAGGCAGGACTGCAAATTGTCAGTTTATCATTCTTGTAATAATAAATATCTTTTTTTGTCAAATGAATTGTTTTATCATACGAATGGAAAACCAAACGGATTAATTACCAATCACATGGTCGAGAAGTCAGACTGTCATGCTGTCTGTCTACAGTCAGTCCTTTCATAATGCCAAGAACAAAGAGCATGAATCCTTGAAAGATTTAGAGATATCAGATATCTTAAAATCATACTCTTAGCCAAACTCTGATTCGAATTACCCTGCTATGAATTCAAAGTAGCTTCGATGACCACCACTGCAGACTTTGAATTTTTCCAGATAAGCTATACCAGATTATCACAAACAAGGATCTTAACTAGGCTTATATGAATATACCAGGTTGTGACTACTTTCTTTTTTTTTCATTAAACATTCCCCAGAAGCACTTTATATGTCCTCTCTGGCATTTATACTTACAAAAAAGAAGGAGACTGCAGGCAGACTACAGCCGTGCATAACACAAACAGATGCTTCCTGCTTCTTAATGGACACAGGCGACCTTTGGCTGAAGATGCAGCTTGTGTTCAATAGTCCCATTTTCTGTGAGACTTAATCATACCTCAGATCTGTACTGCCAGATTCACATAAATGAGCCAAATGCACCGCTCAGTTTAATTTCTAGTGCATTACAAAATGGCAATATTATATTTTTAGGTATAAAATGTCAATAGTCATTTTGGGCAACTTCCTTCTGGATGTCCAATTTCTCATTCCTTAAAAGAGTTTGCGGCTTACTGGAAGTTAATGTTCAGCCTACAGAAGTATAAGAAGTGCTTTTACTTAGTGCAGAAAAAGAAAGAAAAATGCTTAGCAAAAATGGAACAGGGATTTTGACCCAGAAGCGCTATTAAAATGGAAGATAAAAAACATGTTTGTCATGTCTGAACACCTTCTTCTAATTGGTGTTAAATTCTAAAATACAAAGGCACTTTATAAAGCAGAGAAAGGGAGAAGTGTGAAAAGTAAGGAGCAAACAGGAAAACCAATATTAAAAGATCAACAGCGAATGAGTTAACTTTTAAATTAGCCCTTTGTGATACAACAGTTTCAATTGACTCCACCTTTAGGATCTAAACAGCTTTGTGTCTTTTAGTTAGTTTCTCTGAACCTAAGACACGAGCTAGCCGATTGAAAGGATGCTTTACAAACCTGTTGTACGAAACAGTGAAAACTATCAGGGAAAACGGGGAATGTAATACAGGGGGGAAACGCGCCCACTCGTAAAATGAAAAGACCGTAGGACTACCCATGGCTGGCTGTTTAATATATAGGATCCCATTTACAGCATTCATGAAAAACCCTTGTACTGCTCAAGGACACTTTTAGGCCTTTTCTTTGCATAAGGTATTCAAATGCATTTGAAATAATGTCAGTCTTTTCTACAACATATGAAATATGCCAGCAGCTTCCCTTTAAATCGGTTTCCTGTAAGTAGTTTTGTTTGAAAACTGGCAAGGGCTGGGATTTTTTTTTCCCCCACAGACTTTTCTAAGGTGCCATTTTCTCATCTTACAAGCAAGAATTCTCAGTAATCTGAACAGGAACTTAAAGGAGGATACATAAAGGAAATTGTCCATGTCATATAATGGAAAAATAAAGAGTAAATTAGGAAACAATAAAAAAAGCCAAAGGGTGAAAACAAATTTTCCTGTTTTTTTTCCCCAGGAGTACTTCAGTCTGTTTTACTACAACTATTCCTTAAGGGTATTAGGTGCCTATTCATAGTTAGCAAATGAAATAGCATTTTTGTTTTAATTCATTGCTTCTTTAACAAATGCTAACTCCCATCTCTGCTTCTTTAAATCCACAAAATCTCCACATTCAATCCTAAGAAGTATTATAAAGGCTGTAAATCTTGTTTTAATGGAATGTACATTTAGCTATGAGGAGATAATTGACGTTATGGAGGGCCTAGATGCTGAATTATATAGGTTATCTAATACAAAGGGGACTCATTACCGAAGCACTACAAACAAGTAGTAATATATGTATATTGTTCTGAGTGGCGTTATAGCAAAAGTGTTCGGGTCTGCAGGGATTTATAAAACACAAGAAAACAGCAGACATGCACTTGTAAATTTGTCTCATTTGTCTCTGAAGTTAAAGGTTATTCCCTTGATCTGAATTTGTAATAAAAACATGCTAGACTAAGGTTTGTAGAGAATGTTTGAATATGTAAATTGTGTATAATGATAGGCAATTATAGGGTAAAAACTGGACCTTATGAATGTTACAGAATTGCATGGAGCATCAAAGTATTTTCCTTCAGATGAAATATTTATCTTTTATGCATGTTATAAGCACTTTTTCAAAGGTATTCAGCAACCTATTTGAGCGGCGAGTTGACAAAAATCAAACCATTATAACCAACTAAGACTGTGGGCTTATGCACAGGAGAAGCCACAGCTTTTTACAAAATATACATAATAAATCTCTTGAACTAATGGTTCCGGAGATGGATCCTCAAGGACAAGTTCCACTGATTTTCACTCCCTTAGATGAAAGCTGGTCAGATGTTTCTGGATATTTTTTTAAGAAGATGTGGGGGTGGAAGTGTGGGGAGGGAGACTGGGGAGAATAACTAGGTAAGAATGTGAATTTTCTTGGACTGATTCAATGAAGCCCCATTTCCCCTTCGGTTTGTTGGCTGCTGTTTTCAGGGAATAATATTTAAAAAAAAAAAAAAAAAAAAAAAGGATGCTGCAGCGAGATAGAAAGGAGTAAAGCCGGGAGAGGATACTGTAGTTTATGCTACTGAAGATAAGGTTTTCTCCTTCTCTGAGCACGACAGTCTGTTCAGGTTAACCAACTGCAGTGTTAGAATAACTCCAGCCGACTTGTCACAGAGTACAAAAGTCATCAGCAACTGAATGTTCTTTTCTGCACCGCAATTAAGACGAATCAATACGACGTGCCACAAATGGTATTTTACTCTCAATAAGAACTCGGGCTGAGTTTATTCAGAATATTTTAGCGCTTCCCCAGGGGATTTTGGTCCGACGCAGATGGCAAATAAAGTACTCAGCCTAGGGCTAGAGCACATTATGCTAATTCTAATGTCAGATGTACTTTAATATACAGCTCTATTTAATCACCCCATTATTTCACATTTCCATATGAAAAACCTGCGGCACTTCTGCAGAGCTTTCACTCTGCGACAATGCCAGCTTCCTTCAACTAGCTCACTGCGAAAGAGAAAAGAAGACTGGTCATTCTCGCCAGTCAAAATGTTACAGTTTCAAAGTTTCAGTATTCCTGAATTTAAAGTGGGTCTTCCAGTGCAATTAGCAAATCGCTCAGCTAGAATGCTGATAGGTACAAAATGCTAAGGAGGTGTGATTAAAAAAAAAAATAAAATAAAAATAACAGCCGTCCCTCTCTACCTCATCCGCTCGCGCACCCAGACATAGGCAGGCACGCATCTCAAATCCGCCTGCAGAACAGCAATAATAAAAATAATGAAAATATTTTCATAGTGCAATTCGACCAATATTCTCAACACTTGTCACCAAAACACTGCTATTCCCGGCTGCATGGCTTCCGTTACTCAGAAGAACAGGCATGGTTGGCACAGCTGCCAACCTACAGATGTCTCCGAATAAAACCTTCCTTGTGTATCAATAATTTTTGCCTGCAACAAACTACACCTCTAATTAGGTTTAGAAGCCACACACCTTCAGCATGGGCCACTATCCAAACGATCTGCAAATTTACCTGGACGCCACATCTCTGGTGACCACAGAATTTGAACCTATGGGCTTGAAGGTAAAATAATTCAAAACTGGATTTACATTGAAAGGAATGAAGGAAAAAACTTTGCTGTGGAGCTGTTTTTCAAGCCATGTAGGCTCTTGATGTGCAGACCGTGACAGCAGAATCAGATGGCCTTGGAGCATCTCTTCAGCATCCAAGCTTTCCCTTCAGAGTAAATTCTGTGAAGGACCCTTAATTCAGCATTCGTGCACAGTCACCAGTGAAATGAGTTTCATGGTCTCAACAAAATCTTCCCCCAGTTTGGCATAATTGGGGCTCCATGACAACTAGCACTGCACATCAGGGGGAGCCAGGTCAGGACTGGATTATACCGAGCTGCTATTAGAGGAATGTACAAAGCTTAAGTCGATAATTTTTTTAATCATTGCATTAAACCTACAACATATTTCACACACAAAAAAAAAAAAAAAAAAGAGATCTATTTGGGAAAAGACCTACTTTTTCCTCCTCCAACCACCCAATCTGCATCCTTTAAAAATTGTTCAGCAATGCATGCAGCAGCCAGCACCTGGGGCCAGATCTCACCTGGTTTCACTGTTACGCATCAACATTTAAAGATACAGAACTGCGCTTCTGTGCCTTGACACGGCATATGCCACAACTTCCGTGTCCTAATTTGAACACAGAGGATGACAACCCTCACATTAAAGGCAGAAATGCTTACATTTTCAAGCTTGCTTTTATTTTGTTATATATATGTGTGTGTGTGTGTATACAAATATATATATTTATATATGATTTGCTCTCTGGCTGTGAATACAGCACTACTGAGTACAGGGCAGAGGTCCATTGTCGCCAGCTATTCCAACTAGACGTTCAAGAACATGACTTAATCTTGGGAAAAGCAGATACAACAGTTCCACCCTACTGGAAGCTTTGCCTGAATGGGAGATAATGGCACAAGTTAATTTCGTAAATTAGGGCAACTTTGAGGTTTGTTAAGTAGAGAGTATCTCACCCTGAATATGAGTAGTTAAATTCAAAAGAAGAAGAGGAAATGAATGTTTGATATCCCAATACAAAGCCCACCAAAGTCAGTATGAATCTTTCCACTGGCTTCAATGGGATCTGGATGAGGGTCTTCTTCCACGCTGGGATTTGTTAGTCTCAAGACACTGTTTTCAGTGTAGGGATAAATCTGGTTTGTGGTGGTGTAGTTAAAAGAAGAGAACTGAGTTCACAGCAGCTATAAGCCTAAAGAACCCAGCTGTAAATATTTTAGAGGAATAAATGGAGACATATCTCATAAAGTATCTTTAGTTAAAAGAAAAAAAGTTGAAATAGAAGAAATACATAAACTGAAATTAATCCTTGACAGTTCTGTTTCTTTTCTTGTACTGATATTATATCGGGTTTTGGAAGTAAAAAAGGATACTAATAATTCTCTGTAGATCTATCCGATTTCTTTACTTTACTTTACATAAACTGACTGCGTTCTTAAACTCCGTTATTAAGAATTCTTCGAAAAAATTGTAGCTGAGACTAGCAAAATGATTTTTTTAAAATAACATATTTATTCTTGGCAATAAACAAATTTGTGGAATCCCATTCAATTTCCATCATTATGGAAATTTTTTGAATGCCAGAACGTCTGCAGACACATCATACACTAAATGGTTCCTACAGGAATCAAAAGTCCTGTAAAGGAAAATCCCAGACTGGGTGAACAAAGAAACAAAATGAGCAGAAGCATTAAAAGTCTAAATACGGGGGGGCAAAGGGGGGGCCAAGGGAAGGAGGAAGCTATGAAATTCTTAAGATGAAAAATAAAATGCATCAGTTACAGAAGCAGGGATCTTGGGGGTTGCTCTAGATTAAGCAGTTAAATTGCGATCTATGACTAAGAAGTTGCAAAAGATTAATTTCAAATCATACTTCCTGAAGTGCAAAGATAAAAATACAATTTTTGCTCCTTAAATAGGTGGTGTTTTATGCCACTGTAACACTGCAGAAAATAATACCAATGTTGGCTTAAAAGAAGATCCCAAAAACTTCCTATTTTATTTCTATACAATCCAGATTGATCACCTAAGAGAAGCATAATTAAACAATGCTAAGCATCCCAGCCCCTTTGAGAATGTGCTGCCGAAAAATATTTTTAGAACAATCACTGTAGTAATTCTTCTTAGTTGTAGAAACACTCCAAATCAGAAAGTCAATTTTTCCTCTATTTGCAGAAGTGTGCTGGTTTTCACTGGAAAGGCGCCTGTGTTTTGTTTGGCTGCTGTTCATATACTGCCTTGGCAGGATTTCCTTGGATTGCTTACAGTGAACATTGCTCTTGCATACAGTAGCACTCCCATTTTAACCGTCCCAGCCACACGTTTTCTAATAACACACGGAGAGCTGCAAAATCCCTATAAGCGCAGCTCTTTAAAGCAGCAACAGAAGGGGGTGGGGGCGGAGGACGGGAGCCGTGGAGGCGGGGGGGGGAGGCTCTGGCCGTTCAAAATCCAGCGCTGCAAACAGAGGATAGTCCTTTTAAAAAACAACCAATGTGAATTGTGTTTAAGGAGCAGCTTTCCAGGAAAAGAAAAAAAAAAAAAAAAAAACAAAAACATCTCCGAGAAGAGGGCCTGATTCAGCTGATTCACCGAATCTGATCTGTGTTGGCTGGGCTCCGAGCGTCACTGAATTGGGTCCTGAGTACCGTTTATTTTCTTTTTCTTTATTTTTTAATTTTTCCTCCCCTTCTGAGGGGCATGCAGACAAGTTGATAATTCCTGGTACTACCTTGCGTGTTTGAAACCCCGCACCTGAGCCTGTGTTTCCTCCTGCATCCCAATTTTCCGCCCCGTCTGGGGGAGGCTGGGGTGCACAGGGTGCACAAGGCTCCGCTGTGGGAATCAAACGGGCAGGCGAGATGAAAGAGGAGGACATATATCTCGCTGAAATAGTCACAGGCAACAAACGCAGCAGTTCTACCTAGGGCTGAGAGAGAGAGAAAGCCAATAACAAAACCGTTATTCAGCTCCGTGCCCTTTACAAATAGGACTGACTTGTTAGTGGACAGCTGCGGCTCAGCCCCCCTCCACGCCATTCCAACTTGCTGCCTTTGCCACCCTGCTTTTGGAGATCGACAGCAATTTGCATCTCCATGCATCTCATTTCTCGTTAAGTAAGTTGATTAATTTGGGCGAGGGAAGTTGTCATTCAAAAAAAAAAAAACAAAAACAAAAACAATAACAAAAGAAACCCAGAAATTTCCACCAGCATTATTTCTGCCTTTTAAAATTCGTTGACCTCCCCCCCCTGCACCGGTGCAGCCCCCACTTCACACCTCTCTTTCTCCCTGTCCCTTTCTTCCCCCTTCCCGCTCCCTCCCTCCCTCTCCCTCTTTCTCCCTGTTGTTTACAAAGGTTTCATTATGTTTTCAACTAATCAGAAAGGCCTACTAATACACAATTAACATGTGACTATAAAAAAAATAGCTTCCAGAAGAAGGAAAAGTAATTAAGTAGAGAATGCTTTTCAGTAAGTGCTCGCTTTAACCCATCGTCAGAGAACAGAGTCTAGGTTAGTCCACAATGGATGGAACAGATGCCAAGGGCGAAATGTTAAAAGCAAATAAAAAAGGACATTATTTTCTTTGGGAATAATAACTATCAACGCCACAAAAACGAACATCAGACTGCAGTTGTTTTTATCTGACCTCCTCCTCTTTCCTCCACTTTTCTAAAGTGCCTTTTCTCTGTGTTTCATTAAAATAAATACAAAAATAAAGGTATCGTTCGTTGCATCTTTGCTTCCAAGGTGACAGGAAACCAAGCAGTCAGCATCACCATCGAAATGGCACAATGCTGTAGGTTATTAAAAAGATTTTACTTTAAAATATTTCAGGCCTGAACGTACACATAAACTAAGCTCCCGGGAAAGTCGGCAGGAATTCTGCCCAAGCAGTGACAAGGGGTGTTGAACCCTCTGCAAGTTGTGCTGTTTTTTCACAACATATAGGAACTATAGGAGAGAGTTTTAAAGGTTGTGGTGTTTGCAGCACTTCGGTTATTAACTTTGGATCTACCTGCTGAGACTGTCCTCAGCCTGAGAGTTGCCACACTATGACATACACCACATATACACGTCTGTGTATATGGAGGGGGGGCATAAATTAAAATGTTATCTAAATAGATTCAGCCTTTTTTTTTTTTTTAATCCAAGGATTGTCCAAATATGTCCAAATGTTCCCTTGTGTTCTTGATGCATTCAGCCGACCTCCACAGCAAAAATGGTTCCCTTTGGATAAATATATATTCCTCTAGGTGTCTGTGCTTGGAGTGGAGCGTTTGGGATATTTTTTATTTCTGTTCCCCTCCCTCAAATGAATTCTAAAACAAACAGACACTTAGTTGTGTATTTTGAAAACCAGATTCTGCAAGGAGCTCAGTGTTTTCAGCAAGACGCTGAACACCACGTTGGTCCCCCTGAAATCAAGGGGGAGCTGAGGGGTGTTGAGAGGAACAGGTCCTCCAAAGTCACAAAGGACCACATGCAATAACAGCTCCTTTTCCTAACATTCCACACACACACACCCCATTGAATTTATATTCCAAACTATGTATCACATACAGAGTATTTTTTACTATCCAAAATCCCATTAGTTTCATTGGCACTTTAGGTAATAAGATTTGCATGGTAAAAATTCCATTTCTATTAGATCGGGTCCATAGGACTCACCAGCCTGATATGATTGTCAGAGGAAAGGGAGGATCTGTGGGTTTGTTACAATACGAGGATTTGTCCACACAGAATTTGGCACCAGTTTAATCAAAAGGACTCACTTTAACCAGTGCAAACCCCAGTGTAGCCTCTATTTCTGTCAGCTTAAAACTGGCTATATCAGGAAATTTCTCACTGTAAATTTATATAGGTATGCTAAAATGTGTCGGCTAAACTGGGGTGGCAATCAGTTAAAGCAATCTATACCCTGAAGTATTGCAGATTATCTGTCTGAAAGACCCCGTTAGTTAAATTAGTGGAAGAGGGTGTTCAGGCCAGACCCAAATGCTACATTGGCTTCACAAAGGAAGCCTGTAAGAGAAATTATGGCATCCTGGGCTGGAACCTCGAGGTCTCTTTCAGGACGGAGTGAAATCAGTGAGATCCCATCAGTCAGACACTACTGCTCTTGCTCGTATAAGAACATAAAACCTCTGGGTCATGCCCACAGACAAGACTTCATTTCCAACCATGGCCACCAGCAGAAGCTCAGGGAAAGTGCTTGTGAATCAAGATAGAAAAAAGACCACAACTACACCCTATCTAGATCTCCCAGCTACTAGCAATCAATGATTAGTGCCAGGGGTTGATCCAGGCCAGATTATAATTTTTATTAACCACCCATGAAATCTTCCTGATTTTGCCTAGTCAGATTGACTGAATAGATTCTTGTTCTTTTCCTAGTCTAGGTTTAACATCTAATCTAGGTTTAAATGTCTAAAACAAAGGAGACTTATTTACCAAATGCTAGGAGATGGGTTTATAAGTATGTTGCTGAAACTTGGCATCTTTCCACCTCTTAAGAACACTCGACAACCTGAAAATCAGTCATGGTCTGGAAGTTTTTCCTAATGCTCATTTCACACGTAGTTCAGTTCACCTATTATTCATGGCTGTGGTTCTCATTCTGAAAATGCACCTGGTGCGTATCATCAAGCTGATACAGAAGCGCCATTGGCTTCATGGACTTCATAACCACTCCAAACCTTCTGGAAACAGGGGGTTGGAGGGGATGTCACTCTAGTGAATCACCCCCAGTGTTCCTTGTTACTTGAATCATATTCCCTCTACCTGCTCCTTATTTAACTTGCTCATGTATTTTTTAGTGCTTTTCATCTTTCCCTATGAAACAATCCTGCCAACATTTTAATCACTTTTGTTTTTCTTCTCTGAATTACCTCCAATTTGACAACATCCTCCAATTAGCAAGGTGCACAGAATTATACACAGTCTTGGGGTCATTGTTCTGTGGAAAAATAGTTTTCCATTTAGTCTTTCGGTGGATCAGATTCTGACTTCAAGAACACCCTGGGATGGTGAAATTGAGGACTGGATTTGCCCCTGTGTATGACAAAGGCTGACTGAAGTGTACAAATTGAGAAGTAAGGGTATTTTCCATGACTCGGTGTCATTGTCCCTGGATCAAGCAGTAATCAAGAGCCGTCCCTCCTCTACGACCCCTGAGACCGGCAGATGGAGCTGGGTGACAGAGGGATTAATTGACAACCTTCAGTCTGGACTGTTTTGCTTTTATCAATTTCAGGCAGATGCTTAACTCTACTGAGAAGTTATTTTCTAACCAAAACATCATGGCACGCCAGATTTACAAAAAAATGCAATTGAGGGATATGGGATGCAAAGCAGCAAGAAGGGTCCCGGACATGCACAGAGCAGACAGCAATCAGGCTGACTTATAGCCAGAGTTTGGCGGGAGGCTCCAGATAAGCATCCAGGAGTGTCTGACAGGGGACAGATAGTGAGGATGCCAAGGAATTGTTTGGGGGATCCCACTGGGGTATAACAAGAAGTAATGGGATTTAATTGGGCCAGTGACAGTGTAGGCTGATTATCAGGAAGACGTTTCTTAACTCTGAGGCCGGCAAATCCTTAAGAGAAGCCCCAAGCCGGCGACGTCTCAGACGAGGAGGAGCACTTGAGAGTACATGACAAAAATAATGTCGCATTGCCAGAGTCGGGGCAGCATTATGAAACAGGCATTTTCTGCTTTCTAAATTTACAGCTGTGATTCACAAAAATGAATCGGGTTGCTCCAAGCACCCCGTTTAGAAACACCGGACTCGGCGTGAGCTGCGCACACCCCCTCCAACCTCAACAGAGGCTGCGCCGAATGGGAGCCTCGGTGTGCTCCAGAAATGAGCGTTATCAATATCAGTCACCGAGAGATCAGGTCAAAACTGTTAATATCTCATCAGTCACGCGAACTGCATCTCTTTCCCAGCGCACACCTACAGATTTATTATTAGGGTACTTCATCTCTTTTGTATTTTTAAATCAAGCTGATTCACAGACTTTAACGTTCAATATACAATTAAAAATATATGACCGTAAAAGGTTTTTTCCTAACTCATTAGGAAATACATATGACATATATTTATAAATTGCATATTATCATCTTTTTAGACCTAATGATGTGTTCTTTCTCAGGCAAGATGACCTGTTACTCAGGCTAATTGATTCCATTTCATATCTACAAGCACAAGGTATTTTTATCTAAGCTTGGTCATTTGGCTCTATCCATAAAACATGTTCTTTGGGTTTTGCTGGGAGGGGGAGGGTGGAAGGGAAAGAAGATTGAACGCTTGAGTCAATATTTATCCCTTTGTCAAGATGGATGAGGAATGGATAAATCTGGTGTATATGCTTCGTCTACTGAACTTGGCAACATGGACTCTGCTCAGCAGACCCATCAAAGTCAACAAATATTCTCCCAATTAACTAACAGTGGATGCTAGGTACCAGACATATAGAGAAGTCTCCTGACTGCTTCAGTGAATAACATGAACTTTCACAGTGACAAAATGAGCCAGCCCTATCCACTCCCCCAAGAGGTGAGATAAACACTCCAAGGTCGTTGAAGTGTTGAGAGAAATAATAAAATAATTTTTGAGGTATCGATTCAAAAATGCCTGTTTCTAGAGACACTTCCTCCACCAAGGAATATCCCCTACATTTAGTGGCCTTCGATTCTTCCAAGCCCCAATGCACGCACAATTGTTCTCAACTGCACTCTTGGGTTTGAAAAAAGAAATTGGAGTAATGCATAAACCTTGCCTTCCTGAAGACTAAAATGGGACAGGGGCATGAAAGCTTCCCTAATTCTCTAGCCCTCAAAGCATGAAAAGGGACTTGCATCTTTTTATTCTTCAAATCAAAGAGCACTTAAATCAAAGTGGTCACTTCTGCTTCACCCTATGGGCCTGACCTTCCTCGGAGATTCAGAGCGATTTGTCACATCTCCTGCACAATGTGGGGTGCTCTGAAAACACAAAGCACTGACCGGTGAAGGCTGGAGCTGTATTTCACACGGCTCCCCACTGCCACTTCTCCCTCCCCTGGGTACACCAACGTGTTTGTGTCAGGTTTTGGAGCTGGAGGCTGACCGTACGCAGACGAAGTTCCCCTGCACCTCAGCTATGCGGTACCCCCTCACAGCCATCGCCAGCTCTGCAAGGAGGAAAGGCTGTGGCCATGGCACACACAGTTTCAGCGGGATGAGGCCAGGCTGGGAAGGGGCATGGGGACCGGGAAAGGTAACCAGAGGTACTGCCTGTGACAAAGCCACCAGGCTCTGACAAGGAAATCCAAATGGCAGCGAGGGTGACATCTGAAAGCTGCCCACAGAAAAGGACGGTGAAACTCCACTGAAGCTACAGGGAACTAAAGATTTTAATTCCTCCCTTCAAATCTCACTCTGTGATACATACACTCCATTCCTATCTTTTCCTCCCTAATTATCCTTCCCTCCTTTGCCAGCTTCCCCTTTGTTTTACCTCCTATCATCAAGCTCTCTTCTGGTGGCTTCTGTTTAATTTTTCCACTGCTGAAGTACCAGTTGGAAACTAAGCAGACCAAATTTTGCCCTATTGTAAATCTACCAGAGCCTTTTACCAGAGATAAATGTAGCCCTGCCAACACAATAGGGTGCAATGGAGTGGCATACGGAGAGATCTGATTTTCATTGCTATAAGGATACAGACAATGCAGTTATGTGGTGATTATTATATAACCCACACCTTTATGATGGACAAACAGGAGTCAAACTTGTGCACTTAAGTAATAAAAGGTTTACAAATGGGCCTCTTCTATTAATGTAAATAGTCTTCTCTATTTTATTAAGATCCATCTATTGTACAGTGCACTGAGCTAACAAGCAATCTTCAGTTGCCACCTCGCGTGTCTGCATTGCATAGTACAATTCCTCCTAGATAAATATCTCGAGAGAAGCAGGAAAACAATTAAAACTAGAAGGTAATAAATGATGAAGAAGCCTATGAACAGCAAGCTGGCCCTCTTCCCAGTCTTCATTCATGCATCAAAAAATCCCATAGCTCTGAGTCTTTGAGAGGGCAGCTGGGCAGTAGGGATGTCCACAGTAATATAAATGGGAATTAGATATGATCGAATGTGCTCATTGCATTTTCAACAGCACATGTAATCTTCTCCCCCCTTCCCTCCAGTTCCCCCACCTCTCACCCTGCTACCAGAATAGATGACAAATGATCCTGTAACCAAGCAACTGGGCAATTCAAGAGTTTCAAAGTTCCAGTACATGATAGTTTAGCTATGATCATATGGGTGATCAGGCTCTGACTGGAAACACCATCCCTATTTTCTGAGTTAAATACCTTTGCTCTCTCCGAATAGCTTTACCCTGGCAAGGGTTTGCAAGGGTTGGCAGGGGTAGAATTTTGTCCTCGGAGCTTAGCAGCTCTGTCCATTACTTCTGCTGCTCCCTGACACATGCAAGAGGATGATGACCACCGAGAAAATGAAGATGCATCTACGTGACAGTCACCTGCACGGCAGCAATGGAGGCAGCCCAGTTAATACAGCCTTGGTGATACTCCATCACTGGTACCCCAATGAGATTTCATCCCCAGCTAGTGAATGCTCATACAGAGTCCATCGGTAGGTACACTTAGCACAGTTTAATCCACCGCCATTATTCTATTTCTTTGCATAATGCAGTAATATTATTTGTAAGAATTAAGACAACGAAAACATTTTAAAATACCTAAATCGTTTTTGTGGGCCTATTCTAACTGCAGTAGCCCTTTCCACTGGGGAATGGATTGTGAGATAATTGATTTTGATGCCACCACGTGCGCCCTTGCTTTAGACTCAGGACACATAACTCACGTGGAGGTCAATTATCTCATAGTACAGTCCCCAGTGGCAGAGTCTATGGCTTAAAAAGATCCTATGCTAGAAAAAGTATACCATTATCACAGGCTAGCATTTGTTTCCAAACAAAAACTTAATGGTAAAATTATGTTTGTTGCCTATCCACATATACGTGTGGATACGTGTGTGTTTATAAAATACATATTGAATATAAAAGAAGTAAGTCGAATGTATATCTGTTTGTAAAGGTATGTCTGTAACTCTCATGATTACAGTACTTTTCATGTAGATGTAGAAAAATATACAGCAAGGATTTTTAACTCTTGCATTGCAAAGAGAATGTCTAGAGTAAGGACATTCAGTTCTATCCATTTGAATAAACAAGGCAAATAAATGTCTTTAAAAGAAACGCAGCCCAGAATCTGCTAATTGTTTTCAAACTCTGAGCTGTATTAAGCCTTTTCAAATCCTTGGATATCCTGGCAATATTGAGTCAGCATTCCCATATCATCCATAATTGTTAACCAGCCACTGCAGATGAAAACTATTAGTAATAAAACTCAACCCTATTAGGTTGACCCAAGATTAAGTTTTTTGGCTGATCACTGAATGGGAATGGTCTGACATGCATTTGTACATCTCCATTTAGCAACAGGGACACAGAAGAATGTGGCAGTATCCTAAAGAAAACTAGTCATAGGTAACTAAACCCCCCACAAAAGACTTGGCAAGCCACCCTGAGACCACACTGCCAAATACCAAAGAGGGGTGAGTGCCTTCCAATCTCTCACTCTTCGGTGAGGTAGAGGTTAAATAAGTATCAGGTAAAGGAAATTGGTGCAAATAGTGGCATCTTTACCAAGCTGGCATTCTAGGCTGCACAGGAAGAGGTAGAATGCAGGTAAGGGGATATGGCAGGAAAATCAGTCAACTGCAAAATATCACATACCCTTTCTTCATCCCAGCTCCTTGGTGCCTCTCCATAAGCACACTTCTCCAGTCTCAGTTTTTAAGTAACGTCCAGGTTCTGACCCCAGGCGAATGTTGAAAGTATTCACACCTTACCACCATTTGTTTTTTACCACCTTAAACCCACAGAATATAGCCTCAGCCATTTGAATACCAAGTCTCAAGTCGATATTAGCCCCAGTGAGAGATTTGCCAGTGGGACTGAGATGTGCCTCAGAGCAAAGACAGTGAAAGAAATTAGGAAAACTATCTTGGGAATATGCATCCCTGGGAACCTTTAAAGCTAAATGAGACCTACGTTGCTTTTCAAAGTCAGGCTGAAAATCAAAGAGCTTCAAGTAAGAAAACACACACTTCGGGAAATTAAGAGGTTAGTGCAGCTGGACTTTTTTATCACTGCTGCTTGGTGTAGGTTTATTGGCCACTTTTAAGTAGAGAAAAGAATGTCCAGCAAAGATCACCTCCAACATGCAGTGCTTCAAACCTGGAACTATTAGCATCCTCTTCAGGATGAATAATTACGATCAATAAATTCACCTTGTTTCTCCATGTTAGAATTACTGTGGCCATGGATAGTGCAGATACGCTGGAGGGATCTGGGGAGTAACCCTCCCCATTGCACTGCTCTCACTGAATTTACATCTCATTGTATTGGGCAGTAATTAACAAAAACAAAACGACTAAAGAAAATGATTAAAAAAAAAAAAAGACCACAAAGCCAAAATAAAAACCCCTGCAGATCTTGTGAACTATGGGAGTGCAGGAGGCCAGGTCCCTGTAGAGTCTGGCTGGTTTAATAACACTAGTAAGAAAACAAGAGTGGTAAAAAGAACGATCAGAGTGTTCAAGAGCAGCGAACAGAATATCAATCACAGCGCAACTGCCAAAACGCTACCCTTTCTCCTCCTTGCCGAGACAACTAACCCCGAACAATTTGCTGCAGCAAAGGAGCAGGCTTAATGAAACAACGTGGCCAGAAGGGCTGCGGTGGCAGGACGCCCAGCAGACCGTGCCAGGCGGCACGCAGGCACCAGTGCAGGGCAGCGCGTGGGCTCCCACCTCCTTGCAGGGCGCTGATCCCCTCCCCTGCTCCCCAGCGACATGGCAGTCCCCGAGCAGCTGGGGAGTCCACCCACTCCTGCTCCCTCCGCCCTTTCTCCTCTGGAGAAAACCCCAGGGATGCAGCTCATGCGCTCCAGAGCTAGGCTCGCGTTGGAAATGCTCATGTGAGATGAAGCAGGAGAGGAATGGAGGACGCTCTACTGCTCACACGGTGGTGTTGGGAGAGACCTTGCTCTCCCCCTTACAAAAACCATTTGGAAGCCTCCACGGATGCTGATTTTGCTCCCCAAAACTGCTCACTGATCTTCAGGAAGACCTATTTGCAAAGAAATTATCCCTTGTCAGGGTGAAAGGACTTGAGTCCAGAGGGCCCAGCACAACCAACCTGGAACGTTCAGGTTTTTGTCCCAGAATGTGCCCTCCTAAGTTTGAACACAGGAGACCAGCATGTCCTGTGTGCACTATTATGATTCCTTCTCGATTAACAAACTGCTCAGTCTCCGCGAGCATACTCCGCAGCCCCGCACACTGCATGCGGAGCACTGCGGGCCCATCAATTCAGAGTGACATGAATTCTCGCAGTGGAGTGATGTTTTGCACCGGGCTATTGTCCACAAACCATTATTTTTCGAAAAACAAACAAAAGGGGAATATTGCAGATACTTTTACATGATACTTTTCTGGTTCCTGAAAATGTGAGATAATGAATAAAAATGTTCATTACAGAATTATTCACTTTTCTCCATGATTCACGTCCCAGTAATTACCGTGACCAGCCTAATAAAAACTGCTACAAAACGAAGGTCAACTAGCAGTTAGAAGTGTTCATTTTCATTTCAATGTATTCATCTCTGGCTCCTAATGGCCTCATTTTCTCCTATGCTCTTTAATAAATACCACTGAATTACAGGTTAAATAGCTAAATTAAATTATTGCAATTACAGCGTGCAGAGCACTGAAACTGGTTTACCTTTCCCAGTTCAATTAGAGGGGAAGTTTCAACAGCCTGAGACTCCTGATTGCTGTCAATATTCTGAATCACTAGGAATCCGCACTAAAGGCCAGGTTATTTGGTTACAGACTGGGTAATTTCTACACCCCTCTTCCCTCCTGTATAAAGAGGAATGACTTGAGCGCTCTCAGCTAAAACAAAATGAGGCAATCAAAGTATTTTGGGGGAAAGCAACCGCAACGCATAATTGATTCTTTTTGACTGAAGAGGAGGAAGCCTTGAAGTGGCTCAGGCTGAGGGAGAGTATAGGAAACGACAACCTTCTTCCTCTAAAGGAGAGGCAAGTACATTTTAATAAATATGAATGCTTAACCTGCCATCGGCCCACAATTATTTTACATGTACTAATTAAAGATTTTCTTCATTATTTAAATATATTCCAGCATTTGTTGATGTTGCCCCTTCCACAGGCTTAATTATTTAACATCCCTTTATAAGAATGAATATCTTAACAATAAGGACTGCTGAAAGATAATTTTTTTCAAAAAAAAAGGTTTGTTTCCAAAAGATCCCAGAGCATGCAGCGATATTTGTTGTGGAAGAGCTCCCCCTTACTTCTTCACTCTCATGTTTGCAAAAAGCACCAAAAAAAGCTATCAAGGATGGGGGATTCGTTCCTGCAATGATAACAGGACATGAAACACAGGCACACTCAAATACAGTTAGAACAAGAGACTGAAATATTTTGACTGCTCAGTGCTACTGCTATTTCCAGCATCAAGGGGAAGGGGAATCTGTTTGTCTTCCACCAAAATCCACGTGTTCAAAGCCACATGTTCTGTACTGCACTTAAACAGAGAAATGACACTGTCACTGTGAGAAAAGTGAGGTGGACCATGCAGCTAAATCACTCACAGGCTTGGATTATTCCTTTTTAGGACACCTACGGGAAGTGGCAAGAAAGGGAGATACTTTGTGCCAAGTTGAGGAGCCACATTAAAACATCTCTACAGCCAAAGTAAAAATATATATACTCATTAAGGTAATTGGGAGCATACACAAAATCCTGTTCTTTTATTAGCTCATCTTTAATATGTTTTGCCACTACAAGTATTTAATTCCTGGTAATCAACTGGGTGTAAGCAAGAACAGAATACAGACAACATACCGAAATGGAGTTGGGATTAATATGAATGTTCAAGAAGAGGACACTGATAGGGAAATGACTGTGAATTAAAAATGCCACTGAGTCCTTGCACATGCCACATCAAGGCTGTGTAACATAAATATGATTTTGCCTACTGGATTTTTGGTTGGTTTTTTTTTTTTTTTAGATGAGGATCCTGCTTTAAATAGTCTTAATGAGCCACAGTGTTGCTTGCCTTGGTGTTTGTTCTCAGTAGCTTGAGCAGAAGTGTATCCCTATCATATTTTCTACAAATTATAAACCACACTTCTCATGAACTTGGGTGGAGAGACAGATTCTACATGTGAATTACCAAGATCAAATCTGCAACGACGTAACATACAGTACGGGGCAGATCCTGCACGTACTTTATAACGATGCAAGAGCTAATTAGTGGCAGCACCTAGAGCCCCAAAGGAGAGGAAAACACTGTATAGTGCTTTGGGTGACTCAGCAGAGAAAGACAGAAACACAAATAGAGTGAAAGTATTAACACGATCACTATGAAGTCCTGAGTAAAGAATACTAAAGGGCTCAGTGCGCATGTGAGTAGAAGAGGAGGATGAGGAGTTCTGAAGGTGTGAATTTCTCAGACTCATCCCTCTAAGCAAACTTGAAAGGTTTGATTCTCCACCCACCCTTCCTCAACCTGAGAGCAGGGTTCAGTTCACATACAACCTTGCGAACTGAACCCTGCGGGGCTTGAACAGTTCTAGCCAAAACTGTAGCAATGGAAATGAAATGAGTGTTTCGTGATAGCTGACAAACTAGGTTACATTGCTCCAACTGTGAAGTGCATCCACTCTACAAGGTATGTTTCCACTGCTTTCCTCCCAGATCTAAGAGGGCACCCGTAACACCCCAGGGCTGAGTGACCCATGTCTGGACTTTCAGATCCTATTTGGAATCTGGCTGGGATACACAGGGCATGGAAGAGACAACTGGAGGGCTATTCTTATGTCTGTCACATTTAAAAAGCTCTCAGAGGATAACTGCACCAGCCAAGCAATGTAATCAATGTATAAAGCCCATTCCTTTTCACAGGACACCACAGATCCCATCTTACAGAATTGACTTACATGGTTAAAGTTATAACAAGTTTGAAGACTGGGGACTAGAGCTGCTCAGAACACTCTTACCAAAGACTCTTGACAGCTAAGATGACCTGACTTAAGTGCTGAGTTTCAGTGAAATTTCATCAGAAAGACTGTGCGAGAGAGAGAAAGGGAGTTGCCTGGTGGCCACGGACCTCCCTTGGTAGTCATGAGACCCATGTTCAACTCCTTATGTCAGACTGCAAATGATCTAGGAGAAAGATGCTGAAACAACATCGATACTGACCCAGAAGCCATTGGGTTTGAAACAAAATACCATGGCTTCGCCTAAAAAACTGAACGCACAATTCCATTTCTCAGAAATCTTTAAGTTTGGGTTTCATTCCAGTAGGAAGAAAAAAAATAATTTGAAACTTTATGATGCAAAGCGAACATTTGTTATTCTTCTCAATTCTTAGGACACAAATCCTTACGAGAAACCTGACAGAAGTCAACACGAAATTTCTAGTGGGTTGAACAGAGCACAGTTTCACACCTATCATGGCAGGGTTGTTTCAGAACACCAGTGCTAGCAACGGAAAAAGTAAAGGAAGATGAATTTTTCTGGGCAATTTCAAGCTTTTATATCACTATGAAGTTAAAGTTTCCTCAGCTAGAAGCCAGGCAGGAAGGAATACTAGTGCATTAGTAACAGACAAAAAAAGGAAACATAAACTGTACTGCTACAATTCCTTGAATTACAGAAACCAATCAAAGCTCAAACAACTTGGAAACACAAGCCAACGCTAACTTCTTTTTGACTCTTTTTGTTTTACTCTGTGAAGCATATTTTATACCCTCTAGGGTGAAGCCTTTATTATACTCTCTAGGGAACCCGGTTGCTAAAGTCACTCCTTCTCTTATGGCTGAATTGCCACTCCCTTCTTCAAGGTGAAGAGAAAGGGCAATATCACCATAATGCACTATCGAGATCTCAACAATTTCAAGAGACTCCAAAGCAGCCTCTCAGGGCTGGTGGCAAACTGCATTGCCTGAGGGAGGGTAGCGATAAAGTCTAGAGACTTCTCCAGGGCTGACAACTGTATCACAACAGTCAGATGCAATTATGGACTGGAGCAGCTAGCAGGAAAGGGGATTGACAGTGACCAAGACAGTGGAAAGGCCTGGGAGAAAGCAGACCAAACATTAGTAATGCGAAGTCAATGCCTTGATTGCTAAATCTATGCGTTACACAAAGGACCTCCTTTGGCAACCGTTACTCAAGATGACTAACGTTTGCTCATGCTGACTTCAACGAAAATTAAGTGCCTGAGAAACTGCTACCTAGGGTGAGGAAGGGTATGTCTACATGGTATTTGGCAGGCTGACAAAGGCTCACCCTGCCTGCACTCCAACCTGGCCAGATGCAAGCCAGCACCAATGCAGAGGACATGTAGCTGTGGTTAGTACAACCCCAAAACCCGAGCGAACAAGCCCTGCAGAGGGACGGGGCTGGGGCTCAGCATCCTCATTCGCACAGCTGTACGGCTTCCGCTGCAGGGCTGGCTTCTCTCCAGTTGGCTTGAAGCATGGGCAGAACAAGCTCGTGTCTGCTTGCAAAATACCACGCACACCTACCTTCACACAGCTCTGACTTTCGCCCAAGAGGGTGAAGAAATGAAGAAATCCCACATAAAGCAGCCATTCTGGATTCTTGGCTTCTTTAAAACCCAGAGATTCATGCTGTAGAGTTAACCCTGGTTTGCTTTCCTAGCGGGCTGCAGGTATCAAGTACGTAATCTCAACAAGATAAAATTAGTTGTATTTAACTCTTTCAGGTCCCCTCATTTTTTAATTTTTTTTTGCTTGTTTTCAGTTACAGTAAAAGTTAAAAGCTTAGCAGATCCCATGACTTCACCCGAAATGCTCCAGTATCTCCATGCATACATTTTAGCCCTCCTAAGTAGGAATTTTAAACGTACTTTTGTCATACATTTCAATTCTGACTACCTTGGGCCAAAATACTCTTATCTTCTGCAAGATAACTTGATAACTGCTGACCTGGTTTATGGGCCTAATCCAAACCCAAAGCAAATCACTTTCAACCGTACGTTCACTTTACGGCTGTTGTTCATGTAGCGACGTGACCAGACCAGATTTCTAGAGACTGGGAACTCACTAACCAAGTCTGTGCCGAAGCCCTTTTGTTTTTTTCTTTCCTGCTTGTAAAATGGTCATACTCACCTGTGAGGGCCAACTAGCAGAAACCACAAAGATGAACTATGCTACACAATCTCAGGCAAGTTGCAGCATTTTTAAGGATTATCGCTCCATTTCTAAACCACCGAAAGGCTACACTCCAGAGAGCAGAGGAGTCAAAATTATTACATTCCCTGACCCCTACACAGCTTAATTTTTTGGAATCTACATGTCAATGTGATGGCCTCTATTCATAAGTAACAGACCTGGCCACTGTACCCTGGTGCTTTCCAATCAAAACGGACCACTGCACCCCTTGCCAAAAATTATGAGTAATGAAATGACTAAGAGGGATGGGTAACTGAAAAGCAGAGACTGCAGAAGGAGTGACACAATACTGTGAAGTATTAGTTCTGTCAGGGAGCCTGGCAGCGTTTGAGTACTTTATATCCTTTCCTCTTTGGGAACACAATGCCAACCCAAGTCTGGTCATTTTATTACATAGGAGAGGGGAATTCCTCCTTGCAGCAGGAACCTCACGGCTGCAAAGGAAAAAGTAAAGTCATCCAGAGGAACAACAAAATGTTAAAGCAAGGCTGTATATTAGAGCTTAAAGTGGGACTCAGAAATGCAGCAAAAGACAACTGAACCAGAATCTTCTCTTGCTACTTATGGTACACAGACATAAGAAGGGACAGAAGTGAGATGGGTGCATGGCAATGGCAAAAATGAGTGGACTGTGCCAAACTCTCTTACTACCCTTCCCAAAATGCCCTGTTGTCTCCTGAAATACAACATAATGGCAGTCAGGAAGCAAGAAGCTTGATCTAATGCTCACTGAATCAATACCAATTGATTTTTCTGATAACTCCCATGGACTTCGTCTATGTCCTGCCCTGAAAGAGTTCATTTCTTCCCTCACTATTTGATCGTATTTCTTCCTAGAGTGGATCTCCAAGGGTTGAATTTCTCTGAATGTACAAGTCAGTTCATAATAATTCTGTTTAGGTTCTTGCACTGCTTGCTTTATCCACATACCTGTTTGCCTGAGATTAAGCCTCATGTGTTATTAGTCATTCCACGTCCCCACAAGACAGACACACTAGGGGGAAAGGGAGTTGGCCAGGTTCACAGAGGGACTGTGTGGTGGGGACAACAGCAAGAAACCTCAATTTCCACTGGCTTCTCAGTTCAGCATTTGAGCTGCAAAACTATCCTTGCTGTAACGACTCGTATTTTATTGTTTATTGCTTGCTCACTCTTCAAATTAGAAGTGCTCTGGGCTCCTTGGAATGAAAGGTTCTAGTTAAGTACATATTGTTGTTGTTGTTGTTATTATCATTAAGATTATTCACAAATAGAAGTGTCAAGGTAGATTCAGAACAAGTTCTGCTGAGGCTCATATATCTTCCAGGCATCTATCTGTGCTGTTATATAGTATTAAGATGTGAACAGGGAAAACCATGTACCCAGTCAGTGCTGTGTTTGAGTGGCCTGCCAATTCCAGCTAATCACCGAGTTATTTACTTCCAGTTTATTAGGCCGAAACTGCCACTAGCTGTTGGCAGCCTCTAATATTTACACCTTACTTTCCTGGGGTCTCTTCAAGCACTGCTGTAATAAAAAAGCCATTTCTTCCAGGTTTAGATGCAAGAATTAACACGCAGAGCACCACACAAGGCCAAGCCAAATTCTGATCTCAGTTACAAATGTGCAACCCCATTGATTTCCAATGGCTTAATTTGCAATGGTCTTGAGATGCTGTACCTGAGAGCACAATTTCATCCACCGTTTTCACAGAGAGGAGTAACAGCAGTACCTCTTATACACTTGTGAGTATTTTAAACACAGTAACAGCTGGACAAACATCAAGCGCCACCAATGGCCCTCAGACTCATTTCCATCACATCCAATAAAACCCAGGATGAGCAATTACTCAAAAATTAGCCTAAATTATTTTCATTCACTTTATATACTACTGTAGCTTTTTATTATTTTAGTATGTGAGCATCTCAGAAACTTCCACATCTTTATCCTCATATAATCCCGTCAGAGAGTGACAAATTGGAATTCCTTACTGACTTGGTGGGAGACTTTCCACGGAGAAATTAAGGGACTCTTCCAGGATCACAGGGAAAATCCAATGGAGAAACAAAGCGTGGATTAAGATTTCCCAAACTGTAGGGAACAGAACATGAGACACAAGAATCTCCTTCTCTTATTAATACTTTTCACCAGGTAGCAATAAAAGCATACAGCAAATACTCAGATCCACTCACAATATTTTTCAATATCTTTTCAACAAAGGATTTTCCCTTTTTAGCCAGATTCATTGATATCATTGGGGACCTCTGGACAGGAATGCTTTATTTTCTCCCAGTTGTAAAGACAGCCTGTTGTTGGTCTCCTAAAGCTGCCTTTTCCAAGGTGTGCTCCCTGTGCAGTGTTCTCCTTTGATTTTAGACGCATGATTAAAACTCACAGCCATGCCCTCAGTTGTGTAAGGCCAACAGAGTCTCTGCCTGTGCAGAGCAAACACGAGATTCCTGATGCTGAGCCTCTGATGTGCATTGAGCTATGTGCTCCACGTGAAGTTCCCAACCCCTTTACACCTTCCTACTGCCAACATGAGGGAGTTCCACAATTTGCTCAGGGCCAGGCACACCTTTATTCACAGGAAAACCTGCTAAGAAGCAGCCAGAGCAAACCAATACTGACTCATAGCACACGTGTACTTGCTCAACTGACCACTTCCAGAAACAGTAAAATACTCCGGACAAGCCCTGTCCTGCAAAAATTACACATTTGCAGCTCATTTGGCAGGCTGGGGTCATTGCAATGAGGAAAGCCACCATGTTACAAAGGGTAGCTTCCTTTACACATTTTCTCAAGGATGTTTTCTTCTACCCCATGTAAGGACGTAGGACCAACCAGTCAGAAGACTATGCTAAGAGAAACTGCAACATATTTTGCAGACTGCTCTGTAAGCTGTGCCCCATCTCTTGACTTCAGTCCGGCTCTCCTCCACAGAAATGGAAGTTTGCCGTGCACTGCAGACTGACCAGTAATGGCATCAGACACAAGAGTATCTCACCAGCTTAATTTAGGATAGTTGTATTTGCAGCAATTACAGTTCTTCCCTGTAAGAAAAGAAAGCTAAGAAAAGACTAGAGAAAGAAAGAGAAGTAAAGGAAGACAAAAAACAGGTGGTTTTTTTTAATAACTGAAAGTATGACCTGATAGGGAGAGAGCTACTGTTTACTTTATTTTGGTCCACTTCCAGATTTCCAGTCACTTTGTGAGATATATCAGTTGGGAACTGTTGATATTATAGCACAGTCAGGTAGATACAGGTCAGGAAAAATCATCAGAAATAATCTAAAAGGCCAGGTTTTACCCCAGTAAAGTGTAGTTACTTTAATTGAAAAAGTCTTGCTGCTCAGTTCAGTACCATCTATGAAATAAAAACCAAAGATTTCAAGAAATAATTATATTTTAAATTAATGTCGTTATAGTTAACCCCAAATGGAAAAGCCAGCTAAATATAAAACCAGTCTCTCCTCTGTTCTCACCTGCCTGCTGTCTGTAGAGTCCTATTCAAGTACCAGGGGAACAGAAGGTCCCACTGGAAGTACTCTTCTTTGCTGTAATTTTTACATGACTACAGTACAGAAGCTGATGTAGCCAGAGCTCTCGGGTGCCAGTACCTATCCTTCTCCATGACTCCAAGTCCTCTTTCTGTCCCGTTCATCGTCCATCTCCTCTCCTCTACTCTCTCTCTCTCCTTCCATACACGCATATCCCAAAGCAGCCTGATTTATAGACAGCAATTAAGGTTTTGTGTTGGTCTTTACATCTCTCTCTGTCCATCTGTGAAACAGTTTTCTAGTCTGGTATTATCTGAACAATGACTTCATAAAAAATAAAAATGCAAAGGTAATTTCACAAAAAAAGCGAAGTGACTAAATCTGTTAAGCTAACTATTTTTTCTCTTTTGCTCACAGTAACGCTGGAGAACATTTAAAGAGACGAGGAAAGATTTTTAAAACAGGCTTTAAAAAGCAAGCCCTCTCTGTTTTTTTGGAAACACTAACAATCCTACTGCCATTATCAGAAATGCCTGCCCTTGGCCAAAATCTCTCCTTCTCCACTCTGACACGCACTGGCTGGTAACCTGCTGTTACACACTGGCTGGGAAGGCGTACTCCGATGGCCAAGAGAGCACCGCTTGTGAAAGGAGCGTAAAGCATCACACATTACTAAACCAGAGAGCCCACATGAAAAGATCCTGTTTGTACCTGCTTTTATCTAAAAAGCTGTCACGCTTATTGTGTGCAGGTGTACGTCAAAGTTGGCTGGACGCTACAAAAACTGATCTTGTGCCCAGGCAATTCAGTCTTTTGCTCCTTTTACTGTCTGCTCTCCACAGATCTGCATGAACTCGAGCTAGCGAACTCTGAGAAGCAATTCGCCTGGCTTGCCAGAAATGCTTGAGCACCTAGCCAGTCCACAAATAGAAAAGAGAACAGTATCAACTTCTTTTTTTTTTTTTTTTTCAAATGGGTTGAATCAACTTCAGAATCAGGACTGCGCATGCAATTAGCACTGAAAACTGAATTTACCTGCCCTCAGACAACATACCAACACTACTCTGTGAGTAAAAATGGAGACACAAACTCCTGGTTGTAATCAATTCACAGTGCATTCTCCTGAACTGGAGTTTGTCAAGTATTTCTGACAATTTGAGGATAACACTGTCTTGTGTATAGGTATTTCACAAGCAGAGAAAAAAAACTACCTGGGATATGTTATTTGTTAACTGTTCACTCAGCTCATGATAGGTGTGTGACTCTGAACTGTATTTGGCATCTAACATCTCTCTTTTGATAGATAGCGATATCTCAGCAGCCTGCTCTCTGAGCCAGTGCAGACAAGGAATGGGCAGCACACGTTCATCAAACTAACATCTGCTTTCAATTCTCATTTATAGATGTGGAATCCTTTCAACTGGACATTAATCATTCTCTACAGCAGCAATTAGATACTTGAGACAGATCAGAACAAATCAAATTAGCCTTATTTATTAAACAAAAAAATCCTAAGGAGTAAATAAAAAAGACACCAGACCATCCTGTGTGCAGCAACAGAAAAAGAGAATTAACATACTGGCACACAGGAGTCTAAAAGCTTTCAGGTGCTATTTTCAAAGCCTGAACTGTAACCAAATAGCAGAGGGCTCAACTGCAGAATGCCTCATGGATTATTTTAGCAATAAGTTATAATTGAAAGGATTAACGTGAATGTAATGTTTCCCTTCCAAAAATTCCAGGAATGCAAAAATGACTCTCATCTGCACTGCGTGACTCATGTTTTTAACGCTGGAACTTCATTTTCACTCATGAGGAATTCAAGCTCAGGGAAATGTTACCACAGAAATCCTCATTCAATCGACAAAGGAAAATCTCTCCCTCTTTCGCTGCCGTTAAACAAAGCCTAAGAATTGTATCTTTGGAGGGTCTGGCTTGGTTCAGCTTCAGGTAAAGGACATCCTGCACACGAGGAGAGACACTGCTCTCCCTGAGGGATCAAGTGGATCACCCTGAGGAGCTCAAATTCTCCAGACTAGCTCGAACCAAGCAGAGCGGCTTCCTCTTGGTGGGTTTCCCTGGCTTAATGTGGCAGACCTGCTAGCACGCAGTGGGGGACACTGACACTTTTGTGTAGAAATTAGTAGCAAAACATCTGTAGATCACAAGACAAATCTGTCCTGGTCTGGAGGAAGGTGCACAGGTATCCACCAAACACCCGATACTTGCTTTCTCTATCTTTCCTTCAATTGCTTTTTCCAAAAATTGCTTTTATTTTTTTAATAAGGAAACAATGTAATGTGCTTGTTACAGAAAAATGGCAATGCTTAAGTGAAGAAGAGCTCTCACCATCTAGATTACATGTATCAGCAACATTTCAGGCTTCTTCATAAGCAGGGCTAAATGTCAAGCAGCTGAGAAGTTTCATGAAAGAATATGTCTGAGAACGGCAAGCAGGGTTTGGCCGTCCACACACAAAATGATCCCCATCTGCCTGTGCCATAGATCATGAAACTGATCAACTGCTCCCATCCAGAAAGCCCCATCCTGTGCTGGGCTGCCTTTGCTGCTGGGAAACACCAGGGTGGGACGAGCAGGTCCAGAGGAAATGTGGTTCTGCTGCACGCCATGGAAAAATGTGCTGCTTTATCGTGTCTCCCCTCAGCAGCTATTCAGGATGTCCACGGGTGTGATGGAGGCTTGCATGGGAAGGAGGAAGACACTTTTTTCCAGTGAACCCATTAGATTTCTCCTCCTCTTCCTTCAATATTCACAGCCTCCCATGCTGATCCTTCCCTTCCCCTTCCACAGCTCTGCATACACCTGACTGTAATAACAGCAGAGATACCATCTGGGGTTAGCTCATTACATGTTTATTACTCCTTTGTTTATTTCTTCATAAATATAAACTGTTGTTACCTGCGCAAGCCTGTGCATCTAGCCCAGTTCTGGTGAGCCTTAAAAGCCCCAAATTGAAAATAGCCTAAAGATGTGAAGAATCACGGCCGGCATCGCAGCCCAAAAGGCAACCAGCTAGCCGAGGTATGGAGAGAGAACCATTGCAACATGCAGCATGTAGGGATGGTTTTATATTTAAGAATTCCTGGCTCAGAGGTACTGTGTTAGCTAGTTAGATGTGGTTATAAATAGAAGCGCCTGCTGACATTAATCACAATAATTTGGCGATGTGGCTACCGATGTGAAATTACAAAAGGGACAGGTACCTTACAAAGCTAAGCCCAGTTTATCGTTGGCCAGATCGTTTATCAGCCAGCGAAAATAACCTTTCCTCCATGTTCTGTGATCTCATGCAAACGGGAATCTGAGCGAGAGAGGGTGGAAGGGGTCTTGGGGTTTTATTTGATTTGATTTTTCATTTGGTTCAATGTAACTTTAAGAAATATTAATCTGCTCCTTCGTTTAATTTCATCTGTACCACTGGCCAAGAGAAATGCACTAATTTATAAGTTGAAGCAAGCCTTGAGATAATGTCACCCACCATTCATCCAAATTTGTCACTAGCATCCCATTAAAGCCGTAATTATTTTTTAATTAAAACTAAGGAAGCTGGCATGCGTGTGCCTACTTTATACATCTGTTATGGGTTAAAATAGCTTTTAAAAAATGTTTTTTTAGACCGCAGTCTTTTGTGGCCATGGCCTATGCCAAAGAAAACGCAAACTTGCTTATTTTCTCCATGGGGCGCAACACTGCCTATGTGTGCCTGAACAGATTCGACTGGCCGTGAAAAGAATTCTAAATAAAACACAAACATGGAATTTGGCAACGCCACAGAAGCGAGCTTAAGACTAATTCCAGCATGCGGACGGCTCTCACACAGCAAGTCTGGCTCCACTATAAATGAAACCAGGCTCTGTAAAATCGCCAGTAAAGTTTGAGTTAGGATTTAAAGAGACAGCACTCTTATTCCAAGGTTTAAGGGGGGAAAAACCACACGCGCGCGCGCACACAGTCGCATACCCCAGCTTATTAAGGAAATTCATGCTGGCCCAATAAGTCTGCACGTTGCAAGCTGTGTTTACTTTCAGCAGTCATTTCCATTAAAAAAAAAAAAAGTGAAGTTAAAAAAAAAAAAAGAACATTAACTTTGGACGTGATTTTTAGAAAAAAAAATGATGCAATTATTATTGCAAGGACCACTGACAGAGACAACAATGAATGAAACGAATGAAGGACCTACCTGATGGCAAAGTGGCAATGATATATTAAAAAAATAAAGAAGTATGAAAGTTCGGGGCAGAGTAGGCAAAGGGAAAGGTGTGGATGGGGAGAAAGCTCCATGTCCAGGGTGGCCGTGGACAGAGCAGCCTGTTCCCATCAGACAGCCCAGCAAGAAGGATGGTAACTCACTGGGACTTGCTGGGAGGGAGCTATATGCAATACAGCCCCGTGCTGCCGTGGAGAGGGGCAATGCAACCCAGAATAAAGACATCTGCGAAGAAAGAGTGAGGAGAAAGTGAGAAACAGCATTCAGTCATCTTTACCTATTAAGGAGGAAACAAATTTAAGAAATCCCAGTTTATATCACAAGACACAACCTGGCAAATTTAAGAGGAAAGGGCAAGGGGCGAACCATTTAAGGCAGTGATGGTACTGTCTCCCACACACCCTCATTCTCTCTTACAGCTCTGGATGATATCGGGCCACAGAATTAAAATTAAACCTCAGGTGCCCACCCCAAACCCAGACCATCAGTTTTTCCCTCGAAACAGGGCGAGCAGAAGGAAGGATTTGCTGGCTAGAGGGCTCTAAATATGGGAAGAGCTCAGACATTTACGAGTGTGCTCGAACTGCACTAATGAACGTTGACAGTGGTGGTGGAGGCAGGGGCTAGAACCGCTGTAGCTTTCACGCCGCTGCTCATGGAAAACACGCAGACAAACTACAAAGGAAATTGGGAGGGAGTTTACAGCAATTTCACAAAATTTTGTACAACTGTTCTACTTATCTATCGATAACAACAGTGAAGGGTTTGGCTTCAGCAAGCTACGGAGTTTTTAAGATTCTACCTCGACTTTATAATGGAGGTACTAGTTCCATTTAAGGAGAATCCAGAAAAAATAGTGAAAGAGCATCTTTTCTTATTATATTTTATAAGGTTTTGCAGAAAAGTAAAGTTACTTACTAATCTTGTCCTCACCGTGCACAAAACCACAATGATCCTATTCCCAGTTTAATCAACAGTTCACACATTTTTATAAAGGATTTGGATTAATCAATCCGTAAACACTCAGACCAAATTTTTGGACAGACTTCGCATTATAAGCCTGTCTGTGCCGTAATAAATGAACTTACTCTCTCCCTGTTCAATCAGAGGAGAGGGGAAAATAACCCAAATCTCTGTTAGAAGGTGCAAACTGAAAAAACAGTTCCCCTGCAGGCAAAGGGTGCTGCTGCCATATTGAGGTCTTACTATGTTCCATGAATTTTTGTCTTTCACCCTGAATGCCATGGACAGTTTAAAATGGTACATATCTCCCAACAATACAGTGATTCTTACTTAAATCTCTGTACGGCCCTGAATTCCATAGACCATGTTCACAGCTGGCATAACAGCCCAACGCCACCGAAGTCAGGAAACACCTCGTAAAAAGATGCTCAGCTAAGTATCCCTAGGCAGTCCCTAACCCATCCCTCAGTGGACTGCTGGCACGGTACAGCATGCCCTGGAAGCACCGTGCTTGTCATACAGCCACGGAAGAGATGTAAGGATCAGGTTCAGATCTGGGCCTCACGTGAAGTAATCTAGGTCAATATAGGACTTCTAAGGAGACGGTCTGACACACAGAAAGGATAGGATGCTCCCCTCGCATTGCCAGGGGATGTACTGAAAAGAATACATATACAGTTGGCTCCAAATAGCCAAGTGACGCTTAAATAAGCATAAAAGCTGTGGGTATGTTGTGCAAACTGGCCTCTCTAACCAGAGATTCTTTATGTTAATAGCAAAGACAATAATTTAGAAAGCACCGTTCTCATGGCGTGATTCCAGTGCCTGTGTCTCCCCACTGCCTTCTTAGTGCCTGCATTAACCTCATTCCAGAAGTCCCCGGACCTCTGACTCTTACAGCTGAATTCATAAAAAATGTAAGCCCTCACTATGTGGGATTTTTGCCTGCTTCCTTCCCAGTGCATGTTTTACGGACTCATTGAACCTGGCTTCCCCAGCTTGTGCTGCGGCAGGTTGCACTAGCTGGAACGGGGACCCATGGAAACGGTTTGATTCAGACAAAAACAAGAGGGAAATAAAGATAGCAGAGGCATGTACCACATTCAAGCCTACCAGATTTCTGTACATACTGAAAAAAATGCTTGGAAAAAGCCTGTCCAAAAGAAAGCAAACAGCATAAAAACGTATGTTGCTAACAGTTGCTCAGCTGTTTACTGCTCAGCGGAAAGAAGGACCAACATGTAGCGCACAGGAGCCCAGTGGGGCACACGCGAGGTGCATCAGCGTGGATTCTTTGACTCAAACCCCTTTCTGAACATAAAGCAACCCATCTGAGCACAGCACTCTTCTTTTCATCTCTTTTTATGAAGCACTCGGAAAAGAAAAAAGAACCCAGGTCCTCTGAATTAGGCAGCTCTGGAGGGACATGGGGCAATTTTTTTGCAGTTCTCTGGCCTAAACCTGAGCCACCCCAGGAGTATGCAATCAAATTCCTCTAAAAAAATTAAAATAAAGCTATTTCACTACAAAATGTACACCATCTCACTGGTCCCTCCACCTTTCCCATTCTGGCTTGTGAACTAAAGAGTGGTTCTCCACTCAACTACCTACACCATACACCATGGCTCGCCCTACTTCCTTTGATGCTGAGCATTATATTTGTGCACAAGAGATTGCGTTCTGTTCTCACAAACTGAACAGCCCAATTCACTTCCTGGCTCAGACACACAAACACATCCGCACGTATCTGACAGAAAGCGAGAAGAAAAGCGATGACAAAAAGCTACTGCTGAAGGGGCAGGAGAAAACTCCATCCTGAATATGCCAGGTGAGGCTGTACAAGCGAACTGTTTAGCATATGCTATGTACAAATGAATGGCAATTTACTGAAAGAAAGAAAGAAAGAATAATTGCAAACATTTATGCCTCGTGCATTTGTATAAAAAAAAAATAAATCAGCCCTTAGAGAGCTGGTGCATTGCCCAACCAAAAGGCAAGGCACCTGACAAACACTACCCCTAATTTTGTCGCTTTGTAGGTGATTGCTTCCTTCCTTCTCTTCCTGCAGTTGATTTCTTCTCTTTTTAGGAAGTGTTCACCAAGAAGCATTCAACTCCCTGAAAAGGGTGGGAAGGAGGTGGCAGCAGGGAGAGGCTGGTCCTATCCTGCGCACCATCCCTGGTGGTTACTCTGCTGCAGAAACATGAAAGCCATTCCTGTCCCTTTGCTGAATACGGAACGCATCATACTACAACTTCAAAAATAGGCCTGCTCCTCCTCCTCTGGACAACCAAGGTGTTTTTGGACATAGCGGCTGCCAAAAGCTACAGCGGTGCCCAAACCTTGCCTACTGTGCCCCGCTAACGCAGTCTTTATTTACACTGGTGTCTTCTGGAAAGTACTGCACAAATGCCAAGAAAGGGGAAGACTGTGATTTGTTTGGGTCTTCTGTCAGAGCAGCAGGCAACTTGCCATCAGCAGTGCCTCTTTGTAACCAAGCTACTCTCTCCCTTCCAAACTACTGATACTCCCAAATATTTACTGCATCAAGGGGAAAAAATGGGGCTTCTTACTAACGGGAAAAACAAGGCACAAGAAAGGAGCTCTGTAAAATAAAACCTGCTCAATAAGATAGAACAGAAATGTCCTTGCCTTCCTTTCCCATAACCTCCCCTTTTGCTCCGTCTCTCACCTGATATCACCAAAGCCTGTTCGTGCCTTAACAAAGATGGATCAGTTGCTGTGCGGTCCCCTGGCGCTTACCTATACTCTGAAGTCACCTACCCCTAACCCAGCCATCGCTCAGCAAACTCTAAAAGGAAATAAATTCGTTCATTCCAATAAGCAAATTATAAAATCACCTTCATCCATCTTGTTCCTATATTTTTAAATTTGATTGCGGCCAGAGAATTGCTGGCTGGGAAGTACCCTTCCCCCACTCGCACATACACCCTTTAAAAATGCAAAATCTAGCCCTCTATTTCAATATTTCTGATGTCAGTGACCGGTGTCGGCTCTCCCCATACAGTAACTGCTTTAAAGCGCTGCATACAGCACTGCATTAAAAATTAATTACACATGCTATTTTATTGATAGTGCATAATGTAATGAGCACCAGCTGTGCTAAACATCCAAACTCCTTTTTAAGACAGCTATAAAAAAAGAAAGAAACTGCACTTCCAAATGCTTCTCCTGTCAGAGGAGAAAAACAGCAACATCTTGGATGGATTTGAAACAGGATTCTTTGATTTAGCTCTCCATTTGGAGCGTTTGAAGAGTTCAGACTCTCGGGCTCAGCGTAGTGGTATGCGATCGAGTTAACTCTCTCAATGTTGGAGCCATTGTCTTTACTGCAGGCAATGTTGCCTTGAACCCTTTTGTCCCGAGACTACCAGATTCAGTTCCACCATTAATATTGCAATTAAGGGCTTTTCTTTTTTTCCTGGGATGTCTGGCAATGGCAGGCATTCACTTTAAAGCACCTTTAAATATCGCTATTGCTCCTGCTGGTTCTTAACTTAACATAATTAGGACTTACAAAGTTATAGTGATCGGGCGTCTGTCTAGAACAAAGCCTCAGCCACGCTCAAATTGCCAGCGCCGCTGCCCCATGCAGCACCCTAATTTTAGCCGCCTCTTTACAGTCTTAAGGTCTCTTCGCTGTCTCTTGACAAACATGCTATTTGGTAAAAAAAACAGTTTGTGATTAGATCCATCTATTTTGAGTTTGGATCTGATTTTAATATCTGGTGAGACAGAGAGCTGCGTAGACAGACAGGTCACATATGATTTTAATACTTGAATAGATGGATGAACACATAGATTGATAGATAGATGAAAAGATGGATGCATACACTCAGACTGATGCATTACCGGTTTTAGTATATACATCTCTCACACTTCCCTGCACTCTGTAAGTACTGTCCACAAAGCCAATTCTACTATAGCATGCATTAAATATTTCACTAAAATAAATAAATACATGTAACCATGACTAATAGGGACATCTCTCCTGAATGTTAGCCAGTACTTTATGCAAACCTCTTCTTTATGCAGCAAAATGAAAAGATACATTTACAAAGAGTCCTGGGGAAACTATAGGTCTTTGTCGGCCCTCAGACACATATAACCAGTTCTTCATTCACCTCTCGAAAAAGCACCCAGTGCTGATCAGAAATCAAGGTTTAGTGGACTTTTTTTTTTTTTGAGATTCTGCTCAACAGAAAATAAAGAGTAGAGTATCAGCCATCGTCCTGGGACCTGAAGAGTTGGGAGGTTTTTGCTGGATGAGTTTGCATTCTCCCCTCTGATTACTGTTTTGTTTTCCATTGATCCTCCTGTGTTAATAAAACCCAGTCTGGAGTGAACAAAAGCTTGCTTCTTGTTCTAGTAAGAAATGTGCCGAGTGCATACCATATCATTAACATAAAAGTTTTTGAAATAATACTGCTTTCTAGACAGACTGTATTAATTGCATCAGCTTTTTATAGCAGGGTGGTCTAATCTAGCTCTTCCTATTGGCTGACTCCAGTTATAAAACCAACACAAAATTAATACGGTGATATAATTGAAGGAGGGAAAAGTATTCTTTTAAAACCTATTATTTACTTACAGGTACTTCTTTTATCTTTACTGTCACCTTAACCTTTGCCAAGAAAACACCAGACTAGTTAAATGATGCAGTAAGTAGAATTTCAGTAGCCAAGTAAATTGATATTAACTTTACAAGATGACTGTGTGATTTTCAGAATGTCCTAATGACTAATACAGCTGATTCCTTGAATTAACAGGAGCTTGTTCCTCTCTTCTGAGCTATGGCCCCACGCCTTCCTCTATTTTAGACCTTAAAGTTCACAGCCCTGTCCATTAATCACTGCTGTCCATGCCCACTTGCTGTTTTTATATATGCAACTAAGTATCGTAATTGCTTTCCACCTCCTTCCATCAGCCTACATGTGGGAAGGAAGCCGTTTCACTGGTTAGCTGAATATATGTGTGTTGGACAGATTTAATTATCTTTACAGAGGTATATAAAACCCTCACTTGTGGGCCCAGGTCCAAAGATTTTGGATCAGGTTTATATCTGAATGCAGGCGTAAGGGATAAATTATTATCTGTGCCATTACAATTCCCTTTCTTTTATGGCGATTACAATTCCATTTCCAAGGCTTTTGCACTGTAGCATCTTCAGGGCAGGGACTTTTTTCTTTGGAGAGCACACTGTAAAGTGCCACGCACTTCTGCGCTGAGATTTTCAAAGCTCATTTCTCGTTAACTTTAATGGGAAACGGGCATCCAAATCTCTTAGGCAGCTTTGACAATTTAAGCCTTAATGTACAATATTAATAAATCAGCATCATAAAAAGAGCCTTATGAAGATGTATTGTGAAAAAATAGCCCCACAAAAAACATTGCAGTGTATGTGTGCATGCATACGGGCATATACTTTTCTTTACATAATTATGTCTCTCAACAATCATTTGCATGTCTCTGTTATGCAAAAAAACCTGTGTGTGTTTTACAGTTACTCTGAGCAGTTGCAATTCATTGAAATGAAATAAAAAGCAGGCTCAAAAAAGCACCCTAATCTGGCAAGGGGTAAAGCAAAATGAATGCTTTGCCCATTTATATTTTAGATCCAAGCTACACAACCCTGTGAATTTCATGACTCTATTCCAACTTCTAATTAAATAGGCACTAAAAACGTTTAAACGGGAGAACCCAATTCAACAGACAGAAGCCTCTGAGGCAAAAAATAAATAAATAAAGAGACTGAGGGAGAGATTGTTCCAGTGGTAGATTTTTTTTTTAAATCACATGGAGAAACATAGACCTTTACTCGCAAATTCCTCATCCTGTGGTGCCCTGAACACAAAGAATTGTACAAAGACAGAGGGGACCATGACCAGCACCGGCTGAGCGACACAGCAGACCCCCAAGCGGACTTCCCAGCATCATTTACTGTGATTGAAACTACTATTAGCAGCATGTTTTCTAAAGAACGCAAACAGCTCTGGATGAGGCAGGGTGACTTCCCCTGTGCATGACTGAACGCTACTCAGCATTCCGGGCCATCACTCTTATCTAGGTCGGAGATTTCCAAATGCAGTTTTCAATGTGCATAACCCCAAATCCCACCAGTAGCCAGAAGTTTATATTCTCCAGCACAAAATTGCTGGGACTCTTGAGGGCCTGATTTGGGAGCGCCCAGCAGAGATTTGGGACTACCATCAACTTCAAGCCTTCAGAGTCGCAGCCTGCTTGAGAACTGCATGGAAAAACTCCGGGTCCTGAATTAAATGAATGCTGAAAAACAGGAAAGGTAAGAAATGATGAAGGAGGAGGAGAGGCGGGAACTATTGATGGCTTTTGTTCAAAGAAGGAAACAATTCCTCAGAAGCAAGAACAGGGATGACAGAATAAAAGGCTAATCAAGTCAGAGAGACAAGCAGATCTCTAAAGCTGGAGCAAGTGACTGTTGTAAACGTCTCTATTAAAAGAGAGGGCACAATGCAGGGATCATCATGAGATTATTAGTCAACACAAAGAACTCACTTTTCTTTCATTTCCACAAAATATTTTGGGAGCTAGAAAGATCCCATAACCCTTGCCACAGGGTTTAAACCATGCCCAGGCTCACATATAGTGAATACTACGGGAGCTAAGAAAGGGTTAAGTAGACATAATCTCCTTTTTCAAGGGAAGAAATGTTTCTTTCAAGCAGAACTTGACCAACTACTGTCATAAACATGTAGCATGCACTTTGATATAACCTATTCTCTAAGTGCCGCAGACTGCAGCAGTAATTACAGGAAGCCATGATAACAGGTCTCTCTCTCCACAGAGCTGGCATCGCTCTCCCAGCAAACAGGCAATTCTGAAAACTCCCAGCGCACAACTCCAAAGTGAGAACTCAAAGTACGCAAAGTACAAAAGCCTCGCCTTCCCACGTTCTTTAATAAGTTATTCCTTCCTTCCTTTTCTATTTTTAGTTGTACTTGCTTCCCTCCCCACTAGCTGCTGGCATCAGAAGCAACAGGGAACCAGGGCATCCAGTTCGCTGTTACTACCTGCCTACCAAAGGCACCTGCGTGCATACTGCACCAGGGAAGACAGAGAACAGCAAAGCATGAGATCAGTTCCAGTTTGGTTTGCTGGTTACAGGGAGGAGGGAAGGGAGAGGCGGGAAGAGGAGCTATCTGTCTTTCTGATCCAGCACTCACCATTCGGAAGAGCCCATCTCTACACCTGTCTCAGGCCAGTTGGTCAATCTGCTGGGGCTGATGAAGCAGAGCCTAATTAAAACAGCATCCCCCCCAGAATGCGTATGGCTGCTTGGATAGGAAATCTGACCAAATCCCCTGCAGGCACTGACAGCACAAGGAGCTTTCCTCACATGCCCTGAGCTTCACCCAAGGTCAAAACAAGACCCCGCCGAGCGCTCTCAGCCTCCTCCCAAGAACATTTTGTCTTTCAAGACCAAGGGTTTCCAAGATACAAGTATAAATTACTTGCAAAATTTTTTGTCTCCTTTTATTGCAACAACGAGAGGCGTAGAGGGACATTCCCATGAGACATTGCGTACTGCAGCCAGGTGGTAAGACTGCTTGCGGAAGGAAAAAGCTGAGCACAGCAAAGTTTTGCCAGCTTCAGGGGGACACAAGGAGTCATTTCCCAAAGGTTTTATTCCTGACAGTGGTTGCTGTCTCTCTAAATCCTCTGGTCCTCATGCATTACTTATCCAGCATCATTCTGGGAACTCCCTATTAAAACTCCACACACGTTAGCATGAACGAGGGCTGCAGGGTTTGGCCCACCACAGTGAGACTCCATAAACGCTTGCGGATTTTGCCACAGCTGTATTTTCTTTTAAGCCCTCCCCATTTTCACCTCTCCAGCCCACAGTTCACCATAGACCCAATCTTGCAACTGAGCCACGCTCAGAAACACCCACTGATTTCAAAGAGATCGCTGGGTCTGAAATGATGGGGTCTGGCGACAATATGTCCGTGTCCTCTTTGGCTAGCTCAGTGCGCCCTCATTTCCACATCACTTTCCCCTCCTCGCGGTGACAAAAGTCAGGCATCCAAAAGGAATAAAAGGAAAAGAAAAGCTGACGGGGGAGAGGCGAGGGATGCGTGGCAAGTTACCAAGGAGCATTTTCTCAAAGCAAAGGAGAAAACGGCATGGAGCACATACATCCTGTGTGCACATGGATGCGGAGGAGAGCCTTTAATACAAATGATTGGGGAGGGAGGGGAAAAAAAAGGAGGGAAGAAGAAAAAAAATACCTCAGATGTTAAATGTTATCCAATTAAGCTTAAAATAAACAGCCCAGAGAGATGAAATCTTGATACTGGGGTATCACATTCTGCGAGGAGTCTCAGACATTTGTTCACAACGTGGCACTAACGGCCCGGGAGCGGCTGCTGGTGACAGCTTAAGGTGGGCAGGAAGGAGGGGAGGGATGGGGAAATGGGGGGAGTCGCAGGCCCTTTCCTGCTCCCCATCCTCTGCCAGCATGGAGGGGGAAGGAGGAAGGGGAGGGGGGTGGCTTAGGGCATTTTCTCTGCCTTCCCCACGTGACCCAGCGAAGGCAGCTCTCCCACAGCACAGACGACATCACTTGGCAGCACTACTGACCTTCAGATAGCAACAAAAAAAAAAAAAAAAAAAAGATGTTTCTATTACCTGACAACTGACAATGACATCCAAATGTGCCTGACGTCTCAGTCTGAATCTCAGTCTGAGTCCCGCCAACTGAGACTGCACGTGCACCACAGCAGGGCAGGCTAAGGCAGGGCGGGAGGGAGGCCAGTGCGCGGAGAGGTGACGTGATCACGGATGTGTGAGGGTGGGAGGAGGCAGCTATGGGAGCCCCCGGCAGGTTTGCAGGCCTGGACGGCCCTGGAGAAAAAACAATAGAAAAAACTGTCAGTCGGACCTAAGTTTGAAGGGACAGAGGAGGCATCATCAGGGCAAACAGGCGAGGCGGGGGCTGGCTGCCTAACGCGCGACATGCGGGGTCTGAGCCCCTCTCCGGGCCCGGCTGAGGATGGCGGGCTCAGGTCGGGCGGGGGGAGAGCAAGAAGAGACCTGGGGGACCCGCGAACCCAGGCTGGGGTCTGCGGGGGGCACGGAGAGGGGCAAAGTGGGGGGGTCGGCCGGCCCTGGCGTGGAGCAGCACCCGAGGCGGCGGACGTTGCCACCGGCACTTGCTGAGGGACGGAATCAAAAGGGGGATTATTGTTTTACTGCTGTGTTAATGCATTGAGCCGACACGAAACTGGACAGGCTTTCTGCCGAGCCGGCGCTGAAGCGGGTTCCACACACCAGCCTGGACAAAGCACGGTGACTTTAGAGCTCAAATGGCTTCAGCGAGGTGCCAGGAGCCGAGCTCCCAGAAGGAAGCATTGGCGGCCGCCCTGCTGCCTTCCCCCTTGAGCTGCGGCCAGTTCTGCATTTTGCATGCCCCGATTACGCGGGCTGCTTCCCTATCGAGCCTGCAAAGAAGAGAGCAACCTTTTTCCTGGTAGCTAAAAGATGATACTGTAACCTCCCAACCCTATTATTTATTTTTAACCCCTCTAGGAATCACCTGCCATTTTAAAAAGCTGTATTTAAGAGTTTTTCTCCTGCTCCGCTGGAAACGCGCGCTCCTCCTGGCACTAGTCCAAACTGAGCACAACGGCTTTGAAAAAACTAAGATACAAGTCTTAAATATCGATATACACCTGCACAAATACAGATACACACAAACACACAGAGAATCAGGTAGGAGACAAATTTTTGGCTGGCAGGAATTAGCAGAGTTTAAAGGGAAGTTGAGCGAACGGCACTGCTTTACATCCACCGAGAATCCCACCCCCTTCATTTAAATCTATGCCTGCCACTTAATTGTTAAATAAAGGTTAGCTACTAATCAAGGGCAGTTTCTAAATGAAGATATGTGGTGGAGTGGTGGCCATTAAAAAGCTGGCATTTGCCAACAGTTACCGCACAGTGGTAGATCAGAAACCACAGTTTCCCCCTATATTGAGATCAGGAAATATGTGTGTTAATTGTGGGGTATCTTCTGGCAAATGCTCTCTTTTTTTTAATGGTAGCAATTCTGTCTGTGCATAGGTGCGTGCCTTATAGATACATGCAAACACCATGCCAGCAAGGACGAATGTTTATCCGTGCTCCCTCTAACCTTAGAAAAGCAACATTTTCTAAGGGAGCTTACACCGTGGCAGCAAGGAGAAGTATCTATCCCTGTTCCTTCCAACCCTAGAAAAACAACATTTTCCAAGGGAGCCTCTCCACCTCAAGAGTCCCGATTCGGAAAGTAGACCTGCATGTTGATCTGACAGCTACACATGTGAGGCAAACGGGGATACTTCATCCTTGGCACAGCATCCAGCGCTCCAGTCTGCAAGGACTGCATTTGATTTTGTCGTTTATCTTAAATGGCTAAGAGACCACCAGTGCAAAACATTTGTGTGAAGCTTTTGCCAAAACCACAAGTGAAGAGTCTAAATTCCCTGTGTAAATACTTGAGCTTCAAGCATCAAGGATAAAATTTGTGCTCTTTTGTGAGGACTGGTTTTAAATAGAAGCCATCTCTGTGGCTCCTGGGACGAGGAAGGATTTTTTATTTTGGGGGCTCAGTTGCTTGGCTTTTGTAACTGTTTGATCTCCCTGGAAGTACTACACAAGCAGGTAATGGTAACTACTGTCCAGATCGTACTTATGTTGCATTTTGGGCAGGACTGTGCCCTAGACATGTGGAAACTGATGTCAGAATGGATTTCTATGTGTATGCGAACCACTTTACTGCCACTCTAAAATACACGAATAACAAGTTTGGTTTTTTTCACGGAACAAGCAAAAAGTAACAAAGATTTCCTCCAATGACTTAAGAATGGTATCTCATATTCCTCATATTATAAAAATAACTAGCATAGGCTATGTTGAGCCACCTGGGCACTCACCCTTGCTGGGAAATTTGTGAGCTTGAAATCAGGATTTACAGTAGGGCCACAGGGCAGCTACGTTTCAGGTTACATCTAGATGCCCGCGGCCCCATAATGACTAAGGGGACAGGTCCTGCAGTCACTTGGCCCTCTGCACATCATGGTGTCATCCTGCAGGTTTTGACGGAGCTCGTCACACAGAGGAACTGTGTGAAGTCCTTCAAGTGCACCATCAACCACAACGGCATGGGATTTTAATGGGAGGTGCATGGGTCCTAGCAGGCAACACTACCCTGAGAGCAACAGCCTCTCCTGTAGTCCAGGTGGGTCCCGTCTTTCCATTGGCAATGAATATGATACAATCTGCACAGCCCTGAGGCGTCCGAGAAGAGGCTAAGAGCTCACCAAGTGGGTACAGGGAGGCCCTCCCTGCTCTTATCTGTCTCCTCTAGTGTGGAAAGGGAATTAAGGTTTGAAATAGGAGGTTTCTGACCATCTGGGCAAAGGGATCCTGTAAGAGCCTTCCACCAGAGGTGCTGGGGGCAAGCCAGCAATCCACTTTAACAAGGTGCCTAACAAATTTATGGGAAGGACTATCTGAACCAGTTGCCAGGGAAGGGATGGAACTGAATGTATCACTCAGAAGGTCTTTTTCTGTCTTTTGATGTATGTATGAGGAAATCTAAAAAGTGCTAACCTAGTGTCAGAAAGGAAAGGGTTGGTAAAGAAGAAGAAGAATGGACAAAGAGAGACTCCGGCAGATCCTCAGGGAGTCCAACCACCACTCCCAAGTCTAATGCTAGGACATAAAGATCGTGGGGCTGCTAGACGAGGAGGCTGAGTCTGCCCCTACAAGCAAAATCAAACCAGGCGATTCCTCCTTTTTGCCACCACTTTAGGGTTTGCTTCTTTGTCACAAATCAGGACGGTCCTATAGAATGAGATCAAGTGGCAAATAATAAAGTGGGAAATTGTATCCACTGGCCCCGTGGAAAGGTATGGAGAAAAGGAGTGCTCCACTGTTAGGTATCCGATACTTCTTCATAGCTATAAAACGAATAACAACGTCTCTCAGAAACTCTCAGCTTGGGTTTGCTAAGAACGTGCCCATGTTTTACACCTCTAGCTCTTCTTCTGTGGGATTTTTCCACATAAAGGCTCTATTTAAAGCTGAAAATTAAGACAGCGCTTCTACCCTTCTTCACCTTAACTGCTACAGGTGACAGACAAACACAAAATGAACAAACAGATAAAAAGATAAACAGATATAGGTAGATGGACAGACGGTATCCTAAGGTGGTGCTGAGAGTTTTCTGCTCAACCCGCACAGCACCAGGCGAGGGAGAGGAGCCAGTCTCTGGAATTCTACGGCCGATCGACCACATCATGTTGCACACAGGCTTCAAAAAGAAAACACTCCTGTAAGCCCCTGACTGCCACAAAGAGCCCAGCCGCAACTAGCACTGAAGGAAAGCAGACCGCAAAAACTGTGCTGCAATCTTAGAGGCAAAAATCCAACCCAACTTGGGCTGAGTGGGCACACACATGCAGCTCTGTACCGCTCGGACATCGCTGACACAATGTGTGAGGCTCGATTTTCCTCTTGGGTCAGCACTGGGAAATCACTCACCTGCACTGCAGATCTCAATTATATATTCTGCATTCATTCTGCACGGATGCGAAGGGGAGTTTTGCACGTAGCATGGGTGTGAGGCATGCACAGGGACTGTCACCGTGTAAATAAAAGATCTGCATTGCTGATAGTAAAGGAGGATTTTGTCCTCGTGCTTTAAGCAGTCTCGGCATACACCCAGTGCCTGTACATGGCAGTAGCTCACAGGTTACGTTGAGTCCCAGGCACTGCTAAGAGCATTTTTTTTTTGCTCTCTGCTATTTTTAAACTTGCAAAGAAGAAAATAAGGTAAATTGGACATGACCCCAGAAGATGGAAATGAGCATAAGAGCCTAGATGAACATGACAAAAGCCACAATCAAGGCATAAATTGCATCCTTTTGTTGTCCCTCTCCCTGAGCCTAGGCATGACTGGCCATATGATATGGTATATGTAAAACACCACACTCCTCTGGCACATCTGCAGAAAAGTCCCTGAGCAAAGCACAAAGATGGAGTCGCAAGCAGCGTTCACAACGTCCCACCTCAGCACGGTTCAGAGCAGGGGAACCCGATCTTAATTTAAGAGACCTTGCTTTCCATCTTGTGTCGGGTGTAAATGCACCCAGACGGAGCTGTGTAGCGTCCCCGAGGCGTTGTGTGCTTGCCTGGGTGGGTGTCTGTGCACAGGCAGACAGGCAGGTACACAGGCAGACGTCTAAGCCACTTAACAGGGCACAAACCAAGTTTTTCTGCGTGTCTCTCTGTGCCTGTCTGCTGATGGAAAATCAATCAATAGCTGGTTAGAGACTAAAGCTCAGTTCCATTATTAAAAAACTCTCTTTCAATAAAAAGAAAAAACATCTGTTCAAACAGTGTATGGCTACAAATTCCCAGTGCAGGCTGCAGCCTCGTCCCTGCCCTGTGCCCGTCATCTTCAGGGAGAGTACTGCAGATGTTTTGAGATGGGTTTTACATTTAACATTGCAGCAGCCTTGAACAGACACATCCAAAAGTGAAAGACAAATCTATTCACTAATCTTTCCAGCAGATTTTTTTTGCCAAGCTTTTCCTAAAACAAGTTGACTCATCTGTACTGCACCATACAGGCTGTTCCCACCTGATATTATTATCTTTCTACCACGTCTTTTTTACAGACACCAACAGCATTGATGAAGCAAATGTGCACAAGCACAAGCGTGTGCACACACAGAGCGTAGAGAGGCACAAACACTTCCAACAGCAGCTCGCAGAGCAAGCATGCACACCCTGCAAGCGGCGGACACACACAACATCCTCCAGGAAAGGCAGGAGGGCTCAGTGGTGTAGGCAGACACGCTATTATACACACTCACGCACGAGTCCGGCGCTCAGCCAGACACACCTGCACGCCAGCCTTTACCTCTTCCCTCAGCACACACACAGCGGTTTGGGAGCAATTCCCCTGCACCGACTTACGACGCTAAGACTAAAACTTTGCTAGAAACGAAAAGGCTGCACTGGGGAAAAAAGAAGGAGGGCAGGGAAGGGATTTCTTGTTATATTTTACTCAGGGATTTTTTTTTTATTTTTTTTTTTTTTGGCAGACAAGGATTCCCTTTGAATTGATACATTTCTTTCTCCTAAGAATTTCGAATGATAATGCATAAATGAGTCATAGATCAAGAACAGCAACGTGGTGAGCAAGAAGGAGAAAGAGTGTGAGTGAGGGGCACTGGCACAGAAATTTGACAGTACCCCAACTCCCCCCCTTCCTCCCCCCATGCCAAGACATTAATTCTCACAAGTCGGAGAAAATTACTATGCATGAATGCAAAAAGCATGATCAGGAGTAATTAACATGGCTTCATATGCAAATTTTATTAATGCAGAAGTACAAAGTCATTATGCAAATGAAACTTACGTCAACTCTCTTGACAAATATTCATCTCTAAAGCTCAAGTTTCTCCCTTCTATTTTTTTTTTTAATTTTTTGGTGTAAAACCCAAAAAAAAAAAAAAGTGACGAGGACTGTTTGACAAGTTTGCAAAGTTGTTTTTCAACCGGAGAAATTTATTCTTGCATTGTTGATATATATTTTTTTTTGTTGTTGTTGGCAGGTACACGACAGCTCATGGAGGAGAGCGGGAGGATGGGGGACGCGGGCTACCAGCAGCAGGCAGCCAATCAAAACGCCAGCGGCTGTAATGAGCGCGATTGATGACTGTTTGGCTTTACTGCAGGGTAATGAACTAGAATCCAGTCTGAGGAGGAAAAAAATATGAATATTCATGAAGCTGTGCTCCTGCCTTTGATGATTAAAGAAATTTTTAATATTCAAATAAGCGCTTGCCAAGTGATTAACAAAGAACAAGCACGCAGGAATATGGAAATGGAGCTGTGGAAGATTTGGGAGTCACAGTCTGTGCAGAAAAGACAGCACAAAATTTCATAAACAAGATAGGCAGATAACCCAATTCAAATCTGAGCAAATAAAGGGGGAAAATATCCCCTTCTTTTTCATCAGTTTGGATATTGTATCAGTCACTTTGTTTTAGAGTGCAAAGGAGAATAAAAGCGACTGATGCAATAAGACAGGGGGGGGAAATCCAAACCCTGAGAAGCCCAACCTGGCAATTACAAAGTAAGAATCCTGGGTGAGAAAGCGATAGGAAAATGATGGCTAAGTCCACTGTCTGCTGTGGGCTATTGCTTTTCAAAAGCAGGAGCCTGCCTGATGCTGAGAGCCTACCGGCTACTGAAAAGCGCCAACTTGTTGTATATGACAGGCAGGAGTCGAAAGTATTCTGAAATAACCGAGACCAGTCCCTGCCATTAAATCCCTTCCTCGGCTAGAGAGTGCACTGTGGGGATTGACCACGGTCTGGGAGACGAGGGAGGGCAAAAGAAAGAAGAAGTATTATTATCAGGGGAAAAAAAAAAAGTAAAAAAAAAGAAGTGCCAAAGAAGGGTGCAAGGAGGTCTCAGTTGCCCACCCTGGTAATCAGTTGGTAAGAAATGTGTTTTCCATGTCTGAGCCAGAAAGGTCCTCCGTTCCCCACAGGTTTCTGAACGAGGATACAAAAATCCAGCCACATTACAAAATGTCTGATAAGTTCAGGCTCTCACAGTTTAATAGCTTCACTAAGGATTCACACGGAAGCACATAATAACAATATTAGCTGCTAAAATGACTTTGCAGTTAAAATACATCTAATTAGCAGCCAGCGACATCCTTTTTTCTTTGTCTTTTTTGGAAAAACAGTTAACTTCAGGGCTACCTTATACCAGGATGAAACGTGGTCTGTTACTCAAAAGCCAGGGTAAGGATGTCTTCAAACTCTTATGGCATCGGAAAACCTACTCACCTTCTTTGTTATTAGATCCTGGGGTTTCACAGGCCTGTTTGGCTTTTCTGCAGATCTTTAAAACCTCTGGTTAATTATTTCCTATTTTAAAATCTAAAGAAAGCATAGTCTAGGTACCATTTAATAATTAGCTGGTGTCTTCAGAATGTAACATTTCAACTCTACTTTTTTAAAAAAATAAAATAGTAGCAATAATAACAGCATGAGGACAATGCTACAAAATGCACAAAACGGCCATGACCGGAACCTTCAGAGCTGCCGTGAAAACACATCATGGAGCTAATGGGATTTTTTTCTCCCCGTATCTGCTCCATTTTTGGAGATACAAAAATACCCACTATTGATGTACCACAGGAAAGAAAAGGGGGAAAAAAAAAAAAAAAGGAAAAGGAAAGGAGGAAAAAAAAACCCCAGAAATGCCTAAACATATGTAAAGATAAGGTTAAACACCATGCAAGGGTATTGCTGGGAGTCTTTCCTCTGAATAATGCCGAGACCTTTCGAAGATGCCTGTTGTCTCTAGGTGTGCGTGGGCGGGTGAAGTGTGATATTACACAACACACAGGCGGCAGCGGCCGTGCACAACCGTGCTGATCACAGCACTTGTCTGTGAAACTCAGCTCTCCATTTCCTGGGCTGGTCGTAGCTCGTGTCAGACCCTTGAACACCGTAAATGTTATCCTTTGTCTACAAGATTCCTTGGCTTTATTTTAATCAATGCATTTTCTTTTTTAATGACAGAGAAGCAACTACCAGCTCATACAGTTGGTTGCTTTGGAGCCCTTCTTAAATGGCAGTTGAGCTCTGCCATATAAATGTGAATACTTAATATTTACACCACATTTTCTTCCTTTCTTTAAAAGCACCCCATTTACGTATTTCTGGAGAATAATGATACTTCAGCAGGGCAGGTGAACACACATTTCAGCATATGGAGTCAACAGGAAAAAGTATTAAGAGTCAATATTGTAAAAATCAGCCCCTAAATTTAAGTGGCTTGAATTGAGCGTGCAGCTGTGGTTGCCTGTCAGTAGTTAGATGCTGTAATAATAATAATAACAACAACAACAATAATAACAATAATAATAATAATATGCCTTTCATTTCTCTAGTGCCTTCCACGCAAAGATCTGGAAGCACTTTACAAAGATAAATAAACTGAACTTGGAACACCCCGTGTGGTTAATAAATATCCTAATTTATCTAAATATCCTGTTTTGAGCATGCAACTCTTCTCACTGCCTAGAAGTCCACATTTTAGATCGTCCACATATTTGCGCATGGCATTTTGGAGGCTCAGATAGCGAGGGCAGACTGTGGAGATTTTTACTTACCTAAAGAGACCATGTGGATTCCCAGAAGTAGCCCACACTATGCCTGGAAGATTGCTTATGCAGTGACAAAACCCATCTTTTAGGAAATGGGGGGGGGGTGTTGCCACTAGATTGGCTCCAGGGCCAGGGTGGGAGGCCCATGGGGGCATCCACGTGCCACATAGCAGCATCCATACGTCCCCATGGAGCGTCCTCCAGGACCACCCGTCCCCTGTCCCCCCTCACACCTGACACTCATCCAAACCTGCTCCCTTGTCTGTGCTTTGAACACGAAGCTAAGTGAAAAAACTAAATATCTTGGCTCACCCTGATTAACCACACAAGAAAAAGGACTCCCACCCACCCCAAGGCTGCATTCGTCGCTTCTCCCGCCATGCCCTCTGCCCACCCCACCGACGCAAGGAGAACCATATCCCTCTGCTGTGAGAGCAACCAGGAGCAAGAGCAGGTGAAACAAGGGCAGGATCAGGCCTAAAGCATCATAAGGCATAAGTAAACACAGCATATCAACAGATGGCATACAAATACAACACAGGAAACCAAGGCGTTTCCTCATCTCACGAGGGTGGTCTTGCAGACAGGGCTCTGGGCTGGGAAGGGTGCCGGCGCGTACACCCAAGGACATATCCCCTCCTGGTGCTCAGCATTCCCCTTCCCACCCATCTGGTCTGTTCAGCCCCATAACGCTTCCAAGAAGAGCTTGGCTCCCGCTCCGGGGGTGCGGAGTGCCTAACACAATGGTGCCCTGTTCTGAGCTGCAATGTCCAGAAGCTACCGCAATAAACTAACAAATAACAATAATCACCCTGATTTGTGGAGTTTGTTTTCCAAAAAGCATAAAGGGTTGACAATAAACAGTTCATCAATTTTCCCAAGTTTGTTCCCCAACTCTTGTAATTAAGTCCCGGGGAGTTTCAATGGTTGTAAAAATCCTTGTGGGGATTAAAATTTTTATTCCTGATTATACCGTGAATATTTCCATATACCAGCAAATATTCCTGATGCAATTGAAACATATAACCACCCCAATAGATGACTGCAGCAATTTAACAGTCCCTGGAATTAATAAAAGAACTCAGTGGATGAAAAGAACTGTTTCCAAAGGGCAAAATAATGTATACAGGCAGCTACAGAGAGAAATACCACTATAAATAATCTGAGGGCTTGACCACAAGAGCATTGTCAAGAGGCTAAAACGAAGGAAGTGAAGTGGCCAGGGAAGAGCCCAGATAGTCAGGAGTCAGTTACAGCAGTGGATTTCTCTGCCTTGGTCATTGGGGACTGAGCCCTGCTTACCCCTGCAGCAGGATTTGCTGCTCCAGTATCTCTTCCTTGCTCCAAAGTTTGCCTTCTACTAGTATTTTTGAATTTTTTCTCTAGCCCACGCTAAAAAAAAAAATAAATAATAAAGACATAAAATTACTGGTGGAATGAGGCAGGATGAGGCTTTAGCAGCTCTTCAGCTGTTTGGTAGCAAAAACAATTCCTGGAAGGGAAAGGAACTCGGGGAAAGAGAGGCAGATGAAGTCACTCTGCCCCTCTGTGCCTCAGTCTCCCCATCTGTGAAAATCAGCTAATGGCATCCACCTGATTTCGTTAAATGTCCTGGAAACTAAAAAAGATTCTGTAAGAGCAATATATTAAGCAGCAGCACTGTTAACTGTTTCACTGCTGAAAATACGAAGAAGGACCATGAGGTGATGCCGATGTCCCTGCAAAGCACAGATGGACAAACTTAATATACAGATACAATTAGCTTTGGGAGAGAATCACAGCTCCTGGTTTTTTGGCTCACCCCTTGCCCAAAGCAATGTAAGTGTAGCCACTTTCGAAGTGCTGAATTTCAATGTGTAAAACAGTCTACCTGCCTAGTATGAATATATACATTACACTTCAAGTAATATAACAGGATTTGGGGGGGGTGTCCCACTAATACACACTTTTATAATTTCCAAATTTTCCCTGGTGAACGGAGCACGTTCACACTCAGTGTAGTGTTTCACTCACACCAAGCAAACTTAAGCAAAGCACGGCAAGTGATTGGGGAGGGGGGGAAGCAACAGAGATTTTTTAAATGAGGATTCCCTTTGAGTTTTGGATCTCTCTGGGGGAAAACCAATCCAGCTGCGTGTGTACAAACGGGCCCAAGTCTGATAACTGAATCTGTCAAATTAAATGAGCGGAGCAATCAACTGGAGATGGTAAAACAATCCACCAAGCGAGGGGAACCCTGAGGATCTAAAGCTTCAGTCCTCAATTTACTGGACACCAGCACAACTGAGTAAATAACGCTCTCTGAATGGAAAAGAGGCTAGAAAATTAACTAGCTTTTAAATAATGAAAGAAAGCAGACAAATAAACCAGCAACCAGCAATCTAGTTCAGACTATAACGTAAGTTAAAAAATGGAAATAATAAACTGACGTTTCATTTGCACAAGGAAGCATGTTGCGAACCTGCACCCCATCCTGCTGCTAAATAGCACAATGAAAAGTTTCACCCAAAGACTTGGATCCGAGCAGAATTTGGCCAGTCACAACTGCTAATTAGACAGGATAACTGAACCTTACACCAGGAGAGGTAAAATGCAAGTACAGTATAAAACCAACTCCTTACTCCTTTCAGTATGACAGAAAACTATGAGCAAAGCCAACTACAAGAAACCGAGAACCATTCTGCATACATGACGTTTTTTCTGAGGTATATTTTTCTGGACCAGATCCTCCCATAACTCCCAATTCACCCATTTATTTGTACAGAATAGGATCTTTCTCCATAAAATAAAAGTATAAGAGACAAAAAGGCTTTTTATTATCAGATCTGCTTAAAATGGAAGCTGAAGTTGATTACCCAGGAAAGTGTATTAAAATAAAAAAAAAAAAAAAAGAAAAGAAAAAAGAGAGAGAACAAACAGAGATACTGTAGAAACTGAGGTGAAGCAACAGAATTCCTGCAAACATCCATGTTCAGGATAAGCAAGTGATATTAAATTCATACCTATCACCCCAGTAAAATAAAGGCTAGTAGGTTTTTGTTTAGTTTCTGATGAAAATGTCAATACTCTCAAACGGCAGCTTATTGCTGTATATCACAGCCTAACCAAATCTTTCTATAACCTCTTGCATTACAAGCAAAATCTCTAAAATGTCACCAACTAAAAAATTGAACTAGCCTGTAATTAGTTTCAACAAAGTAGTCCTTTTAACCCTAATTTTCTAGATGTAGATGGCATTTCCAAAGTAAGCGTTATGAACCTTCCTTAAGGACAAGCAGAATCAAATTGTAAAATCATAAGCAGCGATCTAGTAGTTCTTCCTCTAAGCAAGCCTTTTATTTCCCTGTAATAAATTCAAATCCAGTCTTCAGTCTCTTAATAGGTGATCAGAGAAAATATGCATGCACACCTAAACCGCTACAACAAACCTTATTTTTTAAATAACACTTCAATCACTAATATAATAAAGACTGTTATAACACGTTAGCACTGGTATCATTATTCCTTATGATTCAATATTCTAATGACTGGCTGTAACAGAGGTTTATGTTCTGCCGAGGTTTATACCACTATTTAATGTAATTAAGCAAACTGGCAGCCAAAGCCTCTGTGGAAATATCATTTCTATCGCACAGTATTCCCACCAGAAATTCAGAGGAATCATAACATACAAACTTTGATTCTGTTTATTTTTTCCCCTGTTCCGAAACTGATCTGGCATTTCTTGGACTTAGTAAAGTGGAAGAAGGAATTAATTTGGCTTCTGTAGACATGTTATTATTGACAATACTAATAGTCTATGACAAATGGGCCATCCCCGCTCCTCTTTTTCAGCAGGCATTGCAGCCTGCAACATCGCTTTTGCAAAACCCCAGAGCTGGACTTTTGTCGTGCCGGGAGCCCTGTGAGCATACCAGCAACGGGGTTTTAAGTAAGCCATTAAAATGCTAATATTCAGCACGGGCCAGATCCCTGTTACTGCTGAAAGCAGAACTAAAGCTCCTCTGGAGACAGGATAAGGCCCTTCCAATGTGATCAAAGAGTAAATACATGCAAAGCTCTGATGGGAAAAAGGATCTTTTTTCTAATTTTAAAACCAAACAGGGAGAGTCCACCAGGCTCATAATCCATGTTACAGTCACATCTGGGATCGCTGACATCTGGGATACCAGCAGCAAGGAGGATGGTCCAGGCTAAAAAGTGGCCACTTGAGGTCAAAGAGGAGTGCTTAATACCCAGGACTGCATCAAAACTGAGTTAGTTACCTTTTGGCCTACACTCCCCTCCACTCAACGCAACTCTGCTGATGACAGCAGATGTGCCACGTATATATATATAAAAATATATACATGCACATATAGCTATGCACGCTTTGTCGCATCTGCATTCACCCCACCTTGCAAAGGGAGCTCAGCCCCTTCAGCAGCCCTCACTCAAGCAAGAGGTTTATGGGGCCACCCAGGAGTGCAGGGTCAGGAGCAGAATTCAGCCCCAAAACCAGAGTTCACCCGCTGCCTGCAACAGCAGAGCTTGCGAGCCGACTTGGTTAAAACAAAGGCTTAGTTACCTCTCCCTCTCAGCTGTAAAGCTCTCGGTAAAGGGGAAAAAAAACTCCAACAGCTGAAACAAAACCCACACCCAATTTGTGGGGGAAAATGGGACAAGGAATGATAACAAGAAAAGGAAAATGTCTGGTTCCTATTACTGCTATCTCCAGTGCTTTCACCTCCACAAACAGCTTAAAGGAGGGCTTCTGGAACAGAAGTTAAACTTTCCTTAATCTGGGCTCTTAAACTGCCAGGATCTGGTTACATTTTCTCCTTCTTCCAGATTTTAATACTTTTATTTTATATTCTAATATGGGGAGGAGGAAGGGGGAGAATCTCAGTGTCACTGTAAGAAAGAAGTCACCGGGTTTTGCGATCCAGCAGCTTCCTTGGCAGAGGGAACTGCTGGCTGGCATAATCCACTCGTTTGACAAAACTACTATTTCTGGGCACAGGCTCAAAAACAGGTAGGAAGCAAATGCTGAGAAATAAGGAAGTAAAAACAGCCAACAGATTTTTCACTACCAAGAACGCCAAGAGTAAACATGATTTATTTAGCTGTGTTTAACATGTCTCTTCTGCACTAGACTGCAGAAATCTGCTTGCATTTAGAGCAGGAGGAGGAGGAGGCAGGGGGGAGGGGATGAAAAGGGAATCCATTACGGCACTCCGCTGGTACTTTCTGAATTGTTCAGTCACACAGTTTTATTGAGTACAAGTATTTTCTAGCCCAAAATATATTCATGTGTCAGAAGAAAGCAGCACTAATCTGCTGTTAATTAACAAGCTGCCGCTAACAAAAGATGAAGGACCCAATTCATACAAACAATATTTACGTGGGTGTCGCACGATTTTGTCACAGATCTTTTCTTTTCTACCCCCCTCCCCCTCTTTCCCCCTTGCCTCCTCCTCTTCCTCAGTACCCATTTATAGGGATGCTGCACGGAGGAGACCCGGCTCCTCTTGGGATTGGCACCCACAGGGGAGGTGAGGGCACCCAGCCCGGTCCCGACCCACCCAAACTCAGACAGCATCTCACCCGAGGCATGTGGCTATGGGGCTCCCATCTCCCCGTGCCGGGAAGGGCCCTATCGCACGCTCCAAAGTGAAATTTCCTTAGATCCTTATTCAATTACAAGGCAGAAGCCATCTTCTGGCACCATGCCTGCGGTGGCAATGCTGCCGAGGCTCCGGGAAGTGGCACGAAGCCTCTCATCCTCCATCCATCCCCACCGGCATCGCACGGGCTGCGAGAGGGGATGGGTGAGATCGCCGCCCTCCCCGCTGCCCTGCCTGTGATTTCACATTTGTTTAATCCAACCCTTTTTTGCCAAGGAGTTTGGGGAGGGGGGGAACTTGCTAACAGCGGAGAGAACCGGAGGGACTTGGGCTTGTTCAAAAATACCAATGCACGCACAAAAGGGCAGGGCCGTGAGCAGTGAACCAAAGGGCAGGCTCTCCCGGCCATAGCCCCACTGCCGTCACCCGCTCCCTGCTGTCATTTTGGACGGTAGCACTGGTGGCTTCATCCAGAGGGGTGCTGAGCACGGCAGGCTGCCCTGAGCCCCCGCCGGATGCAGCCGGGCACTTTGGAAAATCAAGCCATTCACATCTTTTCTACCTCATCTGAGAAATGAAAGTGCCTATCTGCATATCTCCTGTGGGCGGTTTAAAGCTGGCGCTGGCAAAGAGATGGGAGGGTTAAAACCGACAGCAAACGAGTGCTAAAAATTACTGGACTCGCTCCACTCCCGGGAACAAAGGTGGGATCACAAGGTTGGAGAAAGGGCTGATGGTCTCCTGCGCTTTAACCATCTAACCACACAGACCTGCCCTAGAGAAGGGTTACAGGGGACAGAGTTTAGGCTCTGCCATCACACTGCCAGGGCTGGGAGAAGTGTAGGGACAGGAGGGTGGGAAACAGAAGTATTCAAGCGTGATTTTAGAAGTGCCAAGGTTCTCCCGCAATGGCATGCTGGGGTGGTATTTCTGCTAGCGCAGTGCTCTGCACATCCCAGTTCCTGTCTCGCCCTAAAGGCCACAGTTTCCTCGGTAAGAAACAAACTCCGCTGGAGCATACACACATCTGCCCTTCCAGGTTTTCTCTCTGTACCCTTGCCCTATTCCCCAAAACATGGGGGTTTCACTGCAAAAGTCACAGCCACACGCTCAGCACATCCCTCGGGCACCCGCTCCAGCACCCAGCCCCACTTGCTGGCCGCAGCTCTCCCCCTGCCGCTGGCTCCCCCCTCCAGGACCTGACCCCGAGAGGGACCAGTCCTGCATGTAAATGAGCCCTGACTCTTCCCCGCATCTTCCCTTCTTTGTGCATGTCCAGAGTCACCTTTGCCATTTCTAGACAAGCATTTTAACAAACTCCTGGCTTGGGCTTTTTCAAAGATCTATTTTTTTTTTTTTTTTTTTTTGGTTAACAGTGATATTTGAAACACTGACATTTACCATTTGAAAAGCAAAGCGAACCCATTTAAACAAGCGTCTTAAAAGAGCTAATGAAAGAGAAACGGATCCATCTGTATTGTATTCTCCACCCACTACCGCTCGAAAAAAAATAAACCTTTCCAGACAGCAGGGAAGTCTCCCAACAGCAAAGACAATAGGAATTCCCAAGCTTCCTGACAAGGGAGTGAGGACAAGGGGTGCATCATCCCACCTAGGTAACGCCTGCTGCAAGCTGCCAGTCACCCAGCACAAACCCTAGCCTGAGCAGCCCCAAGGCTAATGCAGACCTCATCAATCCAGCTGATCAGTCCTTCCAAAACAAGCAGGTGCCTTTGGCAGGGGTCTCTGACAGACACCGCTGCATCCATAACCTTCCCCTGCTTAAATATTTCTAATGAGCGCTAATTGTCAGGCAGGGAGCCTTGAGGACTGAGGGTGCTTTTCTTCACCCACAGATCAGACGTGGTAGGGATGAGGTGAGTCCAAAACAACACGCTGTCAAAAGCCCCCCGACCTGAGGGATGGGTGCTTATGGCAGCCAGCAAAGACGTCCTTCGCTCCTGTGTACTAGCGCTGCTAACAGAAAACTACCTTGTGCATCCCTTCCAAGAAACAGCTCCGATCGGGTATCCTCGATCAACCTCAAAATCAAAAATAAAGCGCATCATCTGAAATGGGAGTCTTTTATTCTTTCAGTCAAACATCCTTCAGGGGAGTCTGAGGGGGCTGGAATGGAGCTCAGGGGGTTTTTTTAGGGGGGTTTGGGGGTTACCGTTTTCACTTCTTTCTGCAAGAAGGCCCTGTACCATAAACATTAATCAAACACTATATTCTGCCTTTTAGTCTTGAACAATTATGAGTACGGTTTTGTGATCTTTAGCCATATTTACTGATACTCAAAGGCAGATTCTATCTTGTTAGATTGTTATAAATAGGACCCCAGGGAATCAGCGCACAGGCGGAGGCAGATGTGAGAGAGAGCCTTTTCGGAGCTCGGGTGTGCTTCAGTTTTCTGCTGCTGAAATTATGAATGTTTTGCAGAAAAAAACCAACGTTAGAATCCTCTGCCAGATCGTTACAAAGAGCTGTCCGTAGTCTAAAAAAAAAAAAGTTCCATTTTGCTGAACTAAAGATTTTTTAAGGTTAACTGTTAAATTTCAAAGTGTGGTTTACATGTGCTGGCCACTTGTATGCACAAAAGTTTCAGAGACAGACACAGAAAAGGTCTCTGGTTATAAACCATTAAAGAAAGAAATGCACAAATTCTATCTCGTTCCCTCTTCGTTAAATATATTGTTTCTGCTCCAGACCTGCTTCATAATACCATAAAATAGAGGCACGTTTCCGACACTAGATTTGAGAAGCTGTCACATTAAAGGTAAACTTTTAATCTGCTATAGCCAAACAGCACACATTTTTATTTCCTGAGTAACAGCTCTGGAGAAATGTTTAAACAAGAATTTAAGAGCTTTGTGGTAAAGCCACATAGGGGTCTCAGACAGCTACTGGGTTTGAGCTTCTTTTCTTTGTTGTTGTCCTTTTTTAATTCTTTAAATAACCTACTCAAAAGTAGACTTCTAGGAGCAGAGTAATTCAAGATGCACGGTAAAGTGAACCTCTAGGCTTGCTTTTATTTCTAGTTAATAAAAAAGAAATGTTTAAACTGAAACACGGGCCTGAATTTCTAGCTATTCATCCCCATCTTTTTATTTTCTTGGGACTTGCAATGGAATAAGTGTAAGAAGTTAATTGTGTCACAATTAGTAACACATTAGTCCTCCGATATTTTTAATAGCAACCCAGGTTTTTCCCCAAGGCACTTAAAAATGGCAGGCTCTGCTATACTCTCCTTTTTTTAAAACTCCCATGCACTTTTCTTCTTTAAAAACCTCCCACATGCATTTCACTTGGTCTGAAAATACCAGCACAGATCTTAATCCTGCCAACGCTTACAGACATGCTTAACTTTCGGCACATCAGTAATCCTGCTGACTGCGAGAGGACCCTTGGCGTACCTACAGCTCGGCGCAGGCTAAGGATGAAATCCTGCCTTCGCCAAAGCCAATGGCAAAACCCCCATTGACGTCAATAAGGTTATGATTTGACATCCAGTTTGTTGCAGGATTGGGACCATCTTCGTTTCAAGGTACTTTCCCAAACTCGTTGGGTTTTGGTTTTTTTCTCCTTTTTTCTTCCTGCTCTTTCTCCCCCTCACCTCCCACACTTACTCTTGTGGGGCCCCATATTGAGACCACTTGAAAACTTCTGCCTTTCAAATCCCTCCGCGAGGGAAACCCCCTCGTTGAGACGGGAAACATCCTTTGCAGGTAAAGCTGAAAGAAACTATTTTGCCCCGCTGCGTGCATTCGAGTAAACTAATTAAAACCTGGGAACTTGGGTTCCAAACAATGCCAAGAAGCAATCGTTAATATGAGCTGAAGTTAAATGGGAAGCTCCAGACGTTTAAAATTAGCTGTAGGGAAAAGAAAAAATAAAAAAGGGGGGGGGGAAAGCGGAGGGGAAAGGATTTTTTTGTAATTTTACCATAAGGCTGATGTGGTGCAGCTTGGACTGCATGGGGTTAAAATGAATTTTGGGGCTTGCTCTACAGTGAAGGGGGAAAGGGCTGCTGAAAAGCAGGGGAGGGGGAAGCAGCGGCAGGCGGCTCGGAAGCGCTGCAGTGCTGTGAAGAGCAGGCAGAAGTGAGCAAACCAGCTGAACCGCTTGCAGAATTAATCAGTAACAAAGAGGCTGGAGCTGTTGGCGGGCTTCAGCCCTTGAACCTGGACTCTGCTCTATAAATTTCAACTTGGAATGGCTCTCTACTTGTTGAAAGACAGGTTGGCTCCAGGCCAAGCCATAGGGGGAGGAAAAAAAAAAAAAGGCCAAAAAAAAAAATTCCTTCTTGCTCAGGAAACTTCCCTTCAGTTTCTAACTCTTTTTATGAGCTAGTAATAGGGCACTCTAGAAAACGGGAAACGAAAGGCTGGGATTGAAAGGAAAAAATGAGCCGGGAGTTGGTTTAATAAAGAAAATAAAACAAGTAGGTGCTAAATTCAAATCTGGATTTTGCCTGCACGCAAATACATCAGCTATAACAGAAGACTTCAGAGCGCCTCGCCAATAATTCAAAGGAGACTTTTACAGTTACATTAGCTGGCTACAGGTTTGACTCTGAAAATAATAAATGTTTTAGAAGAAGAGGGCTGTTTAATCCCTGTCTGCAGTCTCGTCTTGTTCTCTCCTCCCCCACCACTCCACCTTGTTTAAATGACCATTACGAAAGCAGCGTGGTATAAAAAACACATGTAGAACGGTCATTGATTCAGCAGTATCTCTTTCCTTTCTTATTTTTCCCCTCTTCAAACAGGGGTGTGCGAGAGAACCGACGCTCTCCTCAGCCTCTGCTCATTGCCAAGGCAGTTTCAGCCACAAATACCTTGCCTCCGCGGTGCTTTCCCAGCTTTGAGCAGACAAGGAGTGGGCTGGGGCAGAGTGAGGGGCCGGAGTGCAGAGAGGGGGAGCTGTCAAAGTGGGAAGAAAGAAGGCAAACATCTATTCAGAGGCCAGACGTGCCAAGCAAGGTCAGCTGCAGAGACACAGCCCCTTGCAGCAGCTCTGCAATTACATCTGAAGTCGGCACGGCACCGAGAGTCCCACAACCTGCATGCAAGGGCTGGACCGGAGGATCTGGGGCAGCTGGAAGAAGGTGTATAATGATTTTAATTGCTCTTCCAAGATGCTAAAGGGTAGATGAGATGCTTTTTAGTTAGAGCAGGGAGCTGATGCTCTGTACCGCTTGCAAGAATACGTGCAGTTAAAATACCCTAATGAGAGAGTGGAGAGAAAAATATGGTAAGTGCCAGCCGTGATCAAAAGGTGAAATAAAATATCGAAATAAAATGCAGCCTAATCAGAGCATGGAGGACAGGGATACACAATCTCTTCACCAAAAGTGGCTGTTAAGGTAAATTAGATTAATCACTCCCACCTCCCTTCCTCCCCAAACTCCCTTGCTTTTAATGAAGGGGCTTACTCCTCTAATGCTGAACGCCGTCCAAGGCTGCTGGACATTTAAAGCTATATACGTAACACGCCTGTGACAGACATGCATCCTGTACTTCCACTTTCCAAGAAAACTGGGATCCGCTACTTGGTAGGTCTTTTCCATCTGCAGCTTTTATGACCCTGCCGAGGGACCGGCGAGCAGTGTCCCCCTTTTCTCGCTCAAGAAATATGCTTCCAAATGCCAGTAGAAAGAGTGAATTTAAGAGCTGCTGGGCTTAACAGTGGTTTATGCTGATCGCGCTCAAATCTTTCTGCAAAGGCATACATGCAAAGAGGAAAAAACAACAACCGCTAAGTAACCACTTCACATCTGCCATTAAGATTATTAAACTCCTTACAAGCGGTATCTACCCCACCTTCCCCACTACACACAAACATACACACACCCCCAAGCTCTCCAATGTGGCAACTAGGAGCCAAGACGGCCCTCCTCTCCCGGCTGCAGCAACCACATTCGTTCCTGTTAAGGGGTTAACGATTCGTTTCCACTACTTCTCTCGAGAAAACCTACAATGAAAACATTGGCTCACGAAAGCGTTCTCACTGCCAGAATGCCACAGCGCGAGTGAAAAGTCCGTTTTGTTTTCATTACATCTCTGGGATTTCCGGCTTAACTCCTGAGCTTAGACACCAAATCCCTAGATACCCCACCCACCCACTTTTTCTTCTTTTTTTTTTTTTTTTTTTCATAACATTTCTACTGCACGGCCCACCAATTACCATTTGGAGGGTGGGAGGGAACGGGGAGAAGGAACCATGCTGAAAAGGATGCTCTCCTTGGAGCGAGCACACACATCTCCCAAGCCGAGAGCTACCCAGTTTCTCTGGGCTTCCAGGGTTGTCCGCTGAGAAACATGGTTTTATTGCTGTACCTGCCCTCTCTCCTCTATTTCTCACCCTCCAGGTTCCCATCTTTCCTCTCAGCCACTGAAGGCAGCGCTGAAACTCAGCCCCAAATCTATGCCCTTTGAAGTTATGTGACATGACATAGAAATCCAAGCCTTTCTTGTACAAAAAGTATGATTACTTCACAGGGTTTTTTTTCTCCAGTTATGATAGAAAAATGTTCCAATCTCCAAAAAACCCTAGAAAGGTTCAACCTTTATGTCACAGCCGATTTGGTCACTGTGTGTCTAGGCAGCGCAGTTCAAACACGGGCTGAGAAAGAAAAACAATCTATGGAAAAGACATGAAGGGAGGCAGCCTCGTGTTATAGCAGCACTTCTGTCCTGCTGAAGCAAAGGAACCATTTCTGTGCCTTTATGTATTTATTCAGTGTCGGAGAGGAACAGCAACTTTTTCTATCTATACGGGCACTTTTCTGTTTTATAGTACTTCCACATAACCGGCTTTCCTTCGGCCACATCCCAGTGCAAAACTCCCCTGCGAACCACACAGAGTCCTCTCTTGCAATCAATACTCCACCGAGCACAAGCCTCTTGCTATTAGTCACATCCACACAAATGCCAAAGCAGTCTATAGGTTGGCTAGGCACTACTTTTACTTTGCCCCTAAACAGTTGCTTGCAAAGTCGTAAAGAAAATGAGTAATGACTGGCTGAATGGTGCCTTTTTATCATTTACCACTACTGTTGTCTAGAAAATCTACCAGTCTTTCCATGCTAATAATAATCACAGATAGACACACGGTTTCTTGTCTCCCACACGTGGCCCAAGTAATTTCACAAGAGAGCACAAAGAAAGGCAAAAACCCACTTTGTTGTGTGACATTTTGACTGGGCTCTACCTCTGAGAAAGTCCAGAGTCCTTCCACTGAATTAAACGAGGGTAACGGCAGTGCCAAGCTGGTGCAAAAGAGCAAATTTTGGTCTTAAAAGAGTGACTGCTGATAGGCATCCACCCCGGAGCGAGAAGACTCTGGCCACGTGTACTGAATGACCTTCTTAAATCCCCTCTCATCAGCCTGCAAAATGGCACTTCTGTCGAAAAGGTTTTACCTAGCAGTGTCACACATAAAACCGAAGATGACTATAACTAAGAGAGGTTAGAGCGAGAGAAAAATAGCAGCAGTGAGCTCCCGTTTCACAGACCGGCACCCTCTGTGTTCGTGGGCAGGTCCCCTCTGGTGTCACCCGATGGATGTGGCATAGCACCGCCAGTTTGAGGGGTGACACCGGGGCGGAGCGGGGTGAGCAGGACCCCCCCGCTGCTCCTGCGGCACTGGCCTGCTGGGTGGGGGTCCAGCTAGCCGCACGCAGGGCCCAGAAAACGGCTTTGAAAAACAGGGCGGTGAGAGGAACAAAACAACAAGCTAAAACCGGCAGGGAGAACCACGGGCATAATATTCCTCAGCGAGTTTTTTTAGCCTGTTAAAACTCAGTGCGATGAATTTCACACTTGACTCTCAGGGATGCCGGGAAAGCCAGCCGGACCCCGGGCAGGACACAGCTGGGGGCAAGCTGAGATGGCGGCGGGGAAAGGGTGGCCGGTGGCCCTGGGGCCCAGGCTGAGCAGCAGGCGCTGGAGCCGAGCCACATGGGTGCGGTGGAGTTCAAGCAAGGGGAAGAAAGGGTTTTGTAATCGGCAGGTTTCTCACCTTTAACTCTTGCCGGGATTAGCAGGGTGCTGAGCGCGGCCTTGGCAGGAGACGCCGTGCGGCGCCCAGCAGCCATGGCCCTGCTGTCCCTCACGGCCAACGGGGGGGCAGGCTAAGGATGGGGGGCTACCAAGCCGCCACAGGATGGCCCCCACTAAGGATCCCGAAAATCACATCCCCTCCACCTGGCCTCACGGCCAGCCTTAAAACTTTTAAGCCGTCGATCTTCCGGCAGCCCTTCACCGTGCTTGAAGCCGCAGCGAGCCAGGGGAGGGCAGCTGCCGTCGCAGGCCCCTGCCGTGGGCTGGGGGTGGCCTGTCCCAAGGGGAGAGCCAGGCTCCCCCGGCGCAAGCAGGGCTCTGGGTGAGATCACCTGGCTTGTTTTTCACCCCAGGACCCAAGTCAGGACCTCAGCTGAGGTCCCCGGGGCCAGGAGGGTTGCTCGTTAACCCCACTCTCAGGGGAGCCGGGCTGACACCTTCCCTGTGTGCGTGACCCCCCCCCCATGCTGCTCAGCCACACCAATTAGCAAAACACGTTGCTAAATACCTGGTGAAGCAGCAGAGGAGGAGGAGGAGGAGGCGGCGGCCAGGTAACTCCTCCATGCTGAGGGAAAGCGTGGCAGATGCGAGGGAAGAAACAAGCCTGGAAAAGCCTCACAAAAAGGATTTCAGCCACAACCTGAGTTTCTCAGGCTGTGTTACCACACGCTTCTGGAAGCCTCTGCGTCCTCACGTAGCATTTTTCCTAGGCCGGCTTTGACAAGTCACTCCTGCCAGACCCAGCGCCCTGGGGAGATGCCGGCAGCAGGACCCGGTGCCATGGCGGCCTTGGGAATGGATGGCCCCCGTTCCCCGTGCCAGCTCCGTGCTGCTCTGGACACCTCTTCCCAACCTGCCCGACATTGCCGCCGCTCAGGACAACTCTTCCCAGCCTGCCCAACGTCGCTGCCACCGGCCTCGGGTTGTTTCAGCTTGCGTTTTCCCCCCCTCACGTGCGAAGGCATCATGATGGCTGTCTGAGTCCTACAGTTAATATGGGTGCGCGGGTCCATAATGGTACATTGTAAGTGAATGTCTCAGGGTAGACAGCAATAATAATTAGCTGTCATGATTTGAAAAAAGGATAATCCATGCCATTGAGTTAACAATCACTCACACAACACACATGGATTTAACTAATCTTAATTTGGAGAAAAATAACAATTCTAAATATATCAAATAGCCTATTTCATGGCAACCTGCAGCGGTGTTTATCTCTGGCTTCCAGCACATGCGAGTTATTTAGTTTCTCTTACTGGCAGTTTTACCATTCAAAAGCCTGAAATGAACATTCATGGAGCAGGGGTTGCAGTTAAATCCTGCCTCTGACAGGGAGCCTTTTTTCACGATGCACATCTAGTTCAAGTACATAATGTATGGAGCCCAGCACTGGTGGCCAGGACGGGATGAATGAGGAATTCCAATCAACTCCCTCCCCTTTCCTAGCACCGTCTTTGCAGAAATTAACTACGCTGTCTTAATGAACCTCTGCTGCTGGTGTGGTTATCTGTCCATGAGGGTACGCTGCCTGGAGCATGCAGACCAGCCAGTGAAGCTGGAGAAGGTCTGGTCCATGTGGTGCCTGCCCCACCAAGGCTCCCTCCTCTCTGCCGCAGTTCCCTGAAACCATCCAGCGTTAAGAACAAGCTGACCAGTACTTTTTCTTTAATCTGGATCATTTCAGAGAGCCCTGCTAACAAACAGCCTAGTGGCCTGTGAGTCCAGCAGGGTCTGTGAGAAGGACAGGAGATATCATCACTCAAAAGACAGCAGGAGCCACCTCCCCAGGGCCTTCTTCAGCCAGGACAGGTCACCTGGTTACGCCCAAGATCTGATAAATATGAAAGATAAAAAGAGGTATAAAATACAACGGTGGCCTAATTGTTTCCAAAATACCTGCCAGCGGTGAAGCAAAAGAAGCAGCGACTGATAACTCCTAGCCAACTCATTGGCCTGGCTGTGTTTTGCTGTGCAATAATCTGGTACATCTGTTTGATACTATCACACCCTCTGTACGAGAACTGATTTCAAACAGGTCAGCCAATTTGAAAAAAAAAACAACTTTATAGGACAGACTGCTCCTAAGCAAGTCACGTCCTTCCAGTGCCAGCTAACATGCTACCACACACCTTAGGGACAGTGGTAACTAAATGAAAGCACCTTGAAAAGCATGGATTTGCAAGTTACAAGTCAGGAAAAGATGACAGACTTCATTATCAGGTGGTCTTTAAAAGCTGCTTGCAGAGATAAAGTTGTCTTTGTCTCTACTGGTATCTAGAAATGTCAGTTGGAGATTTGCGTTATGTGCATGCAAATCCTTGCAGACTCCTGAGCTCTACCTGCCTCCCTCAAAGCAGCACAAGGCGTGTTGTGTGGTCAAGAGAGACATTCTGTGACCAGAGCAAGCAGAGTTACCAAGAAAGAAAGGCAAAAAGAAAGAAAAAAAAAAGGCAAGAGAGGAGGGAAGACCTCGGGAATCCGGAGCACCCTGCGTCAGGGTGAATGCTCAGCGTGGTGCTGCATCCTCACGCCCAGAGGGAAGAGAGGTGCAACAGCAGAGCCAAGCTCAGCCGCTTGACATACCCTCACTACACTCAGCCATGGGAAGCTGTAAGGTTTGTCAGCTTAGGCACACCGCAGAAGGCCACACAAATCATTTCGACCAAATAAGAAGGTCTACAAAAATAACACAAGATCAAGGAGAGGAGCTGAAACCTATTTGAGGGCAGCAGCGGTGGCAGCATATTTCAGGGAGCCGGAGTGGCGAGTGGGTGATTTCTGGTTTCCCTCTTCAAATATAAAGACTCAATTATCTTTGAACAGCTTGCTTTACACATGAATTGACACATTTATTTTACAATAAATAACTGAAAGTTATCTATGTTTCCTTTACTGTTAATCTACACAAAGAAATAATAAACAGAGCTTGTCTACAAAAATGCAACTACTGCAGTCCTCAGAATTCAATTAAGCTAAAATAATTAATGCTTCCACCATATTAAATTACTTTATACATTTGAGCCACTGAAGTTTTTTTATTCTTTAATCTTTTTCGCCTTTTTATTTAATAAAAAAAAAAAGTTAGTTTCAAAAGGGGGGGCGCTGGCTAGGAGGGGGAAAAAGAGCATGATTTGCTGTTAAAATGTAATGGTCTCCTTTAGCTGACACAGCATGTAGAGTGTTTTGTGCCTTTGATTAAAATAACATTTTAAATGCTTTGAACAAACATATCTCCCCATACTTCTAAGGGATTATTTTACATATTTCTTGGTGGAATAAAGAAATTCATTCTTCCTGTCGCAGTACAGAAAGGCTAAGAATATCTTTCGTCACATTTAAAGTAAAAATACTGTAGGCTGTTGCATTATTACCAAAAAAATAAAAAAATAAAGGGAGGGGGTGGTGGGGTGGGAGAAAGCTGCCTTAGAGATTAAGTTTCCCTTTTATGAAATCGTATTTAGTCTCTTTTTTTAACAAATCTAACAACAATGCTCTACAGCCGCTCACTGGGAAATACCTTTAATGTTAAATGCAGATTCTGATTTTCTTGGCTAATGCAGAAAGCCTTTCTATTGAAATATAAATAAGGGGTTTGGTATATCCCACTAAAGCCTTTCCAGTGAATGACTTCTGTGGGTTTTTCATGGCTACCCTCCATGGCTGTAATGTGAGGCTTTTATCCTACTATTGAAAACTATCCGCTGCTATTAAAAAAAATATGGAAGGACACTGCACCTTTTTATCTCGGAGCTGGGCTCCTAATTGAGAAAGCATTATTACTGCACTATTTAGTGGATGTCCCTATCTCCATGCACTGCTGAGAAAATGCCAATCAAACGATAAACCCTTTTCTTTTTCTCAGTTCAAAATCTTTCCTACATATTTTCATTTGATATTCAGTTTAGTCTGAAAGAGATTAGGTGCTCCAGATTGGCTTTTATATATTTTTTGTTATGTCTTTTCCACATGTGAACATCCTCTCCACCCCCTCCCACAGCAGATCTTCTGCATGACCAAAGTGCTATATTGATGTGATCCCCAGAAGCTGGGATGGGACGGCACCCTCTGCGCTGGGTATAGCCATTGGGATATTTCACTGTGGACTGAATTTGGGCAGAGATTAGTAAAAGATGAGATCTCGACTGCAACTACAGCATAGGTCTCCTGGACCAACATCACTAAGCACTGCAAGGGGCTGAGCACCGTCAGCTTGCAGCGATCAACGGCTATTGAGAGTGCTCAGCACCATTCAGGAGGCCTTCAGTAGACTAGGGGAGAAGGTCCTGAATACTTCTCTTCTGCTCCCACCAAATGGGAAGGAAATCCAGCCTTCAAAGCTGCTACACCATGAGGTAGTCATCTCTGCCAAGAAATGTGTTCACAACTGCAAAAGGATGGGGAAAGCTGAAAAAGGATGAGGAAAGGACGGGGTCTGGTCTTGCAGTAGCGTTGCTTACAACACTACAGCACAGGCTGCCACTGCTAATGCCCCCAAAGCTACCAGCTGCCCCATGCCAAGACAGTGGCTGCACCCAAAAAAGATTCCTAGAAGCCTACAAGGTAGTCAATGGATGGCATATGCCCTCTCCTAAGCGGCAGACCATCTGGAGATCTGAAGACTGCAGCAGTTCAAAGCCCAGATCCTTACTTATACGATAGCCGAGCCCATCAGAGATGCTGGGGACTGACTCAGAGACCTCCCATGCTAAAAGCGGGCATCTCCTAAGGTTCAACTGTAAAAAGAGGAGCCTCTAACAAGTCTTCTGACGAGCCCCTCGTGGGAACATCTCTACTACAGGCAGGATCCTGGACTGTCAGACCTAATCCCATATGACAATTCCTAGAGAAAGTCATAGCCGCAGCAAAGACAAATTGCCACTGGTCTTCTGTATGGGATACAGTCCATTTGAGCAAAAAAGGCCTGTTTGAGGGGAGATCCTGCTGCATAACATAAACTCTCCCTCACTAGCAGGGAGAGCAGCCTTCCTTTCCCTGCTGCAGAGGGGAGGAACGCCCTGCACGACGGAAGCGGCCCCACACCAGGTGCTCTGCAGAAACCACTGCACCGCAGCTTGCCCAGGTGGATGCCATCACCCGCCTGCCCACCTCTGAGCCGGGGGCGGGGGGGTCCGCTGAGTTAACTGCACCACTTCCGAGAGTTTTAGAAAAAGAAATGCCTGCAATTTGCTCACCGGGGCTAGCCTGTGCTCTTGTCTCCTCTTCCCAAAGCCCCATTTGGGGTGTGCATGTGAATGGAGGTGTCGCCCACCCAACTCCAGCCATCTGCAGAGCCCCAGCACGGGTGGCACAGGAGGCAACGCAGACAAGGAAGATGACATCTACCCCAGTAGAAAGAACAAGCAAGGACTTAATGAAGCCCTTCTTCAGCCCTTGCAACCAAATCCTCTTCCTGCTGCAATCAGTGAGAAGAGGATTTTTCCACTCTCTTCAGTGGGGTTGGGATTTGGTCCTTCCCAGAGGGTCTGCATGTTGCAAAGGGTGTCTAAAGCGAACTGAACTGGGCATCTCACCAAAGTCCCTATCCCTCCACCACTGCTACCTGCTTAAAGACACTGCTGAAATAATTTCTGACCCCAACCTTCTGCTTTTTCCTGTGTGTACAGGCTGCCACCGGGCTCTCCCGGGGAATCAAGAGTCCCCGCTCTTCAGGAGCTGGCCCTGCGCAGATAGCTACACTGAATTAAGCGTGGGGTGGGCAGCCCTGCTGAGCCCTGCATAGCGGTGAGGATCCTCCAGACCGATGGCTCCTATAAAGACCTGTTACTGAAACCTTTGTTTCATGGCACTTTCTAGAGGGCTCTCGTTAAAAGATTACCTAGGCAGTTGATTGAGTGTAAAACATGCTGTACCTGCAATGTTCTCCTGCTTGGGGCAAATTCCTTTTGTAGGCGTGAGAAGACGGTCTTCTTCATCGGGTGTGACTTGGATCCCGATTTCCACTGGCTCTGACACTTTCCTGAGCTCGGCGCGTGAGGAGGGGGGAGGGCTGCTCTTATCCATGCTCTTTTCATAGCAGGCACCACCAGTGCCATTGCACTGTTTTCTCTTGTGCTCTATAAAAACCAAGATGTCTCCCAGCGGGAAGTTCATCTGACACTGTCCACAGGTTAACAAGTCGGGGTCTGTCCCGCCTGCGGCGATGCTGATGCCGCCCGGCTCTGCTATTGCCAGGCTCTCATCCTCGTCGGCGAGTGCCGGTTCCACATGGTCAGCCTCTGCTTTACATGGACAAGGAGAAAGAGGGAGGAAAGGGATGAGGGGAGAAGAGAAAGAGATTGCTTTGAATGTTCACAGACATCACAAGAGGCCCAGCCTCCCCTCACCCCCCCCAAAGAAGCCAAGCCTGATTAGATCTTTCTTTTCTTTTTCAGCTCTTCCGCTCTCCCAGAATGATTTCAATATATTTTGCAACCAAGCCTGCCTGAAACAAAATGGAAAGGCTGACCTGGCATAGCTTTCCTGACAGCTCCTTCCCACTGCTGCCAGCCCTGCAAGGATATCAGCAAAGAGCCATTTTGCAAACGCTCGAGCCCCGAGTCACTTTCTGAAATAGTTCCTCTCCTTTTATCCCACCTTCTCATTCCCACCGCACCTCCCAGCCATCTGGCCAAAGTCCCATCCAGCAAAGCTTATGCACCCCAGCCTCTCCTGTTTCAGAGGGGGGGGGGGAAATTGTTTGCATTCTCCAAACAAGCAGGATCAGGCTCCACGTGGTGTACAAAATTAGTACCACCTTGTCCCATTACAAAGATACCGGCAAGGTTAAATGACCACCCATTAGCACAAATTACAGCAACCTGTTTGCAAGAGGCAGGTAAGCAGGATACAGTCTCAGAAGGTAAGGGGTTTCAAAAGTCTGTACATGGGGAAAGAGAATGAGGCACTTATTGGAATATTGGTGAGCCTGAAATCTTCCACCCATTTGCCTGCTGTCAAATACCCCTGCAGTTGCTTTATAGGTTAATAAAAGTTTTTTCTTTAAATTTTGCCCTCGGACCTGATGGATTTCATACCCTCACCCCTAAAGACTGGGAAAGCATTTCTGAGTGACCTGCATCAGTTTTTAAGAAATAAGTAACTTCTCATTTCACAATTAATAAAACACAGTATGTTTTTAATAGTAATTGGAAGATAATTTTTACATTTTAAAATAATTACGGATCACAATCTATTTCTGGGGCAAAATGTGTTTTTTGGTTTGTTTTCTCTTGTTCTGCCGTGTAACTGCCAGATCATACAAACCTTGGTCTTTACTCGGGCAAAATTTCCACTGACTTTTGCCTAAGGCTGTTTTGCCTCTGCAAGGACTATAGGATTTGGTCTGAACAAAACAGAGGAACTAACAGTATGTAAATCAGCGAGTGAGACCTCTAATCGAATCAGGATTAAAGGAATAGGAGGAAAAATGTTCTCTATTAACCCAAGAGGTTTGCTTACGGATTTCCTGGGCAAAGCAAGTCACACAAATATCTCAAAAGAAGCGAGACTGAGATAAACAGATGTTATAATCCAGATTTGGATTCTCCTCCTGGCCGAAAACAAATGTTTTGTCCCGCTCTTCACCAGATTGCAAAAAAAAAAAAAACAAAACACATAGGAAAGGGACAAGAGGTAGGAGGTGACATGTATTACCTGGCAACAAAAATGGCTGAGCCTTGAAAAAGGCAGTTTAGAAAAAGAATCGCGCCCACTTTTGGCTTCCAGAATAAATAATTGATCGGTGTATCCACCAGCTGTATTACAAGTTGCATCACAGCTCAGTAACGGCAAAGGGGAGAGCAGCAGCACCAGCGGCAGCAGGAAAAGGAAGAGGACCCCCGAGAAGTGCCCGAGCACGGACTGTCCTGCTGGAGCAGACGATGGGCACGGGAAAGCTTCGGTTTCCCAACTCACACCAAGCTTACCAAATACACGGCACAATAGTCGTTCTGAAAACCATTAATTACCTTTCCCCCCCCTTAATCTAACTTTAAAAGGAGTTTGAAGACAATACTACGTAATTAATTCACCGATTTATATCACGAAAAGATGCCTCCTTGCTTTAGTGAAAATGTAACCGTAACCCTGTGCTGAACAGGGACTGCTGGGAAGGGAGCGGATGCCTGCGAACAGCGTGTCACGATGCAAAAGGTAATTATTTAGTGCTGCGGTTCCCTTTAATGATCTAACATTGAGCAATATTGTTTATATTGAAGAGAGCTTGCACCTTTAATTACCAATTACATATACATCATTTTAGAGCCAAAAGAAAAGGACTGTGAAAAGGGTCCTTTAGAAATGTGCGCGCTATTTCTAGGAAGAATTCCTATTAAGGGGGAGCAGAGTGTCAAAATATTAAAAAAAAACAACCCCACACACAGCGAGGCACACACAGGCACCCAGATACACACGCGGGAGATGGGACAAAGAGCTGGAAAAGACAACACGAAAACAGGAACTGAACCGAGGGTCGTAAGGAAAAAAGGGGGCAGAGAGGGAAAATGCCTGTTACCAGTTTCACCTAACATTCCCGTAAAGCCTTCACATTAAAGTCTGTCTCTGCGATTACAAAGACTGAATTTTGGCATTTATAGATATAAAACAAATAAAAATAAAAGCACAGATCTCAACTTTATTATCTTTTGGATGTGAGGATTTTTATTTTTTTTTGCCTGCGATTTAAATTGTGCTCTTCAGAAAACATAGCGAAACTGCTGCATTTGATAAGAGTCCCGACCAGGCGTCTGTGGAAACATGGAGGAGGTTTAAACAGCTAAACTGTTGCGAATTCTTTCTTTTCAGTTCTACGCTTCATTTGAATATTAGTTAAATCCACATACACCTATTCACTTACACTCGCTCGCTCTCTCTTTCCAAGGACTCTGCAATGGCACTTTTTTAAAATAACATCTGGTATTCCTTCATATTTTGGCAGTCGTCACATTACTGAAAATCAGCTTTTCGTTTTCTTGGTACGCCGAGCCCTCATGATCAGTAGTAATTGGGTTTCAAACTATCAAAAGATTTTTTTACTCGACTCTATTTCTGATTTGAGCTTAATAAATCATCAAGCATGAGACCAGCCGTACACCCAACAATGCAGAAGCTATATTAACATCCCCTTACTCGGGAAGTGGAAAACAGACATAAAAGAATGAAAAACAAAATGCTGAATAGATCTTCAAATGCATTTTATCCATGTCAATTTACATTTATTTTTTTTTTGCCTGGAATAAAAAAAAAAAAAAAAAGGAAAAGGCTTCCTATTGACAACTCAATTAAGCCATTAAAAACCTACATTCAAGTAACATTACAGGAGAGATTTAAAACCCACAAAGGAAAAGAGAAAAAAGCCTGCAAGTCCAGCCCATAACGCATCGGGTCATGCCTAGTTAATACAGCAGCCAAGATCTTAGGCTGTTTAAGGAGTCCTTTAATACCAATGGGGCAATTTAGGCCAGTCTCAATCTAAAGTTCTGACTCCACTTGTGTCTGTGGGTTTCAAATGAGTCGCTTCACAGTATTTGAATTTAACTCTGTGGTTTTATTGCTGTTTGTTGGTAGCTGGGTTTTGGGGGGGAGGAGGGTGTTTCCTCACGAGTATTTATTTAAAATTAATTTATAATTTTTTTTTAAGAAGGAGAAATCAAGCCACACAAAAAAGGAGGATGGGAAACATCTCATCTCCCTTACGTGGGAAAAGGAAAAAAATGCAAACGAGCTATTTCCAGCCAAGACTCGTGCCCTGGTTCTTCCAGGTGTGTTAAGGTGTGCCCAGCATTTTCCTTGCACCCAGCGATTCCTTCCGAAGAGGATTGCCTTGGCATTGCCTGCCGAGGGAGCACAGCGAGTTGGGGATGGGCGATCTATGGAGTGACACTCTTGTTATCCGATGGCTTCATAAAATTAATGCAGCCGGACAATTTAAATCATTTGCTCTTTTACTTCGAAAAGCATTACGCTTGCTGGCTGGAGTCTGAGCAGCATCTCCCAGCTCCCTGGCTGCCTACCACGCCAAAATACAGCGGACAAACTCCTTAATTCCATAAAGGCACTGTCGCAAAACCACCAGCGCTCCTACTTCAGCGCGGTGACATCATTAGAGCATATGTGCCCCATGCAAACAATATTCTCATGCCCAGTATTAAAGCGAATGCACATGCTGACTACTTTCTGCCTGTCAGATGTCTCGAAATCGTACCCAGTAACAGTGAAAAAGACTGGGTTACTCAAAATCATTTCCAAGGCCTCTAAGGACAAAACCGTGGGTGCTTGTTCACGGGGTTTGGGTGAGGCTGGGTCCAGGCAGCAGTAATTTATTTTCTTGCCTTTTCATTGCACTGCAGAACCACGGTAAGAAGGGAGCGAAAAGTTGCCAACCTATTCTCTTTCCTTATTTTTTCCATCCCACAGGACCAAAAGGCGGCAGAGAGAAAAGGGGGAAGAGGGAACGGTTTGGTGTCGGGCCAAAGCGCTGCGTGAGAAACCTCCCCTCCACAGGCGGTTTCTGCACAAATCGATAACGGGGTGGTTAAGGAGAGCGCCGCCAGTGCCTCTGCCGCAGGGGTGCTGCTGGGTGCCCTGCCTGCCCCCCAGCACCCCACCGCAGCCACCGCTTGCCCTGCTGCCCACCCCAGGGGGTGAAGCATGGGCTACCCCAGGGGCCACCCATCTCTAGGACTGAACTGGGGCTGCCCGAGATCCACCATGGTGCCCGGGCATGGGAAGCCACCCGCAAGCGTGCCGCAGCACGCCGAGCCCGCTGTTCTCTGCGCACAGTCGCTGCTGTCTTGAAGGCACATCCAGAAAGAGCTCAGCCCAGTTGGAGAGCAAGCACAAAGAAGTGACTCGCTCTTCAGGGTGTTGGCCCAAAGCAGGCCTGAAAATGATGTCCCTTCAATCAACACCCACATGTCACATTTACTGTAACATCAACATGCTTAACGGAAATAGCTCGGATCACACGATCTCTAGCTGGGTTATCGCCGAGATCGGTGTCAGGATCCTCGCTGCACAAAGACTAACGCTGCTCAAAGCGGGCGGCGCGGCTCCTCACCGTCGAAGTTTATCAATAACCCGTTTCCAGAGCCCCCCCCACAGCTCCCTGCAGCTGCGAGGTGCAGAGCGGAACTTATGCCTGCGTATTGCATCAGCATCACACTCAGCAGTACCAGGCACTGCTTATCCACCATCAATTTTTAATTTTTCTGAGGACTGAAAAACAATTTTATGTAGTTTTTGGTTTTTTGGGGGTTTTTGTTTTTTTTTAAATAAAGTCTGAGGCTGAGTTGGCCAAAAAGAGGCAACTCAGTGGGGAAGCCCCCAGAAGCACAGGGGCCCGCAGCCCTGCCTCACTTTCCCAGCCACCCTCAGGCATCTGCAAAGTGCACAAAGGCGGCCGGAGCAGCGGCAAACCTCCTCCTCATCCGCCGAGCAGCTGCCGAGCTGCCGCCGCCGTCCGGCCATCCACCGCCGCACGTCAGCCCGCTGTCTCCGCGTGCCGGACGGCAGCCTGGCACCGAGGATGGTGGTGGCCACGCTGGGCTGGCCATCGCCACCCACCCGCAGCGGTGCGTTGGAGCCCACCGTCCCCCCTCCCCGAGCCGCCCCCCACTGGGTACCGACAGCGAGGGGAGCAGCATCCAGCGGTGGAGGGAGGGTGGAGGGAAATAACCCGTTTTGCTCCAACGCCTTAACAAGCCCCACGCACGGCTGGGAGTTTGAGGACTCTCCTGCAACAGACACCGTTTGCAGAAGTAGCCCGAATCTTCTCAGAAAGCGGTTTAACCCTCTGTACACACCTGAGACGGAGCAAGCCCAGGCACTGCCACAAAGAGCCGGAAAATGCAGCAGGGTTTAGGGAAAAGACAATAAGCACGCCAGACCCAAATGGAACAAAAGCCAGGAATATCCAAGGATCCGCACGAATCTCCAGCACTTGTCAGATGTTATTTCATCAGAAACTATGTACAGTGTTAAAGAAGGGAGTGGCGTGTCTCCTCTTAAGTAAACTATACGTTCATAAAAAAATATTTACTGCTTTTGAGAGCGGAAAATGCATAGGCTCTTCTATAGACTGCAGAAGCTGTAAATCTCCGCAGATAAAATGGGATGTGATGATGTGATATAAAAGCATTCTTTGTTCCCCAGTGAATACATTCGTTTTATTTAAAACTAAACGACAACCAAGGAGAGAAAGGAGCGCTCAGTGCCACAAAAGGAGAAGGAGCAGTATTTGGGTACCGGCTTTTAACTGGCGTAGAAAAAGATATTGGAAGCACAGATTCTTACCCAAGGATTTAAAAGGCATGATCAAGATTAAGTAATTGGTTTTGAGCATGTATTAAACACACAACAGCTCTGTTCTTTCCTTAAATATCAGGCTCAAAAGAGACTGTGTTTCTCAATTGTGTATGGCACACTGTTGCTCATATACAATTTTCTTAAGCCTTTCTTTTTTACTTTCATTGAAGCATATTCATTATAACATTCAGCGAATTTATGGATTCTTCCAGTGGCTTAGTAAAAGGGGTCATAAAAAAGTTAAGTAAACCAGTGTGTTTTTTTCCTCTCCCTTAACTTTGGATTCCTTTTTTATACTGTGCTGTCTAGTGCTTAGTCTTTGGAAAGTACCTTGGGCATATCCAGCACACACACAAATTATCAGCTGCTCCACGAAAAAAAAAAAGGAATTTCTTGCACTGAGGCAACTACACAAAAGACTTGCATATGTCAAAAATACAGAACTAAGTCCCTGTGAATGCTGCACCATTAATCAAATCCCCGATCTGGTGTCACTTTTGCCAGTAAAATGATGATATTCTTCTAACCCCCTTCTACTGGCGCGTGCCTGCAACGCGTGAAGTGTGTCCCTCTGCTTTAATTTGTTTTCGAATAGCCTGCTTTAGGCATTTTTTATATATTCCTTGGAAAGAAAAAAAAAAGGGGGAGGGGGGGAAGCTACTACTTAAAGCTCCAGCAAGAGTCTACAGTACCAAGGCAGCAACTGCTTTTTGGAAGAGAAAACAGAAAGTGAGCAAATTTAACTGGTGTTCAGGAGCTGAACACACAACTGCCTCTGAGGCTGTAACCGTGGGTGCTGAGGAACGGTGTGCAGCCTGCCCAGATACATTTTGAGAAAGTAAATAAACACGAAAGAGGAAGGTGCTGTAGTAAGAGCAGCTGAATGAATCACGCATTTATCAATGCACGCAGTTATTGGTGTCTTTTTCCCTCCCTCGTTAAAAAGATACATATATATAAATCCATCCACAGCCAATGCTGATGCTTCACCAAGCACTTTTATGGTATCGCTAACTTTAAAGCAGGCGGTAACCCCCAGCCCCCGTTTATTTTTCTGCACACTTTCTCTGGAGGCTGCCGAGGGGAGACCACATTCAACTGAGAACTGCAACGCAACCCTGGAGAAACCCAACTGCAACCAAAAAGAAGGAAATGCTCCGGCAAGGAGGCAGAGAGCCATTTTGGGGTAGCAGGTCTCCGCGGGGAGACTTTTCCACCAGGCTTCATCCTGGGGGAGTGGGGTGGGTGGGAGGCAGAGGAGGGAGCAGGAGGAAGGGGAGCACGGGTGTGCGTGCACCGGGTGGGCAGAGGCGGTGGGGAGGAGGAAAGGGGGAGCGTTGTTTCTCTCGGTAAAAGTTAACAGTCATGGAATGGAAGGAAAGCCACGATCGGCAAAGTTTGAGGTTTTGGGAGGGGAGAAGGGAAGGTTTTCCCCGTGGCTGGGGAACACTGGCATCATCAGCGGCCCAGCACTCTGCTCCTCAGCTTACCGGTCTGTCAAACGAGCTGGCTGCTATCTATATGCTTCCAACTAGCTCAATTCAAACATTAAATGAAGTAGAGAAATCATCAGATAAATTGCTGGCCCTCTCTACCCAAGAGTGAAGGGTTTTTGTACAGCTGATGACAGCCCTGATCTTTTGTCTGACCTAATTTACTTCTCTTTCAGGTTAGAATAAAGCGAGCTTTCCTGTCACGGGATAACCTCAGTCTACACAATGCACCCTAAAAATAAGAAGACGCTTGTGCGATGTTACCAATACCATAACCTGATGAATTTCTCAGGTTGGGTGAAATAAACATGCACTGATCAAAGCTTCCCGCGTGTATGCCATGAAATTATAGGTTTGAGCAAGAAAGCGTCCCGCTAAAGTCTGTCCATGACGCGCAAGCCGACTGCAGCAGAGAACGGCACAAGCCTGACGGAGCAGCCCGTGTGCTGCTCAGCAGCAACTTCTACATTACAGATGTGATTTTGTGTTTGTTTCTCTAGAAAAAAAAAAAAAAAACAAAACAATGCTTATTTTCATTTGCAGGAACTGCAGATTTTTTGCTGTAAGGACCTGAGGATCAAAGTACGGTAAACTATCTAGTATCAAATCCTCTCAGCAGGGGTATGTGTGGCTTTCTGACATGTAATCAATGCCAAATTATGTACTTGTATGTCTGCTTTATTGCTGTACACACCTTCTCCTAGAACTCCAGCTTCCTCCCTCCGTGTTTTTACATCCACTGGAACAAACAAACGGATCTCCCTGGGTTTTTTTCCTCCCCACACACACACAGACTCGCTCATGTACAGGTATCATTACCCCGATTGCTATCTGACAACAACAAACTGAGAATTTAAACATTGCATGTTGACAATAAAAGCCATTGTTAGAAACTAATTTTAATTAAAAACTCCTGGCCGCCCCAGTCGATTAATCACCGCGATTTGGCTAAAAATAGCTTTGCCTCGCTCGCAGCCCCTCTCGGCTAGGGCTACATGGATCCCCGCATGAAAATCAATAGTACAACTTTACAGGGAAAATGTTTCGCAGCCCCGGGAGCGGTGGGAGCGGTGGCCGTGATTTCCGCGGGCTGAGCATCCCGGGCCGGAGCCAGCCCTGCCATGCGACAGGCTGTGAGCTCCCCCTAGTCGCCAACACCCGCCACTGGCAGCCGGGCCACAAGGCAGGCAAGCAGGCTGGCGAAGCGACTCACAAAAAAAAAAAAAAAAAAAAAAAAAGCCAGCAAAGTTTATTTTGGCTTGTATTAATTCCCCACCACCACCATCCGCAAACAACGCGAAGCGCAAAGCGATGCAGGTAGGAAGTGTGTGGAAGAGAAGCTAAAGTCTTTTGCGAGGCATTTTATTTTTTTTTTTTTGTAGCGAAAAGATGTGCTGGCAGTAAGCTCAGCCCTGGGAAGAGCCGCTGAAGAGGTGTCAACTGAAGTCGGTAACTGATATCAATAATTTGTACTACTTCTACAAGCGCGCACTCCTCTAAGTCGTAATTATTGTCAAATATGCCACAAGACAACCCTTTGTTCTGCAGAGAAACATACATTTCGTGCAAGACAAGGGCTCCAACCATTCCCATTAAAGGCAGCCAGGTTGTAAAATCTTCAAGACTTTTATTTCTCAATATTTAAATAAGCCTGACAAAATATGTTCTGCATCTGCCGACCAGAAAGAAAATGCAAAATGTTTTCTCACCCGCTGTACCTCTATTTAAGCCACCGAGCACATCAACCAAAAAGGACGGAACAACCTACATCCACAATCTAGTTACTCCGCACCAGTTTTCAAAAAATATTTTAAAAGACCAGAAACTATGAAAATGTGCCAGTATTTTTTTTTTTAATCTTGTAAAGTCTGATACAAATATATTCAAATGAAAGGCAACCTGGAAGTCGACAGCATACAACATTATTTTTTTCCCTGTCCTATTTAAAACCAACACATGTATCATCTTTTAAAAGCACGTTAAGCTGTTCTGTGCACAACTATGCGGGTAGTATGAAAAAGTCAGCCATCTCCAAAACAATAATAATTTCCTCTCTAATTCTTCAGTCACAGCTTACTTCTCTTTGTATTAGAGTGGATTACATTGGTGTGGGTTTTTTTCTGTAGGAAAAAAAGTGCATTAATTGCACTAAATCTAAATGCATTTCAAGAGAAGCTCCGTGAAGCAATTTGCCAAACTTTGACATGCAAAAAATCATAGGTTTTTCTTTTAATTATTTTTAATGACTACATACAAATAGAAAGCGATAAAGGAAATTATTACTCTTCCTAGGGAACCTGTTGACCAGGTACTGAGGAGCCTGCTTGGGAAACCTGGCTCTCTACCTGGAATTGTGTGATTTTACTGTGCTTTTCCCTCCCAATCTTTGCTGCTGCTGCTCGACAGAAATGTTCTTGCTTTGCCGCCTTCTGCAAAACTGCTATCAGCGAGCTTTTCACATGCTCTCGCCTTTCACATTTCCTTCAAATGCAAAATGTGGGGCCAGTTTGAAAGCAGATTTCTCAAGTTAAAAAAAGAAGATCTTAAAGCTGGAAAATCAGCAATTTGAATCAAACCAAAATAACATTTCTTTGCACAGTGCAGCTCAACAGCTCAGCCTCCTCTTCTCTCCATCAGCCCCTCTTTTGCTTTGTCCACCCATTTAAGTGAGCTCAGCTACCAAGTTTGTTCTGGCCACCACCACCGAGGAAAGGTCTTTTCTCTCCATGTGTTTGCCCTCTTTTTGTCCCGCACACGCGTCCATTCCAAGGCTGCCTGGGTCAGCCTGGCAAGGACAAACAGGCCACTCCGCTTTGCAGTCTTAAAGACCACTGGGCTAATGAGAGGCTGCAACTCCGGAGCACAACTACCCTGCAGCCTCTCTGCTTTTTGTGTTTGTTTGTTTGTCTTACACTCAGGATCTAAACGTTTCTCTGAACACCAAGAGCATGAAACCCAATAAACTCCAGCTAAGCAGCGTCAGAAAACCCTTCTCTCTCTCCCCATCTCTCTCCCAGTTTCTCTTTCCTTGCTTGGCACAGACCGCCAATCCATCCTGAAATGCAACTCTCCTGACAGATGCCAAAAAGGGAGAGAGAAAGGGGGAAAAAAGAGCCCAAGCTAAACATGACATAAAAGCAAGATTTCAGAAAGCAGTCTCAATTCATCCCCGCTTTGGGGGCTTGGCTTGGGGTTGGCTTTATTTAGTTGCAAGTGTTTTGGTTTCCTATTCCGTTGCCCGCTACTTTCCAAACTCCCCCTCGCCAATGGACGGTCTCCCTGGCTGCTTTTCCCCCACACACACGAGTGACACCTTCCCGAGGAGTGCGAGGATCGCGTCCCCCCGCCCCGGCTCCTGCACAGCCTGCAGCTGGGGCTCAGCGCCTGTGCGCTGAAATGCCTGCGCTTCCTGCTCACCCCCCCCAGCCCCAACCCCAGCTTCACCCCCCCCCCCGGCTCCCACCCCCTCCTCCCCTGGATACCTTGGGGTTTTTCTGCCACTGTTCAGTATGCAGCCTGATTTCTCCGCCAGCTTCCTCGGGATGGAGAGAGAGAGATAGAGACCAGAGGGGAGGGAGGGAAGCTGCGAACCGCTCTGCTCTCCATTCCTCCCCAGCCTCCCCGCTAAACCCATTCTACACGCAGCTCTTCGGCACCTTTTAATGCTCTCCTGCCTCATTATTTACTTTCAAGTAAAGCCATCAGAAAAGGAGACCAAATTGGAAGAACAAACCTACCTGGCTCTCTTCTCCACCCCACCTCCCCCCCTCCTCAACTCTCCCCCCCCCCCCCAGCAGCAACAGCAGCGAGAAAAGAAAATGTTTCACCCCTTTAAACAAATTCAGACGTGCGCAACAAACCAGATTTTCCGCACACCCCCTTTCAACACCCCACATCTCCTCGCAACTGAGACAGAAAAGAAGTGGGAAAAATTGCACAGGGCGATTTAGAGGGATTAGGTTGGTGCTGCTTTTTCTTAAAAAAAAAAAAAAAAAAAAAAAAAAGGAAAAAAATTAAGAAGCCACCAACAAAAAAAAGGAAACGCATTTTCCAAAACGGATGGTTAAAAACAAAAATGCAATTAACGAAGGGGAGGGAGTGGGGGGGGGGGGGGAATCCACCTTTTATGGTGATGCAAATCTGACTCCAAAATAACAATGAATTAAAAACAAACCCCCAGAAAGAGATGAATACCAGATGCATCTTCATTTGTGTTCCACCAGCTGATGGGCTGGGAGGGGGGGAAGAGGGGGGCGAGGGAGGAACGGGTTAAAAAATAAAAGCGCACACCAAAAGAAAAAGAGAAAAAAAAGGAAAGAGAGAGCGAAAGAAATTGAAATTTCGGGACACAAACCGTCCCCCAACAACCCGCCGCTACGAAAAGAAAAAAAATCTCACAGGAGGTGGAAAAATTATATACACATATATATCTCGATTCCCAAGGAAATCTTACAAACAGAAATTTATCACCGGTAACAAAGAAAGAGAGGAGCTCGCAAGCACCAAATGCTCCTGGCAGATGGCTCCTATTCTTGGCTTTCAGGGGAGGGGAGAGAAGCCGGGGGAATATTTTATTTATTTATTTAAATTCTTTAAAATCTCAACATAAATATTCGGATCCGCCGCGGCTCAGGCTCAGCCCCGGGCTGGCTCTGTGCGCTCCGCCGCCCCCCGCAGCACAGCAACTTGCGGACTCCTCTTAGGGAAGTGGGGGGGGGGTGGGGGGGGTGGGATGTCCGGCCGGCCTTCCCGGCGGGGTGCGGGGCCCCATCCCGGCCTCCGCTGCCCCCCCCCCAAACCTCCCCATGGTGCGCCGGGTATTTTCCATCACCCCCCCTCAAAACGGGTACAATGCTACAGGAGAGAAATGGGGACTCCCCTGAATCACCCCCCGTACCCCGGTGGCGGCGGAGCAGCGGGGAGCGCGGGGGACCCCGCATCCCGGGAGGCGACACCCCCCTCCCCCTTCCATCCCCCCCCACCTCGCGGCATAAGCCCCGCGGGGCCGGGAGCAGCGGAGCGGGGCGCCCGGCGCGGGGACCTGCCCCCGGCTCTGCCCGCAGGCGCTCGCCCCTCTCCCGGGGCTCTAGGGCGGGGAACGGGGAGGAGGGGGGATGCTCGAGCTGGAAAGGGAGTGGGGGGGGCGCCTCCTTCCCTCCCCCCGCTTTTCCTTCCCTATTTTTTTGGGGGGGGGGGGGGGCGGGGGCTGGGGGGTACGTGTGTGTTTTCATTTCACAATGGGAGCTTGGGCAAAGTGCAGCCTCCGCTGCCGCCCCGCCACCCGAGCCGCATTTCGTCCCCTGCAGCCCCGTTCCCCCAACTCGCTTCTATCCGCGCCCCCACGTCCGCACACCCCCACACACACCCCCCCGCCAGACACCCCCGCCCGCCCCTGGCCCTTCTGCAGCCCCTGCCCTTGCCTCTAGCCCTGCACCAAGCCTGCCTTCCCCCCAGCTTTGGAGGAGAGTTCTCTCCCCCCGCCGGCGATGCACCTGGGGCGGGCAGGGTGCAGCCTGCCCATCTACCTGCCCCGCGTCCCCGCACCGGGGGGCTCGGCCGTCCGGCCCACCATGTGCTTCCCGTTAAGTGTGTGTTCCCCCCGCCTCCCCGGGCCGCTCCGCTTCTCCCCCCGACGCTGCCCACCTTGATCCTCCCCCCCCGCCCCCCCCCCCAGCCCCCTGGCCCGGCTGTCACGCCGAGGCGAAACGCTCGGCCAACTTTTCCCGGAGCGGGGAACGAGGAGCGGGGCCGGGAGCGAGCGGCGGAGCCCCGGTTGGGGTCACCCGATCCGGAGCGGCGCGTCCCGCACCGCCGCACCCCCCCCACCCCACCCCCGGCCCTTTCCCCGCACACGCACCCCGTCTCTCCGGGGAGAGCCCCCCACGCCGCGCCGCGCTCGCCCCGCCGGCAGCGCCTTCCCCGCTCCCCGCCGCCCGCCTCACCTCCGCACCGCTGCAAAAACGCACGGCAAACTTCGGGCTTCTCCCCCCCCCTCCACCCCCAGCCCATCCCCCCCCTAGCCACACACCCCCCTCCCCTCTTTAATTCCCTTCTCCTCTCCCTCTCTCTGAAGTCATTTACCAGCTTTGGTTCCTCCTGGAGTCTCCCCCCCCCCCCCCCCCGACCGCTTCCTCCCCTTCCCTAATTTTGCTCCTCGATTTCGGCTCGGTCTGGTTGCAAGTTCAAACTTACGTGTGATAATCTCTCTTTGTGACAAGTGCTGCGGGTTTCCCTGCTTGCGACGGGACATTGCCCTGGCATTTACACTGGCATCGCCTGGAGAGCTGCACTGGTTTGGGGGGATGTGTTGGGGGGCGATCCTCCTCGTCTTTTTTTTTTTTCCTCTTTCTTCTTCTTCTTCTTTATCGAGTTCTTCTTCTTTCGAAAAAAAAAAAATAAAAGAAAAAAAAGCCTCCTTTTTGCTGCTGCTGTGGTGCACTGGATGGGATCTCCTCTCAATTAAAAATCATCATCATCATCAGGAGAAGCTCTTTCTCGCTCTTTTTTTCCTCTCTTTCACACACTCTGTCTTTTCTCCACTGCTTCTGCCACTTGGACTTCCAGATCTCTTCTTGAACTTAGGAGGATATGCACCGCCAGTGACACTTTTCTCTTTCCCTCTTTCCAGAGTGCTTGGCAAATTGGCAAGTGCGCTTTTCCACCAGGAGGATTAAAAAAGAAAAAAAAATTGAAAAAATTTAAAAAAGAAAAAAGCAGTAATATAAAAAAAAAAAAGGTACTGGAATTGGGATTGCCCACACACACAAAAATTGCCAAAAAAAAAAAAAATGTTTTTCAGAGATTGACCCTTGCTGGGTAGATATATAGAGAGAATTTTTTTGAAAAGGGGTAGCCAAAACTGTGTCTCCTCTTTCCCAGTTCAAGTGGCACTGCTTTGCCCTGGTGCTTTTGGATTGCCAGTGCTCCTGCACCACTTTGCACTCTTCCCCCCTCGCCTGGCACTGGGACTGGAAGGAAGGAAGCCCCCAGTGCAGCTGGGCTGGTGCTGGCTATTACTATTATATATTGCAATGTGAAGATGGCGGAGTCCTGGTTCTCTGGGAGCGCTCTGTCTCTCTATGGCTGGGGCTGCCTCTGTACAATGGGATAAAATTCAAGTTCAAGTGCGGACGTGACGTTTAATCTGCACTAGAGACAAAAAGACCCAGAGAGTAGGAGCACTGGGGGCGACTAGCGGTGGCTTTTTAACATTGTACCCTGCAAGAGAACAAGAAACGCCACTCGCACACACCGCACACACACCCGCACACACACACACACACCACACATACAACACACACACACGCTCGCACACAAACTAAAGCACATGCGGGGCTGGGGGAGCCGCTCCGCGCTTTGTGCAGCGCTGCTTTCTCCGGTACGCGGAGTGCCGGCAGCGAAGGAAAGCGGGGATGGATGGATGGATGGATGGATGGATGGATGGATGGATGGAGGGGGTTGTGTGTGTGAGGGGGGAAAGGAATAAATCCGCATCCTCACGCCCGGCCAAACTTCCCCGCGCCCGGCGGAGCGGCGAGGGGGCGGCCGCCGGGGGCCGCGCTGGGGCTCCGCGGCCGGCGGCGGAGGGAGGCGCGGGCGGGAGGCTGCGGAGCGCTGCCCGCCGCTGCCGCCGCCGCCGCCGCCTCGCCGTTACTCATTGCGGCCACCGGTCTCCGCCGTCCGGGCTCGGCGCCGGGTCGTGCTCCCCGCCGTCCCAGCCCGGCAGCGGCAGCTCCCGAGACGGAGGGGGGGGGGTGGTGTCTCTCTTCCCTCCCGCAGCTCCTCGGCGGCAAGCACGGTCCCCCGGCATTTCTTTCGAACAGTTTTACAACAACACAAATATCTGTGTGGGTTGGGGAGAGGGTTTGGTTTTGTGCCTTTTTTTTTTTTTTTTTTTTTTCTCTCCCTCCCTCCTCTCTCCCTACCCGCAGCGTGATGGTGGCGGGACACGCGCGCACACACTCCCGATCCGCACACGCACAACATGCTCCGACCTTCTTCTCCCACACCCGCCCCCCCTTCCCTTCTTCCCTTCCCTTAAAATCCTGGCAGAGAGTATTTTTTCCTTGGAGGAATTAAGTCTCAGCTACGAAGCGAGAGACGCCGAGTTCCCAGGGACCGTATCTCGGTGTGCACTTTTCCTCCTGTTTCACACGCAGGTAAATGCCCACAAACTGCGTGCGCTGCTAACTTGGGAGATTCTTGGAAACCAACTTTTTCCCCTCTGCCTCCGCTCTCCCAGCCCATCTCTTGCCATTATTTATTAATTCCCCCCCCCCCCCCCCCCCGACAAGGAAATTGTTCGGTGCAAACAGCTTTTCAGCACCAGGTCTGGACAGGGCGAGGGGAATGGGGGCGGCGGGGGGGGGGGATGTGGTGTGTCTGGGGGCTTGAAGGCAGATGGAGCAGAAACCCAAGAAACCCCAGCCTCCACGCGGAGCAGGCTAGGAGAGCCGCTCTGCAGTCGTGTCATTTACTTTCCACGTTAAATGAATACATTAATTTATTATTTTTTTTTTTGGTATTAAATCGCATGAGAGCCCGGAGGGGGGGACCAGAATTCGTCTCGGTGCCCTTAATCAGCTTTGAGTAGAATTTGGCTAAACAGCAACGCTCTCGCCTCCTCCAGCAAATCTGCCTTTTCCTCCCCACACCCGCCCGCCCGCTCACAGCTCCCAGTTCGGCGCTGCCAGCCCCCGGCCCCCCCCGGAGCTCGGCCCGACGGCACAGCGAAGGCAGCCGCCCCCCACCCCCCCTCCACCCCCCCCACCCCCGCCAGCTCCCAGGCCGGGCGAAAGGCGCCGGACCAGCCTTGCAGTGCCCTCCTGTGCCCCGGCTCAGCCCCCCGCCTCTATTTCCGCATGGCAAACGCCTAAAAGACATTTAACGGCGCTTAGGCTGTTTAGATTCTTCGCCGTGTGTGTTTTGGGTTGTTTGCAAAGAAAAATGAGAGTGGGGATGGCAGGGGCTGGGGGGGTGCGGGAGCCCCGGGCCCCGTTGGGGTCCTCCCCGGAGCCGGCCCTGGGTGGGCAGCGCTGTCCGAGCCTGCGGGGGCCGGGATGCCGCACTCTGTCGGGGGGGGGGACACGGAGGGAAGGGGCTCCCCTCCGCTGGCCTCCGCACCCGCGGGGAAGGGGGCTGCCCTCACTTCTCTCCCCCGGCCTTGATCCCCCTTCTCCTCCCGGCTGGCGAGGCTTTGTGTGGCTGTGCCCGCCCTGCAAAGCGCCGCCCGGCCCGGGTGAGGGGGCCGCTCCGCGAATCTGTGGCCGCGGTCACGGGTGGGTTGGGGGGAAGGGGGACGAGGGTGTCACGGGTGTCGCTTTCCACGCTCGGGGGTGCAAAGTCCGGCTGGCAGCGGCTGAGGCCGTTTCTCAGCGAGCTGCAGGAAGCTGCACCCCTTCGGAGCGCGGCTTATCGGGAAGTTACGGGGCATCATCTGTTGATTAACCAGTGGCTCCCAGTGGGCACCGAGAGCAGGAGATAAGGGCCGGCAATGATTGACCAGGCGGCCGGCCCGGCTGCTGGGGGCGGCGGGGCCGATGGAGCCCCCTCCCGCCCGTAACCGCCTTGGCCGGCTGCGGGGGGCGAGCCCCCAGCCTGCCTCCTCCTCCTCCTCCGCCGAAAATACATCCCAATAGGGGGGAGGGAAAAAAAAAAAAAAAATTAAAAAAAAAAATTCCAAAGTGATTTCTCAGTCTCCTCTTTCCTCCCCTGTCTGGCACTTGTGATCATTAGCACTGAAAGCTGTTAATGTCTTGTCTCACAGCTCCCCCTTTAGTCTCTCTGCTCTCCCTGTCTCGCGTTCAAAGCCAGATCAATAGCAGGCTCTTTCTAACCTTGACCTATCCCTCGACCCGCCTCCATCTGCAGCTGGCCCCGCGCTTGTGTCGTCCCCCCGCTCCTCCATCCCCCCCCACCCCACACCGCTGCAGCCGGTGGCGGCAGCCCCGCAAGTGGGGCCGGGGTCCCCGGGGGCTGCCCCGGGCGGCGGCGGCGGCCCCCGACGTCGCCCCGCTTTGTGCCGGGGATGCGCGAGCGGGATGGGCTCCCGCAGCTGGGAAAGGGGGTCCTGTGTCGCCCTCTCACCGTCCCGGGGGCTGCGGCACAGCGCCGGCCTCCCGCCACTGTCCCACAGACCTGGGGTGGCAGCTCCCCGTAACAACAAAAAACCTCACAAAAATACACAACAACAAAACAAAATTCCCCGAAGAAAGAAAGAAACAGGCAAAACGGGAGCATAACCCGCAAGAAGAGAACAAGCTTTTCACTAGTTCTGAAGGTGCTATAGCCCCTTCTTTTAAATTAGGGAGGGAAAGGAGTCTTATGCACAAAATATCTTGTGTTAAGGTAATAATTTTTTCTGTCTTCATAGTAAACTAGGGGTTTGAGGAGTTCTCATGTAGAAACAGTGTCCTTATCATAGGGGAAAACAAGCTAATATGATGTTAAATATTCCATTTTATCCTATATACAACAAGGCATGCTGAGTCAAGAACTCTCTGCGCACACATGTTCAGCTTCTGGGTTTCTCTTTTCTTTCTGTTTTTTTTTTTTTTTTTTTTTTTTTTAAATCGTGCAATGTCTTTAGCTAAAATTTGGCACGGATATAGATACATAAATAACAGTGGCTTCAGTGTAAAGAGGAAGTCCCAATATCCTCACGGAGGATAAGCTTGATGTGTCACTTGGACACATTTCGAATGCATTTCCACTTTCTCCCCATTTGCTCAAATAACTTTTCAGTGGAAGAAAAATTGGAGCTGCAGATTCTGTGTGATGTGATTTCGGTTTCTCCCCAGCCTTTACTGCGAAAGCTCATGCTAAGTTAGAAGTAAATTGTTTTTGATACAGATCTGGGAGTTGCGGGGGGGCGGGGAGAGAAGAGAGGAAAGGAAGGAAGGAAGGAGGTTTGAGACAATCTTGACATAAATGAGGCTGCTGTCCTCATTCTCTTTGAATCTTTAAACGTTGCTGCTTGGAAAAAGAAAAAAAAAAGAAAGAAAAAAGAATAAACACAGGGCGTTGATCTGATCGGCTTAGTTAGCCGCTCCACCTTGTGAAAAGACACAGAAACACAGGATCTAACCAGATCATATTTACATACATATTAATAAAGCTCCCGAGGTGGCAGTTCAGCCTTCACATACAGTGCAAGGATCTCTGTGAGTTCTCATTTTAGACCCATAAAAAAAGATAAAAAGAGGTCTTTTGGGCTTCCCTGAATATTTTTCTGCAGCGGTTTTATATCATTTCTGAAAATTACATAGTTAAGTGGCATCAAATTTCTGGGTGATATAATAACTCAAAATGTGTAATTTTTTTGTATCAAATCACTTTGCAGCCATAAACAGAGCTTCAGAACCTCAATCAGAGGAATGATTTGGTGGGGTTTTTCATTTAGGGCAAACAGTAAAATTGTTCTTGTTATCTATTCAAATATATATAAATTGCAACATTTATTCACTTGATTTTCTTTTCCATGACACTGGTATATTTGAGGGTGCAGTGAAACGAAGGCTTAAGAGGATAATGTATTATCCCCTGCCCCATTCCCGAGACTTTTTGGAGAGAGGCAAAAGCGATGCAGATTTTTGTTGTGTTTTCAAGACATTTGGTGTCCCCTTATTTTTGGTGGTTGTCACTTGCTCATGTTTCCAGGAGTGAATTTAGAAAACGAGATTTCCTCAACATTTACATTCTAAACCTTCCCTGGAGTGCCCTGCTCAGTCAATGGTCTGTGGGGTTTTGGGTTGGTCTTTTTTCTGTGTGTGATGGTTGTTTTCTCTTTTTCCTGCAGAGTCCTCCTTTTTTCCATCTCTTTCCAAGTGTTAAATGTACTAGATAACAGTCCAAATGCTGGGGGCCAGTTTTCTCCCACACCTTTTTTCAATTAAAATAAACAAAATCAAAACAACACCTCTCCCCCCACCCCCCAAAGGAGTAATCACAGAACCAGAAAGCAAGAAGCAGAGGAAAAACAGATTTTTTTAAATTTTTTTTTTTAAATAGGATAAAATGCAGGATTTGGTCTCATTTTCCAGGGGCATCATTTAAAAGGTGCATTCCTAAAGGCAGAGCTTGGCCTGTTTAAGCTTTAAACTTTCTGACAGTAGTAGCGTTCCCCCCCTGAAATCACTTGCAGGACCCTCAGGGACTACAGTAAGAGCAAGTCCTGCCCCTACATCTGTAACTTGTGGGTTTCTCTAAAAGTCAGATAACAGTTCTCTCCAGAGCCGTCCCTCACCGCCTGCATCCGCCTGCACACACCGACAGGCAAAGGTAGCGGGGAAGAAGCTTTAGAAGCATCCAGAGAGGAGTCAAGCATCCCATCTGCTCGATATGCGCCATCCCACAAAGGATGCCACTTGGGCGTCCGTGTAACACCCGGGTTAGGATTGCTATTTACCCAAAAAAAAAAAAAAAAAATGAAGGAAGATGGGCAAAATCCACTGTTGCTGGGGAGGCTTTTTTTTAAAAAAAAAAAAAGTTGGCACATCTTTCCTAACGAATTCAGTCCAAGGATTGTTTGTGTCTTTGGAAAACAGATGCCATCATTGCTTGGTGCAATAAGCTGAGTTTTGTGAACCAGCACTAGTTTTTCTGTTAAAAAAAAAAATCCCTGAAAAACTCCTAGAAATTGAGGGATATTTTCATCTGAAGAGTTACTTTTAAAACTTGCTCCATTGTGGAAATGCATAACATTGTATCTCTCCAGGGATTCATGTGCAACTCCGTTTGCATGCGGAGGGGACGAAGAACCCCTCCTCCCTCCATAGGTGCTCCTCAGAACTTACACAACCTGAAATTTGGGATTCATACAGCTCTCTGCTGCTTTCAAGTGTGAGTTTCAACCAATTTCTTCCCTTCCCCTTCTCAGATGATTTTAAGAGGAATTTGAAATCTTTGGGTTGTTTAAAATAACAAAGGCCTCTCACTCTGAACGTGGCAATGAAATCTTCAGCTTGAACTCATGACAGAAACGTTCCAGCCTGTCTCTTGTGAATCATGAAAATCCGAATCTGAACATCAGAAGAGAACGGCGCCTCATTCATTCGTGTTCTTTATTCCTCTATGTTCTTCCCACTTTATTTTATTTAAATAGGGTATATCCATAGTAACCTGTTATCAATGTTATTGTTATTATTTTTATTGCTTGAACTCGGGTGACGGAACTCAAACAGGGAAATTCATCAGTTTCTGGATTCAGTACCAGCCTCTGCAGTTTCATTATTCCTGTTGACAATTACGGAAGGGAGAAGTGCGGATGCCTGGCCTGGGAGTGCTTGTGTATTGCACCCAAATTACACATTCCTGTTCATAAAGAGTGGAGCAAAGTATGAACGTGAACGTCATTGCTCGTGTCTCAGGCAACTACTCACATCTTAATTGAAAATGATCAAATAACAGCATTCCCTCCGACAAACAAATGGCAACGCATCGCCACACGCATTGAAGACGGTTGAGCTGAAAAGCCGGGGGCAACCCCCGATGTTGGCCTTAACACCCCAAGAGAACAGGCTTGTGGCTTGTGAGCACATTCATGTGCGCCCCAGACCCGGATTGCGTTTCCTTCCAGCTTGGTTCTTTCAGGGATGCTGTTCCCGACTCTGGGACGGCGCTCGCCACTTTTCCTCAGGTTTAGATTTCTCCTTGTCCCCAGGCACCTCACTTTGCCCCCTGCGCGTGGGCTGCAGGACAGTGCCACGATGGTAGGTCGGTTGTTCCTCTCGCTTCCACTGATGCTTGGAAATGTAATTTAGGACGATCAGGCCACCTCGGCGCTGGGTGGACCAGAGGTTTGAGAGCACCCTAGTCAAAGGCCGCCGAGATGCGAAGTGTTTACAGAGCAGCAAGTAAAGTCCTTTCTGAGCCAACTGTTCCACCTGGACCCCACCACAAATTATTGTTTTCAATTACCACCTGTGTACTCCTTCCCATGCAACTTATTGATGTAAAATTACAACAACACTGGTATAAATAAGTTATGCTGCGGTTGTAAAATGGAAAAAAATTTTGTTGTAGCAATTATGTTCAGCAAGATGACAAAATAAATTTCCAGTGCTGTGCTTGCAGTAACCTGGGGAATTTAAACCTCATAATTTCCATTCATTTCAGATAATTTGGAGTAATTTCTATATGTAATAACTTTGTAATGAAAAACACAGCGGTACTGAAGTGATTTCAACTCTTTTTTTTTTCCTATGGTATACATGGCACAAAATAAATAATAAAAATAATATTTCCTTTTTGTATGTGTTCGGTAATTCTTTCAGCAAAATCATAAACTAATACCAGGACTAAATCTCTGTCCATGAAATGAAAAATAAATTGAGTTAAAGAAAGTGAAAAAGTATGAAAGGCCTTGGATGTTTTATTGTGACTTTATTAAATTGTATCATCTCTATGCTCTATGGTATCCCCAGGGGTTACTGTTCTGGGGAAGGGCAGAGAGCTAGATAGGTACATGTCCCTAGATCAAAAGCAGAGATGGTTGGAGGAAATTCATATGAAAGTGTTTAATTCAACCCTTTAATTTTTAAAATGGAAACTGGAAGTAATAATAAAACAAAAATACAAAATGAGAGAGGTGTGGGATAGTACAGGACAAAAGGCACAAGTCGCTTTGGGGCACTGATTTTCATTAGTGTATTTGAGGGTAAGTTACTTAGAGACTGTAAACGTGTGATCACAGAATATGTTCCAATACAAGGGAATAGCATTTAATTAAAGATAAGAAAGAGTACTGTACATCACTGAAAAGCTGTATCTGTGTCCTACTTACCATCACAACACAGGGCTATTATTACACAATAAACAAGAAATCACGTGCTCCGCTTTGTGGAAAACAGCGATTTCCTTGGGAAAAATAATAATATGATACCAATAATAATATTTTTTTGCATTTATGTCTCACTTGGATCTCCAGGTGATTCATGACGGTGGGTAACGATTGGGAAACTTCTCCTAGTGATGAGCAAAAGGAGGCATAAGAGGTGTTCCCGTCACCTTGACAGGTTACCCAGCCAAGCTGTGGGACAGAAGCAAAAGTGCAAGATTACAAAGGCTAAAAGCCAGTTTTCTTAGCTGCGAAAAAACATCTCCCGATAGCATCGCTACCTCTCTTTTTCAACAAAGTCAGTATTAAAATGTCATGTTATTACTCAGCATTGGGCTACCGAGCTGTACAAGAGGGTTGGTTTGAGTAAGTTCCCCCAATGTCGATTGTACCTGAGGCTTGTGCCTGTCCCCGCACACCCTTGAATTTGCAGATGCCCAGTGACAGCAGGGTCTCTCTCCCTCGCTGGCTTCCCCACGGCCTGCGCTGTAACCCCGGCTGCCGGCAGACAACATGAAATACAAGAGGACCGAAGGTTTATGACAGCCCACAGGAAACGCTGTCCAGGGATCACGCGACAAGAGCACAGGGATATCCCAAAGCCACGGTCTGCTCAAAGGGGAGGAAAGAAAAAGGCAGTCTAGGAAAGACTGATTTTGAAGGGGACACACCAAGCCATAATAAAACTAATGCACAGATTCTCAGTTTGGGGCTTACCCGCTACCAAAATCAGTGGTTGTTAGGTACCGAAATAATTTGTCAGGCTCTGTTGCCGATTTGATCAAGTTGGGATTTGCCATACAACAGTTTGTGTCTGAGGTCCCCAGGATATGTGGGTCCGGAGGCCATACTCCAGCAGGCACTTACAACAATCCAGCTCTAATAACACAAGAGGAAACATAAGGGAGGTAAAAGTCAGCCACGGTACAACAGCACACAGCGGTTGGCACCAAGGTTTTAAAAATACAGATTCCCATCCCCAACCTTCACACTAAAGAAATGGAAATGGAAACAAAGTTCTAAGAGCTAGAAGCAGGTAGAGGTCAACAGCAACATGTAATGGCAGGGAGCTGAAAAACTCTGATCCCTTCATCAAAAGCAGCCTCAAAAGCAAGGACCAAAATAGAACCCACTTGTGGTCACGAAGTGGAGGGGCTACATTTGAATAGTGGCTCCTGTGTCTCTCTATTTTTGTGTAATGATGTTGCAGCTACTGAGAAGAGGGAGATGGCTGCTGCTGCTTGGAGCCTCCACACCAAAGCCCAGGAATGCGTTTAGAAATCTATTTTTTAAACATAGATATACGCATAGATACATATTTTTATATATATATATATATATGCTCATTCTAACTATTTTTAATTTTCTGATCCTCCTTCAAGAACTACAGGTAATTGCATTGCCTTCCACTAAATTGCTGAAAAATCCAATAGATGCTTTCCCAAATACATTTTTTAAGGCGTCAAGTTAATGCCCATAAGCAAAGCAAACAAACATGTATTGAAGCACATACATACCTCCATTCCTCTGAGTCAGGTTAAGATAAATCTTTCCAAATGGCAATGCCCCTGCGCATCAGCGACCATTCCAAGCCTGACCCTTCCTGAGCCTTTCCTGCTGGAGAAGGCGTCTTACGTTGAATCTGAGTTGAGACAGGGCATAAGTGAATTTTGTTTGTTTCACTGAATAAATGAGGAAAGTTTCTAAATGGAGATTATTATTATTTTTTAAAAATTGCTATATTTCCTGTATGAAATTTTATTTGAGCTACTGGGCTCAAATTAGCTATCCAGAAGCAAAAAGAATATTGGGAGGGGGAATGAAAGAGAGATGAAGACAAAAGCAGGTGTCATTTTAAGTATACCACTAAGTCCTCTTGCTTTTTAGATTATTCATGTGTTTGCAGAATCAGGGCCTTAGACTAAAGTACATGCAAGGCCGTGTTTGCCGATTTGCACAGCGATGAGCACACTACCAGAGTTTGCCATGCAAAGGAGCACATCGAATAAGAATAAAACAATGCCAGCAAAATCCCCCTCACC